>NC_041381.1:635374566-635394766 GCF_002162155.2 Triticum dicoccoides
ATGAACAGTGAGCGGTGGGAGTGGATGAACACGACCCGTGGCGTTGCCTCTAGATGAACAGGACCCCGATCGATCGAGCCGGTTGGGGCTGGATGAACAGGACCCAATGGAGGGCTGGATGAATAGGGCGACCCCATGGAGGGCTGGATGAACAGTAGACGGTGGAGGGGTGGATGAACAGTAGCACGTGGAGGGGTGGTTGAACAGGAGCCCGTGGAGAGGGATGGTTGAACAGTAGCCGATGGAGTAGCGCACGGTGGAGGCTGGAAGAACAGGAGCCCGTGGATGAACGGTCGTAGGTGAAGGCTGGAGGAGGTCGACGGTGGATGAATAGTAGCCCGTGGAGGCTGGAGGAGGTCGACGGTGGAGATGAACAGTATCTCGTGGAGTCCCATTTTGCGGTACGCCACACCCCTCGCAATGAACAGGACCCCCGTTTCGACCGTAGCGCTCCAACACAAGTCCGTTTCGTCCGTTTTGCGGTACGCCACACCCCTCCCAATCAACAGGACCCCCGTTTAGACCGTAGCGCTCCAACACAAGTCCGTTTCGTCCATTTTGCGGTATGCCACACCCCTCCCGATCAACATGACCCCTGTTTCGATCGTAGGAGGTCCGTTTCCTCCGTTTTGCGGTACGCCACACCCCTCCTGATCAACAGGACCCCATTCCGAACGTAGGAGGTCCGTTTCCTCCGTTGTGTGGTACGTCAGGCCTCGTTTCCATCGCCTGTTCCGTCCAAGCCCTCCCGATGAACACGACCACACATTCCGTTTCGACCCAGCCGGTTGGCTCCCACGCATTCCATTGCCTCCCGATGAAGATGACGCATTTCGTTGCCTCCCCATGTACACGACGCATTCCGTTGCCTCCCCATTAACACGACGCATTCCGTTGCCTCTCCATGAACACGAGCCCTCATCGTATGTATGCGCGAGTAGGCGTTCGAGACCCCGCCCTTATGTACACATAGGTGGCCGTATTTTCTTTGTTGCACCCTGGCCGCTGTACGTACATGTACATGCTACGTGCGCGCCTCTACTACGACACGTGCGTGCCTCTACATCCACCAGTATATATGTACGTACACGTTCGCGACCAGAATGACAACGCTACGTATGCTTCGACCAGGTGGGTCCCGACTGTCAGGCACTTCCTTGCCTGCAAAGATGTAGCCAGTGGGTCCCAACAGTTAGGGGGGCGAATCATTTTTTTTTGCCCGGACGCACTTCCTTGCGTGCGAAGATGTAGCTGGTCGGTCCCAGCAGTTTTTTTTTTGCAAAATACAGTGGCCCGTTCGGTGGGTCCCCACTGTCAGGTGGAGGAATAATTATTTTGCACGTAATAAGGAGGCACTTCCTTGCTGCGGCCATGGACTTAGCTGTCAGCCTCTCCACATACAGTCCACGTCCGATGGAAGCCGTTCCTTGACCACATTGACCACGCTGCTCCGAGAGCACCAGGGTGGTGGACGACGGCGAGGCCTAGGAAGGGGATGACGTGGAGCCGGGGAAGACGCGGTAGTGGATGCCCACGCGTAGAGGAGTACGAGGGTTCACTGGTTCACTATGGTGTGAGGCTGCCGTCGCCGCAGAATAACAGGGGGTGTGGGTGAGTAGAGGGATGGCCTGGCCAGCAGTGGGAGTAGTAGGGGGCGGTGAGGCCTCTTCCGCATCGTAGCCGGCCACGGGAGGCAGGAGCACGAGGCACGACCGCCGCTGGTTTGGGCGGCCGGAACAAGAAGACCAGAGGTTGAAGAAGCACTACGGCCGTTGGATGGACATCGTACGGTCACTGGAGCTAGAATCGTGCATATTGACTAAGTTGACAAAGCCCTCCATCCCCGTCAACTTAGTAGGCCCACAAGTCAGCCTGCCACTATACTGGGTCCCAGCTAACAGGGGGAGTATTCATTTTTTTGTGCGTAATAAGGAGGCACTTCCTTGCGTGCGAAGATATAGCTGATGGGTCCGAGCTGTCAGCGGCGGTAGCATTTGTTTCGCGAAATACAGAGGCCCTTTCGGTGGGTCCCTGATGTCAGGTGGAGGAATCATTATTTTGCGCATAATAAGGAGGCATTTCCTTGCGTGCGGCCGTGGACCCAGCTGTCGGCCTCTCCACGTACAGTCCACTTCAGATGCATGTCGGTCGTTGACCATGTTGACCAGGCTGCGCCGAGAGCACCAGGGCGGTGGACGATGACGAGGCCTAGGAAGGGAACGACACGGAGGCAGGGAAGACTCGGCAGTTGTTTCCCATGCGGAGGGGAGTACGACTGTACGAGGGTTTACTGGTTTGTCTGCCATCGCCGGAGAATAACAACAGGTGTCGGTGAGTAGAGGGATGGCTAGGCCAGCGATGGGAGTACGGTGGGGCGGTGAGGCCTACGCGGCTGCACAGCCGGTCGCGGGGAGGAGGGAGCAGGCAGTCCCGCCGGCGCTTGTTTGAGCGGCTGGAGCAGGAAGAGTAGAGATTGAAGAAGCACGACAGCCGTTCGATGGACATCCAACAGTCACTGCTTGTGCGTCAACCTTTTTTTAGGAAAGCCTCAAATCTGTGGAAAACAGCATACAACCCATCTGCCATTATTTCTAGTAATTTACAGCCCATTTGCTAATTCTTAAGGTTTTTTTGGAGCCCATATTCTTTTTGTTAGCATTACAGCCCATATTGTGGCCACGGTTAAAAATTATATGAAATTTTGCATATTTCAGTGCGGTCCGAACTGTTTTTAATCCCGAAATTTCGACTCACGTTCAAACTGATTTTAAAGATAAATGTATATCAATATAAAATCCAACAAATTCTCCACGCATAAAAATTAATGTAATTTAAAATCTCGAAATGAAAAAAAGATATTTGAAACTAATTGCTGGTTTGATGTGTTTTAAAAATGTACAACCCATTTCTCATTACTGATAGGCTATTTTCTCGGCCAGCCGAATGAAGCTCTCCTCGTCTTAAAAGATTTGCAGCCCAACAGGCCTGGCAAAGCGACTTACTTGGCAAATCACAAAAAACTGGGATGTTGTTGTGCACCCAGCTGTCAGCCTCTCCACATACAGTACTCTTCCGATGGAAGTCGGTCGTTAACCACATTGACCACGCTGCGCCGAGAGCACCAAGGCGGTGGACGAAGGCGAGGCCTAGTGAGGGGACGACACGGAGCCGGGGAAGATGCGGCAGTGGATGCCCACGCGGGGAGGAGTACAAGGGTTCACTAGTTCGGCTGCGGCATGAGGCTGCCGTCGCTGCAGAATAACAGGGGGTGTGGGTGAGTAGAGGGATACGTTGGTCCAGAGGTGGGAGTAGTAGGGGGCGGTGAGGCCTCCGAGGCATCACAGCCGGCCACGAGAGGCAAGAGCACGCGGCACGATCGGCGCTGCTTTGGGCGGCTGGAGCAAGAAGACCAGAGGTTGATGAAGCACTATGGCCGTTGGATGGACATCGTACGGTCACTGGAGCTAGAATTGTTCATATTGACTAAGTTGACAAAGCCCTCCGTCCTCGTCAACTTAGTAGGCCCACAAGTCAGCCACCCACTATGTTTGGTCCCAGCTAGCAGGGGTATTCATTTTTTGGTGCGTAATAAGGAGGCACTTCCTTGCGTGCGAAGATATAGCTGGTGGGTCCGACCTGCCAACGGGGGAACGTTTTTTTCGCGAAATACAAAAGCTCTTCCCATGTACAATGCACGTACAGTGCGTAATAAGGAGGAACTTTCCTTGCGTGCGACCATGGACCTCGTGGGTCCCAGCCGTCAGGCTCTCCACGTACAGTCCTCTTCCGATGACTCTCGTATGTTGACCATGCCGCACCGAGCGGACTGAGGCGGTGGACGACGGCGAGGCCCCAGATTGGAACGACCCAGAGATGGGGAAGACGCAGCAGTGGAGTCACAGATGGAGAGGGGTGGGAAACTTGACTGGTTCGGGTGCGGGGTGGGCCTACAGTCGGTAGAGAATAACTGGAGGTGCGGAGTGGAGGGATGGCCTGGCCGTCGGCGGGGTAGCGTTTCGCTGAGGAGCGCAAAACAACACCGTTGGACGCCGAAGGCTGGAGCAGGCGGTTCCGGCAGCGCTGGGGCAAGAAGACGAGAGATTGAAGAAGAATGTCGGCCGTTGGATGTAAATCCAACGCCTTCTTAGGCTTCGACCTACTGGCCCACATGTCAGCCAGTCCATTTGTTTTTTAGTCCATTTGGTGGGCTGGGTGAAGCAATGATGTAGCATCTAAGCAGCCCATTTAAATCCCATTTTCATTTTTCTTGAAATTCACGGACTTGCTGGGCTGGCTGAAAATATCATGTTGGGCTAGACGGAGAAATGTTATAAAAACATGAACACACGATTGCACGTCAGTAAAATCTTTGCAAGCTTATGTACGCAATCACTAGGAGTTAACTTGCCAAGTTATATAAAAACAATTATTATTATTATTTTGTAAGAACTTTCAACTTACGAAATAAAATATCATTTTAATTTGATGAGTTAATAGTACATGGGGTATTATTATTTTTTAGGCTAGACGTGGGACAATTGAGTTGGTTCTAGGGGAAAGTACTGGGAGAAAACTCAGTTTACATGAAAAAAGAAAGTGGGAGAAAATTTAGAGACCTGCTGGGTCCACCTGAGGAGGGGAATATGTTGGGAGGAAGGAGATTCAAAGCACGACAGCCGAGTGAACTAGTTTTTTTTACGGACAAGTGAACTAGTTTACATACATAAGCAAATAGCCACTAAAAAAGCAATCAGGTTAATGGGTTCTTAAAAGAAATATTTCAGACAAAACAGATAATTACGACACATAGGCTAATGCATGAAACGCTCAGATGATAAAGGTGCTTATAAACAGATAAAGTACAACATCTAGACCTTCCTGGCACGCTTTGATCATGACGCTGTGGCTATCCGTGTACTCGTCGGTTACGGGAAGCAGACACACCCTCATGTCCAAGATCTGCCTGTACATGTCGTAGCATGCGTATGCGTCCTTGGCCGCGTAGGTTATGTAGGCTAGATTCAGAGGTATCTCCCACGTGTTCAGGTTGTCTTCTTTCATGTTGGCGTATCAGGGGTCGATGATGGTCTCAGCGAGGTCAACCACGGAGTCCTTCTCCTGCCCGTTGCTGATGATCTTGTATTGCTTCTGGATGTCGACAAGCTTGTTGCACCAGATGGCCGAATCGTCGCATTCTTCCTTCTCTCCACCGTAGCGAAGGTGCAGTCGGCGCTACCGATGAAATGGGCGAATGCTCCAAAACCTGGTGCAGCCATAGGACTGAGGCGAGGCAGAGCTTCACCGAGTCCGTATCGTTGGTGTACATCACATTCAACTTGGTGCAGCCATAGGACTGAACAGCGAACTCAAAGGGGAACTCGTTGCTGAAGTCCATATCGAGCAGGCTCACCCCTCGGATCGCCATTGGAGTCTCTTCGAGTGAACGAGTGTGTAGGCGGCGGCAGCAGTTCGTTTTTCAGCTCTTGGGGAACTGGATTCAACAGTAAGCTGAGTGTGTACATGCGACAACAGTTACTACCCCTCCCTCGTCAGCTGCATGCCCGGTAGAAGATGCACCCTCGGCGCATTGAAACGCCTCCATTAAGAAACCTACTCCGGCCACACGTCGGTTCACGGGCGGGTCTGTATTGGTACTCTAATAATAGGAGTTAGTGGTCACTTTACTTAAATTTAATTAGCTTTAATAGAAATTTATACTTAAAACAAGCAATGCATTGGCTCGTTCTATCAGTGCCACATGATCAACATGCACAACAATTAGAATTATTATTCTCAGGACGCACACGATCAACACATTTGTCGCACTTTCACAAAGATAATACTACCAAGTTTGAACTATTTGTTATGGTTGTTGTCCTCTGCATCATCATGCCATGTTTCCCAGCTTGCAAGATTCAGAACCAACAAATAAGATCCAAATAATAAGTACAACAAAGATGCCTACACATCTCATTGATTCCTAGCTTGCAAGATTCAGAACCAACAAATAAGATCCAAATAATAAGTACAACAAAGATGCCTACACATCTCATTGATTCCCAACTTGCAAGATTCAGAACCAACAAATAAGATTCAAATAATAAGTACAACAAAGATGCCTACACATCTCACTAATTCCCAGCTTGCAAGATTCAGAACCAACCCATTAGAGCCTTTTGATAAAGTGAATATTGGGATTAAATCCATCTTGGCTAGCCATGTCATACAATCGAAGAACTTGGCAAATGCTCTTGACCATCACAACATCTGTAGTTGAGTATTCCTGTTTGCACAGCATGTTTGCACAGCACAAACAAGGAGACAGGAGAGCATGATTTCACTTTAATAGCGGCCTCCTTGAACTCAACCTCCAGCTCTACTTGGATGAGGTCTGCCTGGAGTTCCATGATTTAATTCATGCGCCTCTTTCTGCAGTTCACCTGAAATGAAGCAAAGATTGCATCATTCAGCTAGCAAGAAGTACTTCTCTTGTGAGCTGGCAGGTTCTTCTTTAGTAGTTGCACTAAAATTGAGGAACATTAAGGTTTGTTGTCCGGCTCATGTAAGGTGCAACTATAATTTTCTTATCCTTTTGTGCAGTTCCACTAAAATAAAGTGCCATTGTGGTGACAGTGACGGCCCCATCTTGCAAAGGCTAATATAATGTTGCACGAGATTACCGGCAGAACTTGACGGAGATTTTGGAAACTCCAATCACCATTTGGTGCAGTTCCACCAAAATTGAGAGATTGCCCACGTGACATTTAGTTGAACTGCACAAGACACTCATTCCAAAAAAAGTGTTTTGTGCAGTTCACCAAAAGGTCACAATAGCAACAAGGTGAAATGGATATCCCTATCTGCACAAAAAGATAGAAAGTAAACAGTTGCTGGTCAATAAGAATATACGAAACATATACAAAATGAAAAGAAGAATCTTAATTATGTTCATGGCAATCACGCAAGGACAGTAGAAATTTTAAAACGTCGGCAATGCTTCATGTTACCAGAAGCATTACGATCAACAATGAGATTCCTCAAATATGGGATGACTTTAATGGTGGCATTGCTTGTTTACCAGACACGGTAAATCAACAGCAGCTAAAGACTTGGTTTAAGGGCATGGGACCGTGGGGACACCAGGACACCCAGCAGCGTAAAGGAGCAACTTACTTATCATACTGGGGAAAACAGCAGGAGTGCCATTTGTAACACAGTTTAATTGCATCTTATCACTGGAGGCATTAGATTAACAATAACATTGGTTAGACATGTCCCTAAGGTAACAGTGTGATCGCTTCATTTTACATGCGCCCTTACATTAACAACAGCAAAAGGTTGGTATAAGGACGTGCGACAGTGGATGCATCAGCACAATGTACTTACAAGGAGGCATAAAGTGGTGATGCCGAGTTTGTTCATGCTATGTGAGGGCAGCAAACCTAATCCTGGAGACCTTGTACTATGTGAGGGCAACAAATCTAATCCTGAAGACCTTTTACTATGTGAGGGCAGCAAATCTAATCATGGAGACCTTTTACTATGTGAGGGCAGCAAATCTAATCCTGAGACCTTTTACTATGTGAGGGCAGCAAATCTAATCCTAAGACCTTTTACTATCTAAGGGTAGCAAATCTAATCCCGGGGACCTTTTACTATGTGCTGGCAGCAAATCTAATCCTGGACATACTCTGTTGACTTGTCCACCAGCCGCCACTTTCTATCCTTTTTTCAACCAATAATAGATATGTTCCTTATCTAGTTTGTACTGCTTTTTCCCATTATTTCCCTTTTCAACCAAGAGACCGGTTGGGTATCCGGCCTCTCTACTACTTTCACCATATTATTTTCTCTTTGAATCAAGTCCTAGATTCATGCTACAACTTTCCCCCCTTTCTTTGTTGTTTGAACAAATCCCTAGATTCGAATGCATGAAGTAGCTTTACCTGTAATAATACTAAAAATTTAGGTGGCTTTGGAAGAGCTGATGGCAGTAGAAAAAGATGCACATGCAGACACGTGGGGAGCTGGGGCAGTAGAGCAAGGCCGCTTTCGAAGAACTTATACCTGAGGGTCGCCGGGATGTCGGCGGCGGCAGGTCGGATCTGCAGACAATACGGCAGGGAGGAAGAAGGGTCAGAGGACCTCCCAAGCCGGCCATGTGTCGGAGAGAACAGCACAGGCAGAGGATTGGTCCCCTCCGGCAACTGTGGGTTTCCTCCCTCGACGGAGATGACCGCGTGAACGATGCACCTTTTAGTCCTCTACACACACCGGCCGAAGGGATCCAGCCGAATCTGTGACCAGCGGTTTGCAGAGAGAAAATGTCGCTACCGCTGTCTTGTTTATATCTGGAGAGGATGAGAGAATGAAGAGAGCAACCCTAGTAAAGCAAGCGCTCAGGCCCCTGCATCCATATATAGTGGAGTGATTATCTTTTTTTTCTCTCCACAACAAGCGTTTCAATTTGTGTACGTGGCATTAAAGAAAAGAAACTCTCTATTTAAGGTGACTACTGTACGACTCCTACTTACTACTAGTAGTACTACAATATTGTTCACTTGTGCTCCCAGCCCCTCCATTCATTGAACAACCCCACGGGTGAATAAACATACAGTAAGTACTGTATTTATATAGAACGAGCAAGCTCGAACTATTTTTGCATAGTTAAAAGTTGAGGGCGGGGCTTTTCCCAGGCAGTACGCGCGGCAGTTTTCGGGTAGGCGGTTTGATAGAGAGGCGTGGAGGGTGAGCGAGTGGGGCTGTGCGATTTGACGGCGCGTTACTGCTGGAAAGACTTGTGATATGACCACTCACTATAGTCATGAATTACTGGCACTCCGACCGGGGTGATGCACCCCTTCCGTTCTGCACTCTAATCGGGTGCACGACACGTCGACCCGGATGCTGGCTCTCCCACATGTCGGAGTAGCAAGAAGGAGCAAAGAATGATGTGGTATATACTAGTACTATACTACTCCCTCCGTTCCTAAATATAAGTCTTTGGAGAGATTTCACTATGGACCACATACGGAGAAAAATCAGTGAATCTACACATAAAATGCATCTATATACATCTGTATATGGTCCACAGTGAAATATCTACGAAGACTTATATTTAGGAATGGAGGGAGTACTACTCAGGTCGAAGGTCGAAGGAGTGCGAACCACGGCAGCCCAGTGAACCAATAGTGCGAACCACAGTAGCCCAGTGAACCGGCAGTATAAAACAATGTGGTGATATGGCCATAAAAAACAACAATGTGCTACGGTCCACACTGTAGCATGTACAGTAAAACTCCTCTTTGTTTGGATCCCTGAGTTAGAGCTAGTTTGGGTTGAAATAGCCTCAAATTATCGAAACTAGAGGGGTTAGTTTGAGCTAGTTTGCTCTAACCCAGCTAAAAAAACTAGCCCGGTGGAGAGGTTCTAATTGGGTTAGTTATCCTCGGGCCCACTAAAAGAGAACTAAAAAATCTCCCCTGCCCGCACCAGATCGCTCCTTCCCCCTCTCGCACGACTCCTCTCTGTTCCCCATAGGGCCGCCCTCCCAAGCGTCGCTCGCCCTCTCTCTCCTTCGGCCGCCCTCTTCTTCCAGCCTCCGCCGCCCTACTTTGGCCGCCCTCTCCATCCGGCCTTCGAAGGTCGCCCCGCCCCCCCTTCACCTGTCGTTTTTCTCCCTCTATCGTGCGCGGCGGCAGCGCATCTACCAGGGAGGTCGTGAGAGGGGTGAGTTTGTTTGTTCCTTCTCTATCTCACGACCATATCATTGATCTTGCTTGCTCTAGCGCTAATTTTTATTTGGAAAAGCAGATCCTGATCAAACTTGGTATAGATTTGTGGTGCACACACGGAATTGTTTGATGCTGCTTGAGGAGGTAATAAATCTTTCTAGAGGCCCAAAGATTGAGGTCACCTTTCTAGGTATTTCAATTTCAGGCTTGCATTATTTCTAGAGGCCCAAAGATTCAGTTCACCTTTCTAGGTATTTCAACTTCAGGCTTGCATTATTTCTAGAGGCCCAAAGATACAGTTCACCTTTCTAGGTATTTCAGTTTCAGGCTTGCATTATTTCTAGAGGCCCAAAGATTCAGTTCACCTTTCTAGGTATTTCACTTTCAGGCTTGCATTATTTCTAGAGTCCCAAAGATTCAGTTCACCTTTCTAGGTATTTCAGTTTCAGGCTTGCATTATTTCTAGAGGCCCAAAGATTCAGTTCACCTTTCTAGGTATTTTAGTTACAGGCTTGCATTATTTCTAGAGGCCCAAAGATTAAGTTCCCAGTCGGTGGCAAGTGGCCCTGCTACCCATGCCGGTGTCGAGCTCAACTCGCAAGGGCCGGCGTTGGAGGGGTTCTCAGGGCTTGGGCTCTACAGAGCCTTCCTCCAGAGCGACGATGGCGAGCTCCTCCCTCGGTGCGTGAGGGGCTCCGGGCTCCCTCCCTATCGTGAATGACTTCTGTGATGAGTTAGCTCATTCTTTATTTCATGAAGTGTTTTTTTATTTTGTGAAGCTTGATTGATGACTTGTATGTTTAAGTGGGATATCTCATTTGTATGGACAAAGTAAAAATTATCATGTTTTGCATGCTTGATTTGTATAGATGGTTCGTTTATGTCAATTGTGAGCGGGAGGAGGCCACAGAAGAGCCGGCCACGCCAAGAGGGTGCTTGGATCCAAGGGACTTATTTTAGTCTGACTAAAAATAGTCTCGTTAAGAGGCTAAAGTTCCAAGCACCCCTGACTAAAGAGGGGCTAAAACTAGTCTTGAGACTAAAAAATTTTAGTCAGGGGTACCCCTACTAAAATGTGGATTAGTCCTGTCTCTCCTTATTTAACTCCTCTCCTTTACCACAGACGAGTTCTGGATTGGAGGGTTATAATAAATGCTCATTAACATGATTTTAGTCTCTTTAGTATTTGGATCCAAGCATGGGTGAGGCTAGCAAGTTTTAGTCCCACTACTTTTAGTCATGGAACTAAAACATATCCAAGCACCCTCCAAATCCGGCAGGAAATAGGGTCCAGAGTAGTCAAATGATTGAGATAGAGCATTTATTGTCAATCTAACCCTGCCATCCATACACCTCTTTGGTATAGAGTTAGTTCAGGGTTAGAATCTAACTCTAACCACTAACTAAGTTAGACTTCTCCTCGTCTGGGTTCATCGCCATCATACTTTCCCCATTCCTGTGTTTTCAGTATCCTGCGAATCAAAGAGGCCCTTTTTTGCGGGAAAAATCAAAGAGGCCCTTATACTGGTTTAGGTCCAGTCATTTCTTATGTACGTGTTATGTACAAAATTTAATGAAGGTGCTCCGGTTCCACGAAAATAATCCGGTTTCATGTAGTAATTCATTCATTTATTTATTCTTCTACGGGGGGTTTGCATGTAATTCGTGAGGTCTAAAATGTAAAGTACCCCGGCATATGCTCCGAGTCGTGCATGCACTACGACCCAGATGCTCTATGTCCCACATGTCGGCGAATGGGAGCACGTGGAAATAGCCTAGGAGTACATATAGGAGGATAAATGCGTGAAAAATATGTACTATGAAGCGTAGCCGCGGTTCGAAAAGGAGACCTAAAGTGATGACAGCTATAGGTCGCACGCACCCAACTAGTGGTACTAGACATACGACTAATTTTTCCCTCAAAAAAAGAGGCACGAGTAATCAATACTCCTATTCTATAAACACGAGTCCCATCTGACAACAGCGTCCGTGCTACAGCTAGCTCTCCTCCCTTGTTTCTCTCTTCTAGTTCTAAACTCGGCCGACGCCCGGTGGGCGGGGTGGGTTTGCTCAACTATGGCCCCACCTCACAGTGAAAACGTTACAACTGTAATAAAAATGCCTTATACTCCCTCCGTTCATAAATATAAGCCTTTTTAGATACTATTTAAAATCAAATACAACATACAGATGTATGTAGACATAGTTTAGAAGGTAGATTCACTCATTTTGCTCCGTATGTAGTAGTCACTTGCTGGAATCTTTAGAAAGACTTATATTTGGGAACGGAGGGAGTACTATACTAATAAAACATTAAGGCCACGAGGCGATGCAGTGCTGGTTACAGGAGGCAAGAAGAAGAGATGCATCCATCGACGACGTCCACCTCCTCGACTCATGGCGCCAGACCACCGAACAACGCCTAAGTAGCAGCGGCTTTTGTGGCCAGGTCGACATGCTTCTGAACAATGGCGTCCAAAGATTCCAGCCGCTGGAAGAAGGCCAACGTCTTTCTGTCCTCGCTTGCCTTGTAGTGGCCTATGTAGACGATTTCCTCGTAGACGTGGATGTGTAGGTCGACGGTTTCTTGCATGGCTAGGCGCTGCGCAGCGAGCGCGGCCTCGAGGTGCACATTCTTCATCGCGACCTCCGGCACCTGCAGGGCCACCAGGGCTTGAAAGAGTTCGTCACCATGGAGGCTGATGAGGGTGGAAGGCAATGAGGAGCCTGGGCGCGCGGGCTGGAGCAGTACGACAAGGTCATCCGCGCGCTTCTTGACGGCAGTGAACTTGCGGATGGAGTTGACCATCATGTCATCCATGCGATAGGAGAAGCCGGCGTCGGCGAGGGCTATGATGCCTGCGGTCGCCAGCATCGTCTGGAAACACTGCGTAGTGCGGGGCCGCAGGCCGGCGCCTTGGATGATTTGGCACAGCCGACTGCCGCTTGCGTCCATCGCCTCCATAGGTGCTTGTGGCTTCTAGTCACTTGGTCTTGGATTCGAGTGAGCAGTGTTGCGCAGAGACTTGGGAGTAGGGGGTTGTTTGGATTGTGACTATCTTTGCCATATATTGCCACATGATTTTTGCCACACTTGCCTTAGTTGAGTTGCTCAAATTGTTAGCCACACTTTGGATTGCCTAAGGGAATCTTGCCACATTTTTTATGTCTATGACATGTGGGGCTCACTGCTCATAAAAAAATCCTTGCCTTAGGTGTGGATAGAACCAAACACCTACCTAACTTGGTCAAACTTGCCTAAGGTTAGGTGTGGCAAAGTGTGGCAAGGTGTGGCTAGGAACCAAACAGTCCCTAGATGGATTGGAGTGGTGGGGCGCCTTTATTATATGAGAGTCCAAACTCTGTTGCATTCACATCGTGCTGGCTCTATTCTGCTTCTCCAATTAATTCCCTCTGCATGTAGTTGAGGATGCATCATTGACCGTTCAACGTCTTGGAAACCGCTACCCTCTCCCTCCTTGGCATTCAAGCACCTATGGACCCGTCGACGACGAGGTGCCTATGGTGACTTCATAAATTTCAAGACGATAGTGTCGTGCGTGTGTGCGTTCATAGGGGTGAGTGTATGCGTGTGTATATGAGCGCTTGCGTCTGTACTGTGTCAAAAAAAACATAAATGTGTGTCAAAAAGAGACTAGTCAGTATACTCAATATTGTGCACCTCGGAGAGGAAAACAATAGAACTAGTACGTATTTATTTACGGTGCAGATTCACTCATTTTGCTCCATATGTACTCCATCTCGGTGTAGTCTAGTCACTTGTTGAAATCTCTAGAAGGGAAAATACTCCTTTCTGGTTTACAGGGCTATACTAGCAAGTAGTTGTATGTACTAGTACAATAGTGGGCTCACATAGCAATTTTGTCTCATGCAACGTTCGGTTTGCGCTTGGCTCTTCGCCTCTTCGAGAAGACGAACAATGATGTTACTACTACTGCTTCTACAATGTCGAATCCACTGCTGCATGTCTGTCCACCGCAAGCGGGACGGATAGCTTGTTGTAGAAGTACTACTAAGCAAAAGCCTGTCCTCGTTTGTGAGCAACCGCGCGCATGGGCGAGGGAGAAGGCGTGTAGTAAAATCAAGCTTTTCCTCGTTGTACGAGTTGACGCGACACATCATAGCACTGGCCCCACATGCTTGCCTCTAAACTTGGCTGAAAGACCCGTAGTGTACAATATATTTCCTGCAACCTCTAACACCCACCACAAATTAAAATATATGTGGCCGTATGCATCATTCTGATGCAGAGGCCGGGGAGTCCCCCCTTTAAAAAAACAAATTAAAATATATATTCATGTCTTGACCAGATGAGCGTGCAAACTACAATCACCAGGGTGACAGGTAGGGCCAAAAGACTATTTTAATATATATTTTTAAAAACTTCGAGACGGCCACATAGCATGGAGCCGACCCGAACGATTTTAAGCTTACATGCATGATACACGCTATCCTAGACTACTCTACACATGAAACTGCCACACGAGCGTCCGGGCTGCGCTTGGCTCTTCGCCTCTTCAGGAAGTTGAACAATGATGGAGTACTATTGCACTAGAGGAGTACTATAGTATGCTTCTGGCCATCTGACACCGATTGAAAGCTTCTCCTAGTCTTGCCAGCCACCACCCTCATGGGCGAGGGAGGGACGCTCCTGCCTTTGCGTGTTTGACATGTGGGCCCGACAGGTGGGTGGCCAACCTGTCATACAGCCAAAGGCAGGTGCAGTTAAGTCCGTGAGGGAGAGGATAATCAAACTTCTCGTTGATGTACGAGTTGACGCGACACATCAAAGCATTGCACTCGATATATTTCAATAATTTGCGGTTACCGATGCATTAATTACAACGCATGCATGCATGTCGTGACTCTCCTTTTGATACTTGCATGTGTTGATTTAATGCACCTTGAAGTAGTACTCCCTCCGATTCCTTTTACTTTGCGTATAACTTTTCTTGTTTTTCTCAGATAAGTCTGCGTGTCCGCGTTAGTTTCCATCTGTGCCCCCACTCGATTAGTTCTGCCCCATTAATTGCGCCAGTTTCCAAAGCAGAAAATGGCTACAGGCAAATGCATGCAGCGACGGATGCGGCTTGACCGCATGGGGAAGGCAACTCAAGCGAAAAGGAAGGAGGACCAGCCAACCATTGCATGCGCATTTACTGTCGATATTTATGCAGCTTACTCATGTGCAGGGGAAAATTTGTCCAGAAAACTCAAACTACTGCCTTCCTTGGTATGCGGGAGGAGAGTTATGCGCAGAGTATAAAATATGTGACGGTAAAGCTTTGTAATGCCCTGGCCCAAGCGAGAGATGGTTGTGCACGAGTAGGGAGAGATCAGGCAGACGAAACAGGAACCGACGAGGGAGCTCACTAAGGTCTCGATGGACCTCACCGTGCTCCACTGCCCCTTGTGCCTCCACCCCTTGACGCCTCCAGTGTATGAGGTTCGAATACACCTCGTCCACTTGGCTGATTGAGCAAGGTGTGGGTTTCTTGATTGATGTGTTGTTCGATTGATTTCTGCAATGCAAGGGAGGGCACCTGGCTTGCGAGGACTGCCGCATTGAGCGCCCCGGGAACCAGCGGCAGTGCCAGAAGTGCGATCGCGGTGGTGGCTTCGACGTCTGTAACACGACGGTGGACGCCGTCATTTCGTCGCTGAGGGTCGAGTGCCCGCACGATGGCTGTGGGCTCTACGTCACTTACCACAAGCTCGCCGATCACCAGAGCGTGTGTCCGCTCGCGCCCTGCAAATGCCCCGTGCCCGTCTGCGGCTATGAAGGCCCGCCACCAGCGCTCTACCACCACATCAGCTACGCGCATCCCATGCCCATGCAGAGGATCCAGTACGGCAAGGTGCTCCTGTTGCAAGTGCCACTGTCGGAGCCACGGCTCTTGCTGTTCGCGGAGGAGGACGGCCGCATGTTTTTCTTGGTCGGCAGTGTGCTCGACATCGGCACGCCTATCACCATGTCGATGGTCTGCATCAGAGCGGGGGCGTCCCCACTGCCGCACTACGTGGCCAAGCTGTGGGTGAATGGCCCACCGAGGGATCCCAAAGGCACGACCGACGCCGTCAAGGTGGAAATGGAGGTGACAAGCAACAAGGATCCCAGCGACGTCAACGTGCAGGAATTGACCTTCTTCACAGATCCGCCCGAGCTGCTGGCCGGGGCTAAGCTGGTGTCCCTCCACATTCAGATTGACAAGCTCACGTCCTAAATGTTTCTACAGTGCCTTCTGTTTATCTTAGTAATATGCTAATATAGGGATTACCTCGGTCTACTTTAGCTTAAGAAATGGTGGGTTTTGTTGGCGATGCAGCAATTACTTCGACATCAGATCAGTAATTTCCAACAGTCGAACGAATATTTTGTGTCTGTTGGATATAAAGTTCCTTTGGGTAAGAAGTACTAGATAAAAGGAGATGTATGTAGACGTATTTTAATTTTAGATACGTCCCTTTTTATCCATGTTGATGACAAGCACTCCCTCCGTTCCACAATACATGCCTTCCATTTGTCAAAACATAGATATATCTAGACATGTTTTAGTATATAGGTAGATCCATGATAGAGCCAGTTGGATGGTTGAGAACACTACAATTCGTAGCTACAGATGCGTGTGTGACTCCCAAATGTAGAAGCCGGGGGGTCATCATCCTTCTTTTCGAGAAACAACAGACGCGTGTGTGAGAGGACGAGTGCGTGCGTGCACCTCTTCTCTTCCTGTATAACGTACTAAACTCAGAGTACAAGTTTTTGTGGGTGGCACGATGGTGCATGCGAGAAGTCCCGAGAGATAGGTTTAATGCGTCTAAAAAATGACTAGCCTATAGCTCGCCACGAGGCTATTCCTGTCAAACGCCCCATTAACCGTAAGATATGTATACGATGGTGCCAGTTATTGCACGTACACAGTAGAAAAAGTACACCACGGCCGAGAACACATGCCCACGTAACGCCATCCGGGAATAGTGCCGCACTTCGAAACTAGAACCGTCAATAAATTTTGAGCTTGCGTCTTGTCACATTCCAAATTACTCCATGCTATATTGAATTGCAAACCTGTTCACACCGATCACAACCTAAACGATTTCCAACTTAGGAGCGTATTAGTACTCGGTTATAAATACTAGTATACCAAGATGACTGCACATAACTCCTCAACTCCTCATCCACAAAAACAAACAAGTCATTCAGCATCCTTCCCTTGCGTCTTCCATGGCCAGCGTGAGTTCTGAGTCGAGAGATTGCTGTCACGCCCAATATGCGACCCTATCCAAAAGGAACTCGAAGGTCCCACCAAGGATAGACCCGCATATTGAAACGCTTTTGCAAGGTGGATATCATTACATCAACATTGCATAATAGATGGGGATGCATACAAAAGGCATACAATGCCACACGAATACAACATCATCTTACATAAGAGCACCATCCGACTACGGATGAAACACAAACAGAAACTCAAATGACATCCACCCTGCTAGCCCCGGCTGCCGACCTGGAACCTATCCCCTGATCAAAGAAGAAGAAGAAGCAGCACTCCAAAACAAGTAAACATTGCTCTCGCGTCATGATCATCGCAAAACCTGTACCTGCAACTATTGTTGTAGTAATCTATGAGCCATGAGGACTCAGCAATCCCATAACCATGGGTATCAAGACTAGCATAGCTTAATGGGTAAGGAAAGGATAAGTGGTGAGGTTGCAGCAGCGACTAAGCATAAATGGTGGCTAACATACGCAAATAAGAGCGAGAAGAGAAGCAAAGGAATGGTCGTGAAGCTAGCAATGATCAAGAGGTGATCCTGAACTCCTACTTACGTCAAACATAACCCAAAACCGTGTTCACTTCCCGGACTCCGCCGAAAAGAGACCATCACGGCTACACACGCGGTTGATGCGTTTTAATTCGGATCTGGGTCTCAAGTTATCTACAACCGGACATTACAAATTCCCATCTGCCACATAACCGCGGGCACGGCTTTCGAACGATAATACCCTGCAGGGGTATCCCAACTTAGCCCATGATAAGCTCTCACGATCAACGAAGGATCTACCTTCTCCCAGGAAGACCCGATCAGTCTCGGAATCACGGTTTCCAAGACATTCCAACAATGGTAAAACAAGACCAGCAAAGCCGCCCGATGTGCCGACAAATCCCGATAGGAGCTGCACATATCTCGTTCTCAGGGCACACCGGATAGGTCAGCCTACGAGTAAAACCAGACCTCGAGTTGCCCCGTGGTGGCCCCGCAGTCTGCCCGTTTCGAACCAACACTCGAAGGAGCACTGGCCCGGGGGGTTAAAATAAAGATGACCCTCGGGCTCCGGAAACCCAAGGGAAAAAGGGCTAGGTGAGGTAAATGGTAAAACCAAGGTTGGGCCTTGCTGGAGGAGTTTTATTCAAAGCGAACTGTCAAGGGGGTCCCATAAATCACCCAACCGCGTAAGGAATGCAACATCCGGGAACATAACACCGGTATGACGGAAACTAGGGTGGCAAGAGTGGAACAGAACACCAGGCATAAGGCCGAGTCTTCCACCCTTTACCAAGTATATAGATGCATTAATTAAATAAGAGATATTGTGATATCCCAACATAATCCTGTCCATCATGGGGCAATCTTCAACTTCACCTGCAACTAACAACGCTATAAGAGGGTCTGAGCAAAGCGGTAACATAGCCAAACAATGGATTGCTAGGAAGGGTGAAAAAGTTATAGGCTGACATGGCAATTTGGGGGGCTTGACGAGCAAATGATAGGTAGCGCAGCAAAGCGATAGAACGAAGCAAACT
This sequence comes from Triticum dicoccoides, assembly GCF_002162155.2. Classification (NCBI taxonomy): domain Eukaryota; kingdom Viridiplantae; phylum Streptophyta; class Magnoliopsida; order Poales; family Poaceae; genus Triticum; species Triticum dicoccoides. Next base: position 635,393,129 of record NC_041381.1, read on the forward strand.
AGCATAGCAATGATAGTAGTGAGATCCAGGGTAGCGGTCATCTTGCCTGAAATCCCTCAAGGAAGAAGAACGAGTCCATGAAGAAGACGAACGGATGAAGCCGAACCAAGCGTAGATGAACAAATCCTCACGGTCGCAACAAAACGGGAACTATCGAGAAGAAGCACACAACATGGTAAACACACCACACATAAACATGACATGATGCACAACCAAACATGATGCATGACAAGGCTACATGGAGCTACTCATGGCAAAATATGATGCAAACAAGAGCAACACATCAACGCAAGTTTAAATGAGGCCGGAAACAACGTATAACAATTCCGGTAAGTCCTCATATGCAAGTTTCGAAATTGGTCCAGATCTGAATAAACCTTATGTTCAAGTTGTTAAACAGCAATTTAAGATGCACCAAGATGATTTACACGAGATTCTAGTCAAGTTACATATAAAGTTCATTTAATTCGGAGCTACAGCCTACAAGATATGAGCAAAACAAGTCAAACATGACATTGATGCAAAATGCATACAAACATCAAGCAAACACCTCAAAACAAGGATGCAACATGATAATATGAAACTACGTGCAAATCTAAGCAAGTTTCATATAGAGCACACTCAAAACGGAGCAACGGTTCAACACACACATGAAACAAGTTTAGAGGTCAAACTGTCCAAAACAGCAACTAGGCATATTGCAAGCACCAAAACCACATGCTACAGGAACTTATCATGGCAAACAAAGGCATGACATGAATCTACTAATTGCATAGAACAAAAGTCCCTTACTGACCATGAGCCAAAAGGGCACAGAAAATAAGATGGCACCCATGTAAACATGGCAAGTTATATGCCAGATTCAGACATGGCAGGAACAACAATAAGTAGGCATGTTGGTGAGCTTGTACCACTTAGCACAAAGCATTACATGGCATGGCAAGGTAACCAACAGTAAGAATACATGTTTATCAAGCTAAGCATGGCAAGAGCAAGTTCATAGGGTGCATGGATCACTAGCAAAGCTCATGGCAAAACTGAACTTAATGTTAATAGGCTGACAGCAACATTATTTAGCAAGTTTGGAGCATGATTACAACAAGCTACGGCAGGCTATAAATGCAACCAGGGGCATGGATGGATAGAGCATGACATGTGTAACAAATCATCCTTAGTGAACATCTCCAGATTATGCATATAATGACTTGTAGCAGCAGGTTTACATAGTATCACGAAATAATAGATTCAGGCTAGCAAAACAGAAACAACAAGTACCCTACTTCACGAGCTCGATGCACTCACTAGAAGACCCACAAAAATACAAGACAAGCACCCCTGTAAATATGGCATGATGTAGTACAAAACACATGTAGAGCTCATGCTCATAGGATGCACATATCAAATGCAACGAAAATGACAAATCACAAAGTTATAACAGTATCAGCAGATTAACATCATATAGCACTCTTGTAACAATGATTAGGGCATCAATATGATCTCAAACAAGCATGGCACAATGGAACCAAATGAGTCGCATCTCACAACGAAGACTTTGATATATTACACGCACAAAACGGAGCAGCACATATGAAGTTATGACACGCAGAACATAGCATCAGAATGTGAATATCTCAAGAC
>NC_041381.1:635395314-635539876 GCF_002162155.2 Triticum dicoccoides
GTCGGGCACGGGGCGGTGCCGGATGGGCTTGGCGGGCCCGCGATGGGCTCGCGCAGGCCGGCAGCGGGGGGCGGTAGCGCGGGCCACGCGGCGCGCTGGGATCCACCGAGCGCGGCGGCACGGACGTGTCCGGTCGGGGGCAGACGTGTCCGGGCGCGAAGGAAGAAGGAGGCTAGGGTTGGATTGCGTGAAAATTTCGGGGAGGGCACATATTTATAGGTAGAGGGAGCTAGGAGACTCCAAATGGGGTGCGGTTTTTGCCCACACGATCGTGATCGAACGACCGAGAGCATGGAGGGGGTTAGGATGGGTTTTGGGCCACTTTGGAGGGGTGCTGGGCTGCAAAGAGAAGGGGGTTTCGGGCTGCGATGTTAACCGTTGGAGTATCAAACGGACTCCAAATGGCACGAAACTTGACAGGCGGTCTACCGGTGGTGTACCAAGGCTGCTTGGCAAGACTCGGTCCATTCCGAGAACGTTTAACACCCGCACACGAGAAGAGGCAAAAGGGGGCGCCGGGGAACATAGGAGTGCCGGATTGCAAAACGGACAACGGGGAAAATGCTCGGATGCATGAGACGAACACGTATGCAAAATGAAATGCACATGATGACATGGAAAAATGCAACACGCAAGAAAATGACATGGCAATGACGGTAAATAACTGGAGGACACCTGGCGCATCGAATCCGGGGCGTTACAATTGCCACCATGGAGAGGCGAGTATGGATGTGGAAGCACGAGAGATGTCCCGTCTCGCTGTGAAAGCAGACGACATGTCCCGCCACACGGAAGTAGCAGCACAGAGGTCCCGCCGCACCGCTGAAGCAGCACGGAGGTCCCGCAGCACCGTCGATGCAGCAGACTAGTCCGGCCGCACCGCGGAAGCAGCAAAGATGTCCCGCCGTGCCGCGAATGCAGCAGAGATGTCCCGCTGTGTCGCGGCGGCCTGGGAAAATTTCTCGCGAGCAGGCGACGACTGTTACAGGCGCATGCATGAGATCGTCCATAGCCAGATGGATCAGATCTCCGGCTGTGCGAGGTTACAGGACGACATGAAAGGCTCGTTTGAACAGGCTACCGGCATCATCCGGCAACTAAGGGAGGGAAATGAGAGGCTCCGGGCTGAGCGCGACCTACTGAGGGCGAAGATCGTCCGAAGTGTAGACCAGCAGGAGGAGACCAGTGCCTTGTTGAAGAGGACTGGCGTCATCGTCAAGAAACTTATGGACGAGAATGACATGCTCCGCATCGAGCGCCAAAGGCTGGTGGAGGAATCCATGGATGTTCTCAAGCAGCGTCTTGAGGACACGAAAGAGCTCATCGCCGCTCGCCGCGGAGACTACTTCCCGCGGCCTGCAGCAACGCATCAAGAAAGTAGAGATCAGCGATCCAGATCCTTGTGTTCCTTCTTCTTTTGCCCTTGTGTATTTCGGGCGTAGCCGCATGTGGCTTTTTTTAATTATCTTTCTAATTATGTAAGACAATTAATCATCCTTATATATTCATCAATCTTGCTATAAGTCGCAGTAGATGCTATATAGGTCCATCGGATCTTACATCAAGATCCGTGCTTTCAGATTTTCTTTTTCTCTCTTAAATCTCAGTCGAGTGAGACATAGCCACGCCATTAAACAGAGGCTCGGGCGCCATTAATGGAGACCTTGGGAGAGAGGTAGACGGCAGATGGAGGTCAATGGGCTCTCCTCCCGATAAGCACGCGCAGGGGTCTGATCACACGCCTCTCGTACTCAAATAGCTAATCTGCACGGCGCCTCCTAGCTAATAAAAAATGGGGACACGTGGCGGCACGTAAATGGTAGTAAATAGAACGCCCACGGTTTCAATAATACTTGTGTTTCCGATTGTGACGTGACAACACTTGTTCCAAAATGACTTTGTTGTTTGTTAATGTGTGCGCCTTCGAAAATCGGACATGGCACCAAGCCAAGTTTCATTATTTTCATGCGTGTTTTCGATTTACAAGAATTAAAAAACTAAGTTTCTCAATGTTTCCAGCCCAGCCACGACACCCAGAATTTTGAATTTCATTCCCATTTCTTGCATGGAACCTAGAAATTTACCCGAGGACACACATGTGATTTTTCAACCAACTTTGGTGCACTGGAACATGTGCTTGTATTTCAAATTTGAATTATGCACACAAGGGTGACACGTTCCCTCTCAGAACCACGAGCCTTCTTGAGAGAAGCTCCGATTTGCAAGAAGCTTATACCCAAATTGGTTCCTATTAATTCGGCCAATTTTTTTTACCACGGCATGGTGCTACCATGACATGACACCATGCCAAGTATCATGATTTTAAAACCAAGTTTCTCAATGTTCTCGACCGAGCCACGATGCCCAGATGTTTGAATTTTATTCTCATTTTCTGCATGAGACCTAGAAATTGACCCGAGGACACAAATGTGATTTTTTAACCAACTTTGGTGCACAGTAGCATGTGCTTGTAGTTCAAATTTGAATTATGCACATTAAATGACCAAAAACTCAATTAATAAAAGGCTAAACGAAGCCGGAATGATTTCCAAAATTTAACAGGGCACTCATGTAGTTCTATGTTGCCTTTGTAAATAAACTCAAGGGGGACAACGTATATCATTTCGCACTCAAAGGTGGCACGTTCCCTCTCAGAACCACGAGCCTTCTTGAGAGAAGCTTCGGTTTGCAAGAAGCTTATACCAAAATCTGTTCCTATTCGGCTAATTATTTTACCACAGCATGGTAGTACCATGACATGACACCCATGCCAAGTTTCATGATTTTCAGATGTGTTTTGGATTTAGAAGAATTTAAAAACCAAGTTTCTCAATGTTCTCGGCCGAGCCACGATGCCCAAATGTTTGAATTTTATTCTCATATTTTGCATGGGACCTAGAAATTCACCCGAGGACAGAAATGTGATTTTTCAACCAACTTTGGTGCAAGAGAGCATGTGCTTGTAGTTCAAATTTGACTTATGCACATTAAATGACCAGAAACTCAATTAATGTATATGTATTAATGCGGATCAATCTGTTTGTTCTGCAAATTTTGATATATTATATGTATTTTTCTGAATTAGGATGATTTAGTGATGATTTTTTCAAGTTTGAAAATTGCCATATAGTCCCGGTTTGGGTCTCCAACCGGGACTATAGGTTAGACCCCTTTAGTGCCGGTTCGTGGCACGAACCGGTACTAAAGGTTGGCCCTTTAGTACCGGTTTGTGCCACAAATCGGGACTAAATGGGCTCGTGGGGCCCCGGCCTGACGCCAGCCTGCCACCACCCCTTTAGTACCAGTTCGTGGCACAAACCGGTACTAAAGGTTCAACACGAACCGGCACTAATGCATAGCCATTTGAACCGGTACTAATGATACCATTAGGACCGGGCCAAAATCGAACCGGGACTAATGTGTCTCACATAAGGTCCTTTTTCTACTAGTGTATGGAGTAGTTGTATGCACAAGGAGTTTACGAGTTCAGGCCCTTCTCAGAGGAAGTAACAGCCCTACGCCTCGGAGCCCGGAGGCGGTCGACTGGTATTATGTGTATATGAGTTACAGGGGTGCGAACCCTTTACACTGAGGAGGGGGTGGCTTATATAGAGTCCGCCAGACCCCTCCGGCCCTCAGTTATGTAGGGTTTAAAGTACATTAAGGTCGGGCGTTAGTGGTAACGCTACAAATAAAGTGCTATGATGACCATAAAAGCTACTTAACGACCGGCCGTTGGCGTGCAGAGTGACTTTAGGTCTCCTGGCTGTCGAGTGGATGGCTTCATCGTCGAGTGTCTTTGAGTCCGTCGAGTGGAACATTTCCGGGTCGATTGAAAGGTGATTTCTTCTAGAGATGTCCTTGGGGAGGGTATCTTGGACAGGTCCATGACCCTACCCTAAGTACATAGCTTCATCATTATCCCCCGAACGGATCGAGGTTTGAGTGGGGAAGGAGTTGAACACACTTCCGACCCATTTTCATGCTATGCGTATGTCTTGTTCTGGATCAATGAACTTTAGGTGACGGTACCAACTTCTTTTTCAGTTGCCTTGATCCATTCTTGGTATCCGTCGAGTGAAGTTTTTTACTTGGGGAGCTCCGGACGACAGAGCGAAGGAGATCTTCCATCTGACGAGTTGTTCTGCAGCTCGTGGATTTAGCGGGATTCGTATTTTCGGGAAGTGCGCGGGGTGGAGGAGGCCGCAGTAATCGGATGGGATAAGGCAGGGACGCCTCAATCTCCGCGCCACCTTTTTCGACATGTATCGCGCACGCGACTGTTGCGAGATTTGACAAGATCGGCCGGGCCTACAAGTCAGTCACTCGGAAGTAACCTCATATAAGGCGTCAGACGGGGTTTTTTGAACAGTGCGTTCTCATTTCCTCCTCTCTTCCCCAGACTTATCCGCCGCGTTCGCTTCCGTCTTAGTGCCGCTGCCCCGTGCGCGTCTCGCCGACGATGATGGTGAAAGAGAAGAAGGCGGCCCTGGAGCGGGCGAAGAAAGCAACGGCGAAGGCGAAAGGAAGGGCAACCAGTCGAGGCAGATCTTCATCGAGGGCCGGCCTGCCGCAAGGCTGGATCTAGGGCGACTGGATCCACTCGACGATTCGTCAAGCAGATCTTCACGACCTGGCCGATGGAGGACTGATCCCCCATGGATCGGTTTGGCTCCCGGGGAAGGAGTCTGAGCCACAGCCTCAGGAGGGTGAGTGCGTTCTCTTGGCCACCCATGTCGACCGTGGGTTTTCTTTGCCGCCTCACCCTTTCTTTCGGGGATTTCCGAATTTCTTTGGGGCACAACTCCACCACTTTACACCCAACACCATCGTGTACCTTGCTGCTTTCGTGTCTTTGTGCGAGAATTTCTTGGGTTGTCGGCCTCATTGGGGTCTTTTCAAGCACATTTTCACCTGTCGCTCCCAGACGGTGAAAAAGGCCAATCCGAGTGACGAGAGAACACAAGTGATTCAGATGTGTGGGGGTCTTGGGGTTCAAATGAGGGGGGAAAGTGCTTTTCCAGCCATGATCCTACCCGATTCGGTCCGTGGATGGCAGTCGACCTAGTTCTACTGCAAAGACCAGCCGACGTCGGGGCAGTCAACCGGACTCCCTCCTTTTTCCATGGACCGAGTGTGGAAGCCTTCCTCTTTGAAGGTGATCCCAGAAGAGAAGGCGCAGGTTAAGGTGCTGGTCGAACGTGTTGTCCAGCTTATCCGTGATGGGGTGACCGGCATGGACCTCTTGGAGGTATTCCTCCGATGATGCATCCAGCCACTTCAAGCTCGAGACCATCCGATGTGGTTGTATTCTGGCACTGAGGACACCACTCGGATCCACCCAGAGGAGATTGACGATGCCACGCTGGAGAGGTGGCTGGCGAGCATCACAGGGAACAAAGACAACCCCCGTGGAGCCAGGAGGATTCCTCCACTCGACCAATCATACGAACCAAACAATGTCCAATTCTCAATCTCTGACTGTGATCCTGCTTTCTTCATTCTGTTTGCTTAAAATCAGTCGACTGACTTTTGTCTTGTTTGTTGTCTTCTAGGCCACTACTGAGATGTACTCGATGCCCAACGGGGCACAAGACAGGCCGAGGAGGAAGAGGCGAGCGGAGGTGAAAGTGAGGAGGAGTGGCAATCTGATGGTGAGGGGGAAGAGGATGACGATGGCTCCAGTGAAGAGGAGGAGGAGGAGGAAGTCGATCCTCCTCGCACGGAAAGGTGATCCAAGCTCACCCACGATCCCACGAGCAAGCGTGGCAAAGCGACTGCGCCCGTTGGGCAATCGTCGAAGCGCCCTCGAGCGGCTTCTCCGGCGCCGACTGAAAAAGCGCCGAAGCATCCACGGGCGGTGCCATCAAAGCCGCCGAAGACCTTGCCCAAGATGAGAATGGTCATTCCCACCATTTCCGGTAACAGCAGAACTTGTGTTTTCTCGTTTAGCACGGACGAACTCTTGGTCGACTCATTGACTATCCGACTAGTTTCTGAAATCTGCAGTGCTGCTACTTCTGAGACCTCCACCAAGAACGAAGACCAGGAAATGGAAGACGCTGTCACCTCCAACCTTGTTACGCTCTCTGTAGTTTCATTTTTGGTCGATTGGATTTTCGATTTCAACTTTGGATTTTTCTTGTAGTTCCTCCTCATGTCATCAATCTCCCTGATGATGACGATGAGGTGCCACTGAGGTCGAGGAGGAATAGAAAGGCGCCGGCTGGAAAGACTACTTAGACTGCATCAGTGCCTGAGACATTGGTTCCAGAGGGTGGCAACATCACTCGAAACTCCGTGTCCTTCACTGTGCCGCTGACGAGTGCCCGGCCTTCGTCGTCGACTGCTGATCCGCCCTCCCTTTTTGCCACACACCACGTCCCAGAGGACCAAGCGGGTGCTGCTAAGGAGGCTATATGCCAGGAGGGGATCATGATGGAGTAGGTGAAGGCGATCCGGGAAGCCAGCCAAGCGGCCTATGATGCTAGCTCAGCCCTTCAGAGCAACGTCCAGGTTAGTTGGTCACCGCTTGTTTTGTTAGGATATGCTATCTGAAGACTTTCTTTCCGAAGATCTTTGTTTCTGTACACCCACTGGGTGTGTCGATTGAATTTTTGGATTGGTGGGGGCATGCTGAGTGCACCCACTAGGTGTAGTCCCCGAGACTATGGTGGACTGTTGGCAGTCGACTGTATTCTTTGTATCTTGAATTTCTTCACTCTAACTTCTTCACTCGGTCTGGTCGGACCTTTTCGAGTGGAACCTTTGAACCGGTGGGGGCACGCTGAGTGCACCCACTAGGTGTAGTCCCCGAGACCATGGTCGACTGCTTGCAGTCGACTAAGGTCTGAAGAACCTGTTTTTTTATGAGACCATGACTGACTGCTGGTAGTTAGCTATAGTGGTGTAGTTTTAGGATCATAACCACTTTGTCTCTTTCGGGCCGACTGATCAGATCGAGTTGGAAGAACCAGTGGGGGCACGCTGAGTGCACCCACTGGGTGTAGTCCCTGAGACTACTGTTGAATATTTTGATTCAGCTATAGTCTTAGAAATGCTGCAATTTTTCTCTTAGTCGCTCGGAAGCAACCTATCTTTGATGTCTGTCGATTGATCTTTCGCAGAAATCTTGCGAGCTTGTGGCTCGCTATACTGAGTTGGAAAACAAACATATCCAGCTCGACCTTGACTTGAAGCTTGTTCAGGAGAACTTTCAGAAGGCGAAGGACGAAGCAAAAGGTATGATTGGTGAGAACTTGACAACTGTCTTTATCTTTCTTCCCATTCCTGATTCTGATCTCATTGTCATTTTGCAGATAAAATGAAGGAGGCTCTGAAGAAGAAGGACCACGACCTTGCCGAGGCGCAGAATGCGGCTTTGGACAAAACGAAGCTTGCGGAAGAAAAACTGGCTTCAGCCGGTAAACTTGAAGAGGAGAACACCAATCTGAAAGCTGCTCTCGACGCGGCCAACAAGGAAGTCAGCCGTCTGAAGAATGATAAGATAGCTCTGAATGACAAGGCTGGTGAACTGGTGGGGAACAAGAATGATCTGGAGGCTTATCTGGGAGGGCTCGCCAAGAAGTTATTCATCATGCTTGAGGGTAATCTCTCCTACCCGACTGACTTGTAATCATCGACTTATCGTAGAACTGCTAGTTTATCTTTGAGTTGTGTTTACAGAATTTTGCCAAAACTTCGAGGAGGAGACCAGTCGAGTGGAGACAGGCTTGGACCCTATTAACTCTCTTGTGAAGGACGAAGCTGCTATGAACGTGCTCCGACTGGAGTCTCGTGTTGCTGGTGTGGTTGACTACCTTGCTCGACTGAAGGTTGCGATGTCATGAATCGACACGACACTCTGGTCGGGAGAGACGCTTCAAAATGACCTCGAGTCTCTAATGACTCGACTGAATGAAGTTCCAGGTCGAGTGCAAGAATGGAAGAAGTCTTCTGCCAGGTGCGATGCTGATGTTGCTCTGTCCCTGGTCTGTGTTCACTGCAAGGATGCATGAGAGGACAAGCTGGCGTCCCTCAAAGTGGCCAATACCAAGAAGCATGACTTTCAATCCTTCATGGAGACCTTCACTGCTGCTGCCACTCGGATTGCTGATGGAATCGATCTGGACCTGTTTGTCGCACCTTCCAGTCCTCCACCCGAGGAGTAAGAAAAACTTCTATGCTTTGCCTTAAATTTGCCTCGGAATGCCGAGTGGTTTTGTAACTGATAAACTTTTGCAGGCTTGATGCCTGAGTACTTCTGAATCCGTAGGATGTTATCTGAACTTGGCTTATCGTTGAATATGCTTGCATTTGCCTTGGAGCGAACTTTGTTCTTCATTCGGAATATACTTTAATGCTTGTGACGCAGCTCTGAGGTGGAAAATCCAGTCGACCTGCACCTCATCACTCTTGCAGGTAGGGATGAGGCACAGATTGCAGTCGACCTGCGTCCTTGCGGATCAGGATGGAGCGCACGTTGTATTTGTGGCGTAGCTCTAAAGGAGAAGGCAGCAGTCAATCCGCACATCGTCGTCCTTGTAGAGCGCACGTTGTATTTGTGGCATAGCTCCGAAGGAGAAGGCAGCAGTCGACCTGCACCTCGTCGTCCTTGCGGACCGGAATGGTTTCATACTTAGGCGAGTACTGGACTGCAGCTAAGCCTCCGAGTGGGAGGGTTGCTCCCCACTCGGTAGGATTTTCGAATACTTAGGCGAGTACTGGACTGCAACTAAGCCCCCGAGTGGGAGGGTTGCTCTCCAATCGATAGGATTTTCAAATACTTAGGCTGGGCCTTCTACGGGCCGTAGAAACAGTAGGCCTTCCACGGGCCGTAGAAACAATGGGCCTTCTATGGGGCGTAGAAACAATGGGCCTTCTACGGGCCGTATCATCAATGGGCCTTATACGGGTCGTATGATAGATTGGCCAAACATGGGCCAATAACAGGCCGCATTATGGCCGTAAACGGGCTAGAGTTGGAATCATCCGTTCATGGGATGACCATAACGGGCCATCATTTATAGGCCGTATTTGATGACGCTATGAAAACGGCCCAACGTATTAACGGACCACAAACGGGCCGACTGTAACCACGGGCTGAATTTGGCCCACAAGCAGAAAATGACAGTAACGGGCCGTAAGTAAACGAATGCTGGAAATGAGTGTCGGTGTCAAAACCGGCGGATCTCGGGTAGGGGGTCCCGGTCTGTGCGTCTAAGGCTAATGGTAACAGGAGGTAAGGGACACAATGTTTACCCAGGTTCAGGCCCTCTCAATGGAGGTAAAACCCTACTTCCTGCTTGATTGATATTGATGATATGAGTGTTACAAGAGTTGATCTATCGCGAGATCGTAGAGGCTTAACCCTAGAAGCTAGCCTATGATGATTATGAATGTTGTGATCGTCCCTATACGGACCGAACTCTCCGGTTTATATAGACACCGGAGAGGGCAAGGGTTTACATGGAGTCGGTTACAAGGAAGGGAATATAATATCCGAATCGCCAAGCTTGTCTTCCATGCAAAGGAGAGTCCCATCCGGACACGGGACGAAGTCTTGATTCTTGTATCTTCATAGTCCAACAGTCCGGCCAAAGTATATAGTCCGACTGTCCGGATACCCCCTAATCCAGGACTCCCTCAGTAGCCCCTGAACCAGGCTTCAATGACGATGAGTCCTACGCGCAGTTTGTCTTCGGCATTGCAAGGCGGGTTCCATCTCCGAATACTCCAAAGTAATTATCAAACACTTGAATCGTGTCCGGATCTGCAAGATGATCTTCGCATACCACCATAGAGAGAATAATATTTCGCAAATGTAATCTGCTGACAACTTTAGACAACATGACACGACACTAGAGTCGGGTCATCATTCGAACCATTTTCCCACACCAGCCATAGCGCATATTGCAAGGCGGTTTCCTCGGCATGTCTTGTCAAAGCAGAGATCATGCCCCCTTGTCACGGGATTCCCATCAATACGGGTATGGGTAACCCAACCGCGCCATCTATCATGGCGCTTGGGAAATAAGCGACCCTCAACGGGCAAGTGGGGAGGCGCACCGCTTTCGTCGGCTCTATAAAGGGATAAGGGCTCCCCATTTTTACCCACGCCTTCTTCCTCTTTCGCCAATCCATTCTTGCTTCCTCGAGCTCCAGCACCCAAGTCCACGCCCTCTCCGCATAGCCAAACATGTACGGAGCAGGAGGCAAGTGGGTGGCCTCCACCGTGAAGGAGGAGCATATTGCGAAGCTTCAGGCAGCCGGATACTTGGCCACAAACATCGCGCACCAACTACCGGACGCAGGGCAGATCATTCCAACTCCGGAGCCCCACGAGAGGGTCGTGTTTCTTGCCCACTTTGTCCGTGGACTTGGATTTCCACTTCATCCCTTTGTCCGCGGGCTCATGTTCTACTACGGGCTAGATTTCCATGATCTAGCCCCAAATTTCGTCCTCAACATCTCGGCGTTTATCGTCGTGTGCGAGGCCTTCCTCCGCATCAAACCTCACTTCGGCTTGTGGCTACGAACCTTCTTCATGAAGCCAAAGATAGTGAGCGGCCAGCAAGCGAAGTACGGAGGCGCCATGGTGGGCAAGATGCCCCACGTTACCTGGCTTGACGGCTCCTTCATGGAGACCGTGAAAGGGTGGCAATCGGTGTGGTTCTACATCACCGAGCGCGTGGCGCCAACTGGGCGGCGGCCCCTGAATTCCGATCCGGAATCCCCATGCGGCTCACCTCCTAGGAGAAGAAGGGCCTGGCTTGCGGTGAGCCTGCGGAGCTGACCGGACTTCAAAACTGTATCAAAAATATGATTGACAAGAACATCAAGCTTGTCAACGTAGTCCAGGTCATGCTCGTCCGCCGAATTCTTCCGTGCCAAAGACAGGCTTTTAATCTGTGGGAGTTCATCCCGACCGAACACCGGACACTCCGAGAGCTCTCCGGCATGACACTTAAGGACGCATGGAAGGTGCTATTTAAGGGTACCGAGACCCCTCCTCCCATGTCCGAGGACCGCGGACTCCATGCCAAGCGGTCCCCTCGTCCGGTGAGTTTTCTAACCATCACCAAGTGTAGCTTTCCCAGCATACTCATGGGAAGATGCTAAGTTATCGTGTGTACTTAATCAAGAGTACATGGAGATGGCGAAGCGGATCAACTGCCAGGCTCCACTGCCAGAAGGTCCGGCGACCGCTCTCCTGACGGAGATGCTAGTCCTGGCGCCCTACAAGGCGCCAGAAAAGAAGGCCGAAAAGAAGGCCCCGGGGACCAAGAAGGGTCTCCGGTGCAAGGCCGTACAGGACGCCTCGTCCGAAGACGACGAGGCACATTCCTCCCAAGAAGGGGAGGAGGAGAAGGAGAGAGAGAGGACCGCCCCATTCGTGGAGGCCGAAGGGTCTAAGAAGGCGGCCCAGGGGACCAGGAAAGGTCCCCGGTGCAAGGTCGTCATAGGCTCGTTGTCCGAGGACGATGAGGTGGATTCCTCCCGCGGAAGCGGGGAGGATCACGAAGAAATGCCACCTCCCTGCACTGGGGAGGAGAAGAAGAGGAAAGCCACCCCGGAGAGGGAGGCCAGGACACCCAAGAAGGGAAAGGTGTCCCTGCTGGATTATTCCACCACAGCCGCCTACATCGATGACGAGTGGCTGCCCAGGGGGAAGCCCCTAGTAAGATCATAAGTATCCACACTCCTATTGTATTTTAGTGCGACTTCATTTCATAGTCTGTTATAACGCCGAACATGCATATGCAGTCCGGCCAGGGCCCATCCCGAGGTATCTTCATCGGATGGGTCTTTGAGCGATTCAGTGATGAATTCGCTTCCAACGGCCACTTCCCCTCGCCCTGCGGATGACATAGAGGTGTTATCCCAAAGGCTCTCTGAGCAAGGGGAGGCGATTCCGGAGACGCCTCAAGGCGAAACCCCAGACGCCGGGCTCACGGGGCGCAAGATCACCGCGGACTATGCTGGCGGGCGCCGCAGCAAGTCAGGCTCCCAGCCAGACACTATACCGGAGCATCCAAAGGCTCCGAATTCAGGCAGGCATCCCCTCGCTAAGGAGGGTGAGCCATTCGTGCCGATGACTTCCGCTACGCCAGGTGCGTTGGATAGTCTGCTCGAAGCGCTTAGCGGCGCTTCCACGGACGAAGAGCACCGCACTCTTTTGAGTGCGGTGATTCAGAAGGTTTTGTCCGCCAAGAGCGGACTAATCAAAGCCTGCACCAGCCTCCTAATAGGCTTTGAGGTAAGTAAAAAGTGTGAAGTTATCACCCGATAGGTAGTATCCCCTGATACTCTATTTGGTATTCGGAGCGAAAAGCCAAACAGAGGGTCAATTATAATCCGCAGGAGTTTAACAGAAGGTGTTCATGTGAACAAACAAGCGGCACTGGTTGCCGCTGCTGCCCGCACAGCGGAAGTCTCTGGACTCAAGCGGGACTTGGAGCAGGACCATGGGGAGCTCGGCCTCACGAAGAGGCAGCTCGAAGAGAACAAAGTTGAGTAATACCCTGTTCACATATCACAAAGGATAGAAAAATTAGTGACCCTAAGAAAGTGTCATGATTTGGTAATAGGGGCCACGATCGAAGTGGCGTTCCTGAAGAAGGCGCTATCCGAGGCCGAAGACAAGGCGGCCATGGAGGGTATTGAGCGCGAAAAGCAGAATGCTAGGGTGGGCGAGGTACAGCAAGAGCTCTAGGAGCTCGGCAAGAAGTTCGAGTACTTGGAGCGTGACTACAAGACGAAGGAGTCTGAGCTTGCGAAGGCCCTTGTCAGCATGAAAGATGCCAAGGCCAAAGCTGAAAAGGCCCAGCAGGAAATCCAGGCGGCCAAGAAGATAGCGGCGGGTAAGACATTCTTAATGCAAAGCAAGCATGTGGAGGAGGCATTTCTTTTACTTAGCCGAATTTGGAGCTCTCCAGGGGCATTCGCAGATCTGCCACGCAGCGTATCTGATGCTGCAGAGTTCTGCCGCGCCGAGGAGGGGAGCTCCACGGAGAAGTTGTTCTGGTCCCAGTATGCTGGAGCCAAACAGTCAATGCCTCTGAGTGACCAACTAAAGCAGTTGGTTGAACTCCACAGGGCGGCTGAAGTGGCTATGAAAGATTTCATAGTCCGGCTGTGGCCTGGTGAGCCCTTGCCCGCCAGCTACTTCGGCCTGATAAAGCAGATGGTGAATGCCTGTCCACGGCTGGAAGTGATCAAGCGGTCCGTTTGCATTGAGGGTGCCCGTTGAGCCTTTGCTCGTGCGAAGGTGCATTGGGGCAAGCTAGATGCGGAGAAGCTAGTGAAGGATGGACCGCCAGAGGGCAAGGCGCATCGGTGTTCGGAAAAATATTATGATGGCGTTATGAAAGGCGCTCATCTCGTGGCCGATGAATGTACCAAGGACACAATTTTAGAGTGAATTCACTTCTGTCATGTTTGTAATATAAAGATGAAGTTACTTGCGCTATGTAGCGCTTTTTGATTTAAAATATTACCTTCTGTGCGGCTGTTTATAAAATTTTGAAAGTAGGCCAGTCGTCGGCTTCCGCCCCCACGTAACTAGTACTGGGGTGTTCGTGGAAAACCCAGACACTCTTTATCCAAATATTTGGTCCCTAAAGGAGGTGTCTAGCGCAGCGAACAAGGCAATCAGACTATGCGGCTTTATAACCTTCACTTAGCCATAGAAGTCTACAATTTTAAATTTCGGTGAAGCCCCTAGAATTCGGAAATCCGAATTGGGGCGCTATATACGCCTAAATCGGACGAGGCCGATTCCTCGCCTAAAGCGGAAAAATCTTTAAGGATTTTAAGACCTCTCGAACAGCGACCAGCTCTCGCCACATCATGTCGGTCAGTTTTCGGCTTTCTCTACTGAGGTGCTTGTCCGGAAGAACCGAGACACAATTGCAGTAGTTCTCCCTGCGCTACCTTAGCCGATATAACGGAACATCAGGTACCAAAACAAGGGAGCTGGGCTAACCCAACTATTGACCCAAGACATGATTCGGAGCTGATGCATATAGTGCTATAAGTTCGGGGTGCCGCACTGTTGAAAGTGTTCAGACTTGTCTTGCCGTATTACGGTGCGCCATAAGAAGCACCTGTAAACTGAACGTACCAAAGTGTATGGATGCAATAGTAAATAAACATTTACAGAAAAAATGCACAGATAGGAATAATAAGCTGACGCTGTATATAATCTCCCATTGATGTGTAATACGTCTAAGCGTATGTTTACAATGAATGCATTAAGCAGAGATAAATAGGACTATTTGACATGTCCTATCCAAGGGCAGGCCGCATACAGGTATGTAAAACAGGTATTAACGATCGTGAATAGATTTCACCTGGGTATTCCCTTTGTGCGCGACGCCTTTTGCCTCCTTGGATTTCCCTACTGTGAAAGTCCGATAATCCGGCTCTTCTGGAAAGGATGCCCGAAAGCGGGTTCCTGAAAGATAAAGGGGGTTATTAAAGTGTGTTGCGGCTGACCCGCACTATTGATTGTGCCACTATTGCACCTCCGCCTATGTCCATGGTATTTTGAGTGCGTAATTGTGTACGCGCGGCATGAATGTTGCCTTAATGGGGCTGGAGAGGAGGCCGGACTGCTAGTTGCGCTCTTGGTGTTCCTGGCGATCCTGTTGCGGGGTACTTCGGACTTGCTTGACGGTGTTCGGAGTTGTTGTCGTCGGATTGGTGGTTTGCCGGGGGAAGCTGCTTTGTACTTCTATCACGAGGGCTGCAGTGTGCTCTTCTGTACGGAGAGAGTGGTCCATGTTTCCGTTGACTATTATGACCGCGCAAGGTCCTGGCATCTTGAGCTTGAGGTATGCATAGTGTGGTACCGCATTATAGCCGCTATAGAAGGGGACGATGTCGAAGATTAACTCCTCGCTTCAGAAATTACCCGGAGATCCGAAGACCACCTCCAGTGTTATGGAGCCCGTGCAGCGGGCCTCTACCCCTGGAATTACACCTTTAAAGGTAGTTTTGGTGGGCTTGATCCTTGAAGGGTCAAGGCCCATTTTGCACACTGTGTCCTGATAAAGCAGGTTCAGGCTGCTGCCTCCGTCCATAAGGACTCATGTGAGGTGAAATCCATCAATGATTGGGTCTAGAACCAATGTGGCCGAACCGCCGTGACAGATGCTTGTAGGGTGATCCCTATGATCAAAGGTGATCGGACAGGCTGACCATGGGTTGAATTTTGGGGCGAATAGCTCCATCGCATAGATGTCCCGTAGTGCTTGCTTCCGTTCCCTTTTGGGTATGTGGGTACCGTAGATCATGTTGATCGTTTTCACCTGGGGAGGAAATTTCTTTTGCCCCCCCCCCCCGTGTTCGGACACCGGGGCTCATCGTCATCGTCGCTGTGTAGCCCCTTGTCCTTGTTCTCGGTATTTAACTTGTTGGCCTGCTTGAAAACCCAGTAGTCTCTATTAGTGTGATTTGCTGGCTTATTCGGGGTGCCGTGAATTTGGCATGAGTGGTCAAGTATGCGGTCCAGACTAGACGGACCCTGATTGTTTCTTTTGAACGGCTTTTTTTGCGAACCAGATTTTTAGCCACTGAATCCGGCATTGACTGTCGTGTCTTCAGTGTTATCGCCATTGTTCCGACGCTTATGTCTGTTATGTCATGGCTTTCCATTATTGTCGCGGACTTCTGAAGTGCCTGAGTTTATTGGTGTGGTGCTGCTACGAGCCAACCAGCTATCCTCGCCTGTACAAAAGCATGTCATGAGTGTCGTGAGGGCCGCCATGGATTTTGGTTTTTCCTAGCCGAGGTGCCGGGCAAGCCACTCGCCGTGGATATTATGCTTAAAGGCTGCCAGGGCTTCGGCATCTGGGTAGTCAACAATTTGGTTCTTTTTAGTTAGGAACCGAGTCCAGAATTTTCTGGCTGACTCTTCGGGCTATTGGGTAATTTGGCTCAAGTCATCAGCATCCGGTGGTCGCACGTATGTGCCCTGGAAGTTGTCGAGGAAAGCGTCCTCCAGGTTTTCCCAACTACCAATGGAATTTGCCGGCAAGCTATTTAGCCAATGCCTGGCTGGTCCTTTGAGCTTAAGGGGAAGATACTTGATGGCGTGTAGATCGTCTCCGCGGGCCATGTGAATGTGGAGAAGGAAATCTTCGATCCAAACTGCAGGGTCTGTTGTGCCATCGCATGATTCAATGTTCACGGGTTTAAACCCTTCTGGGAATTCATGATCCATTACTTCATCAGTGAAGCAGAGGGGGTGTGCGGCGCCTCTGTGCCGGGCTATGTCGCGACGCAGTCTGACTAAGTCTAGTCGGTTGCGTTCGGCCCGGCCGGATTTACTGTTAGCGTATCCGGTATGACGGTCATCATCATGTGTTGTGGCACGCCCCCGTGATCCGTAGATCGATCTTGGTTGTCCTGCGTTATTTTCCAATCTGTCTCGTAGGTCCTACGTCTTGCCCCGGGCCATAGTAAACTGGAGTGGGGGTGCGGGCTGGTATTCGGGTTGATATGTCATTTTATCCCGGCCACGAGGTGGCCGATCAGCCGTGTGGCGCTCGAGTCCATATTCCTCGGCTGCCAGGATTTCTGTCCATCTGTCTGTGTGCAGGTCTTGATCAGCTTGGAGCTGCTACGGCTTCTTCTTCAGGCTCCTCGCAGTGGCCATAAGCCGGCGCTTGAAGCGCTCCTGCTCCACGGGGTCCTCAGGCACGCCGAACTCGTCATCGCCGAGGCTAATCTCGTCTTCGGAGGGGGCATGTAGTTGTCCTCCTCCGGATACCCGTCCGTCGCCTGTTCGTCTGGGCTGACCTGCCCGTCTTCCTGCTCGGCCTGCTCGAAGGCAGGCTGATCGGGGTTGTATTCATCTTCGTCACCGTCCGGATTGTTTTCATCTCCAGTGCTGGTGTTGCTGTGGCGGGGCTTGGAGCGGCGCTAGCGACGCCCATGCTTTGCTTTCTTCTTTGAGGGGTTATCCTCCATTGCCTCATCGCCATTGGTTTCTTTCGAAGTGTCCACCATATATACGTCATAGGAAGAGGTGGCTGTCCACCGCCCCGTGGGTGGTGGTTCCTATTCTTCTCCTACATCATCGTCCAAACCATCGATGTCTTCGGAGTCAAAGTCAACCACGTCGGTGAAATCATCGACCGTGGCTATGAAGTGGGTGGTGGGTGGGCAACGAATTCCCTCGTCGCCGGCTTCCCACTCGAGCCGGACATAGTTTGGCCAAGAGTCTCCTGACAAAGAGAGAGATTTTAACGAGTTTAGCATGTCGCCGAAGGGCGAGTGCTGGAAGATATCCGCAGCGGTGAACTCCATTACCGGAGCCCAACCAGGTTCGGTGGGCTCGGAGGTGCGCAGATTGGAACCTGCAACCAGATACAAGTACCGGGGTCCGGTGTCACATGCTTCCTTGGCGGTGAAGTCTGTGTTCGGCTCTACCGCTGATGGGTATGCGGCCTCCGGAGCGGGATCCATCCACCCGTCCTCGGGCGGCGCAATCTGCCCTGGATTTAGGTCCGGGACTCCTGTAGGGGCGATATCCCGAGCACTGTCCGACAGCAGGTCTAAGCCGTGCACATCGTGACTATCCGACGCTCCTGGCATAGGCCCAAATCCGTTGAAGATCAAGTCTCCGCGGATATCAACCGTGTAGTTTAGGTTTCTAAATGTGACCTGATGGCCAGGGGCGTAGCTGTCGATCTGCTCCAGATGGCCAAGCGAATTGGCCCGCAGTGCGAAGCCGCCGAACACGAAGATCTGTCCGGGGAAGAAAGTCTCACCCTGGACCGCGTTGTTTATGATTGAAGGAGCCATCGAGCCTTGCAGCGATGACACAGAGGAACTCTCAATGAAAGCACCAATGTCGGTGTCAAATCCGGCGGATCTCGGGTAGGGGGTCCCGATCTATGCGTCTAAGGCTAATGGTAACATGAGGTAAGGGACACAATGTTTACCCAGGTTCGGGCCCTCTCGATGGAGGTAAAACCCTACTTCCTACTTGATTGATATTGATGATATGAGTGTTACAAGAGTTGATCTACCACGAGATCGTAGAGGCTAAACCCTAGAAGGTAGCCTATGATGATTATGAATGTTGTGATCGTCCCTATACGGACCGAACTCTCCAGTTTATATAGACACCGGAGAGGGCTAGGGTTTACATGGAGTCGGTTACAAGGAAGGAAATATAATATCCGAATCGCCAAGCTTGTCTTCCACGCAAAGGAGAGTCTCATCCGGACACGGGACGAAGTCTTGAGTCTTGTATCTTCATAGTCCAACAGTCCGGCCAAAGTATATAGTTCGGCTGTCCGGATACCCCCTAATCCAGTACTCCCTCAATGAGCCCAAGAATAAATGGGCTCTGAGAAGGCCGAAAGATAACATGGGCTGGAAACGGCCCAATGGAATAACAGGCTGTTAATGGGTATAAAGTGATACACTGTTCTTTACGGGCCAATTTCACCACGGGCCGTTAATGGGTGTAAAGTGATACACTGTTCATTACGGGCCAGTTTCACCACGGGCCGTTAATAGGCCAAGAGTTACATAGGGTCTCATATGGGCCGAAAGACGTCATGGGCCATACATGGGCCAGAAGTGAAAACGTGATGGAATCATATTGGATGGCCCACATGACGCTACTGGGTGTAATTCGGATAGGGCATAACGGGCCTTGGGTTAGCGGGCTGTAAATGGCCTATATGCGAACAGGCCGTTAACAGGCTTTCCATGGGCCAGCCCACCACCTTTTGACCAAATCAAATGGGTCGGCCTTTTCACAGGAATGGGCCTCTGTTGGGCCGTGCCACGTGTCGACGTATCATAGGCGACTTCGGTCCAATGAGTGGATGACATCTGTCCCAACGATGAGCTGACACGTGTTTCCTCTAGCCAATGATGATTTTACATGTGGAAAATCCCCATTGGTCGGGGCTGTTAATGGGTTATCGGATCCAAAACCCGACCCAATAGCTTAACGGTGTTCCGTTACGGTGGATGCCACATGTCGCTCACCCTTGACGAAAGCACTTCTGTGACGCGTGATTTATCGTCATGGAAGTGGACACTTCTGTGATGATAATTTTGGTAATGTCATCGAACATTTCTACGACAGCACAGGTATGACTATCTTGATTTTGTCATAAAATCGTCATGGATGTACATGAATGACAAAAAATGTGACCTACTGTGACAAGCACGTATCATCACGGAAGTGTATTTTTTTTGTAGTGTATGTCCCCGTAAATGGGGCTGGTTTTAGTGCAGCAGCAAAACCATGGATCGAAAATTGCCTACACATTTTAGGTTTTTGGATTGATGAGAAATTAAGCAATTGTTCGATTAATTTAACCAAATAATAAATCATGAACATGACATAGGCAGTGCTAATGACATATTGAATTTTGATAATGTACACACGTATTAGGAAGATAGTAGAAACATCTACGCAAACCACTAGTACTGCACACATGAAAGTAAATAGGAGAGGGGTAAATGTGTTAAACCCTCCAGTAGGCCAGTCGGCCGTAGCAGCAGCGGATGCGTCGGCCTCGTTGGCGATCCTTTTGTCAGCAGTGGCTTTCTCGGCAGCCATGTGATCAGCGTCAGTGCTCATGGTGAAGACGAAGGTGACTCGGAAGTAGTCGACGTAGATGAAGTAGTTGAACATAGGCAAGCAGTCGTGTAGGAGACGCTCCACAAAAACCTAATCGCCTCTCTCCCATACAGGATCAGGAGAAGCGGGATTTTGGAGGCCTGCTCTCCCATCATCCGTGTACGCACTAGATGGGATGGGATCACCGAGTGCAGCAGCACTGAAAGGAACAACCAGGGAGCAATGGAGGTGTGAAGCGTTGTGTCTTTTTTGGCTGAGCTACGATGCCTCATATATATAACAAGTCGGGTAGGAGAATGGTCCAGCAATAAAACTATTTAATTATAGAACATTTCATCTCCATAAAAACATGTTTAATTACAGACGTTTCCATTTCCACAATTAAACGTATTTATTATGGACGTTTCCATTTCTGCAATGAATATGACGTCTCATATTCATTTTGTGTCTTTAATGGACTCTCCAATTTTAACCGGCAAAACATTGCACCGGCTCGGCTCATTCTCGCAACCCGCTGCGCGTGCGCGCATCGTGACGAGGCGTGGTGAATCGGGCGACGGAGGAGGAGCGCGCGTGTGGAAAACCTCTCCTTCCTTCACACCAACTCATACTAGTGGGAGAAGAGCTCACCTTATAAGTTGGTGTACATCTCTCTCAACTAGCCATGTGGGACTAAATTTCCCACCACTCTCTTGACAGCATGGGCCCTTAGGGATTTTCCCTGAAATTGTTAAGTGGGCCATTAGCCCAAATAATATTCAGCAATCCCCCACCAGATTCCGAAGGCCCATGGTGTTGTCCTCTGTTCCAAACTCTATTTTGATATACCAGTATTTTCAGTGGAGACCCGTTAAGGTTGAACATCCACCCAAAACAAAAATCTACACTCCTTCACAACTGAACAATGGACTAGGCCTTGAATTGTAAATGGACTAGGCCTTGAATTGTAAATTTGGCGTGAAGGAGTTTGACCAAGTATCTTACCAGTACTAGGCTGCCGAAGGCTGACCCCTCGGGTGGAGCATATTGGTGACTCATGGCCTTTTCATGAGCTTACTAGAGATCACCCTAATCTCATAGACTATGGCCAGTAGTCAGGCTCATATAGGTGTGTTCCTCCAAAGATCGCTTTGTAGGATAGCATCTTGCTTTTATAAGCCTTGGATCACATTAAGACAAAAGTCAACTTGCCATACAATTACCGGGAGTTGTGCATCTCCAACGGAGTGGGTTAGTCAAAATACTCTCTTCAGTTAACCACTAGCTTGTTTTCCCAGGTCCTACTTCACGGGATCTCCGATCACATAGGTTGGGTTACCACCATGGCAACTCATGTGGGTCTCATACCCATCTCCCTCAATGCATTATCTATCACAACATGCGATAGCCCTTTTGTAAAGGGATCTGCCAGATTCTTAGCCATTTGGATATACTCCAACGCTATCACCCTGGAGTTTCTTAGTTTTCTGACAGCTTTTAGTCTCATTCTTATGTGTTTGTTGGACTTCATGTTGTCCTTTGAACTCTTCACTTTAGTGATTACAGTCTGATTGTCACAGTTCATAAGGACAGCCGGAACCAGTTTATCAACCAATGTCAAGTGCATCAAAAGTTCTCAAAGCTATCCTACTTCGACACCAGATGTGTCTAAAGCTGTTAATTCTGCTTCCATTGTCGATCTCGTTAAGATCGTTTGCTTGCAAGACTTCCAGGAAACAGCACCACCTCCAAGAGTAAACATATACCCAGGTGTGGCCTTCATCTCATCAGCATCAAAGATCCAATTCGCGTCACTATACCCTTCAAGTACCGACGGATATCCGGTATAGTGAAGTCCATAGTTCATAGTACCCTTTAGATAGCGCATAACTCTTTCAACAGCACGCCAATGCACATCACCCGGTTTTGAAACAAACCGACTCAGTTTGCTCACAGCAAAGGCGATGTCAGGCCTCGTAGCACTCGCTAGGTACATAAGTGAACCAATGATTTGAGAGCATCTTAATTGATCTATAGCCGTGCCTTTGGACTTTCGAATCAAGACACTAGGATCATACGGTGTTTGAGATGGCGTGCAGTCCGCATATCCAAAATGACTCAACACCTTCTCAACATAATGGGATTGCAGAAGTGTAATCCCACCCTCATTATATCTTAGTAGCTTGATATTCAAGATAACATCAGCCACACCAAGGTCTTTCATCTCAAATTTCTGAGATAGAAACGTCTTGACATCCTCAATGACTTTGAGGTTGGTTCCGAATAACAGTATGTCATCAACATACAAGCATAGTATAACTCCTTCGCCCCCACCATGGCGATAGTATACACATTTGTCAGCTTCATTTAAAACGAAACCCACAGATGTCAGAGTTGTATTAAACTTATCATGCCATTTCTTAGGTGCTTGTTTCAGGCCATACAAAGATTTTAGCAACCTACACACTTTTCCTTCCTAACCATCTATCGCAAAGCCATATGGCCGTTGCATGTAGATTTCCTCGTTTAGCTCTCCATTCAGAAAAGCCGTCTTAACATCCATCTGGTGGACGAGAAGACCATGCGAGGCCGCCGACGAGAGTAATACTCGAATGGTAGTCAGTCTGGCCACAGGTGAATAAGTATCTAAGAAATCTTCCTGTTCTTTCTGATCATAGCCCTTGGCCACAGGCCTAGCCTTGTACTTTTCAATCGTACCATCGGGCCTAAGATTCTTTTTGAACACCCATTTACAACCCAATAGTTTATAGCCATAGGGGCCTTCAGTGATTTCCCATGTCCCGTTAGCAATAATGGAGTCCATCTCGCTATGGACCGCTTCTTTCTAGTAGTCAGCATCCGGAGACGCATAAGCTTCTGAAATAGAAGTGGGAGTATCATCCACAAGGTATACAAGGAAATCATCATCAAAAGACTATGAACTCCTCTGTCTCTTGCCCCTACCAAGGGTTTCCTTCTCATCCTCCTCAGTATTTCCATCATGTGTCTGTTCATAATATCCCATCGGAATGGCAGGTTCAGGAGTCTCATCAGATTCCAGCCTAGAAGTGCTTTGCATATCTCTCATAGGAAAAATATCCTCAAACAATGTAGCATCTTTAGACTCCATAATCGTACCGACCTTCATGTCAGGTACCTCAGATTTCACTACCAAAAATTTATAGTCGGCGCTATTCTTAGTGTAGCCCAAATTAATGCAGTCCACGGTCTTTGGTCCAAGCTTATGCTTTTTGGGGATTGGCACGTTGACTTTTGCCAAGCAGCCCCAAGTACGTAAGTATGAGAGTGTCGTTCTTCTCTTTTCCCATTGTTCATAGGGAGTGATCTCATTGTCTTTTGTTGGAACTTTATTCAGGACATGGCATGATGTCAATATAGCCTCCCCCCACCATGCCTTGGATAAACCCGATGTATCTAACATGGCATTAACCAAATCTGTTAGAGTACGGTTTTTCCATTCGGCAACCCCATTTGACTGAGGTGAATAGGGAGGCGTCCTCTCATGAATAATTCCGTGTTCTGCACAGAGAGAATCAAACTCATTAGAGAAATACTCTCCACCACGATCTGATCGAACTCGTTTTATTTTCTTTTCAAGTTGATTCTCAACTTCTGCCTTATAGATTTTTAAAGTAGTGTAGAGCCTCATCTTTAGTGTTTAAAAGATATACATAGCAATATATAGTAGAATCATCTATTAGTGTCATGAAGTATCTTTTTCCACCTTTAGTCAATACACCATTCATCTCACAAAGATCAGAATGTATGAGTTCTAACGGCGCCAAATGTCTCTCCTCCGCAGCCTTATGGGGCTTGCGAGGTTGCTTAGCTTGCACACACGAATGTCACTTAGAACCTTTGGCTAAAGTGAAACTTGGGATTAAATTCAATTTTGCCAACCATGTCATACTACCAAAACCAATGTGACAAAGACATGAATGCCAAACTTCTGTTTCATTAACACTCGAATGAATATTGTTCATGACTTTATTACAAAAATCAGCGAGGGAAAAGCAGAACAGACCTCCGCATTCATAACCTTTTCCAAAAAATAGTCCATATTTCGTAACAACTACTTTATTAGAATTGAATACCAATTTAAACCCTTCTCTACATAGAAGGGAACCACTAACGAGATTCTTCTTGATGGCGGGGACATGCTGCACGTTATTCAATTGCACGATCCTTCCCGAAGTAAACTTCAGATCGACTGTGCCAACACCATGAACAAAAGCACTCGCGCCATTCCCCATCAGTATGGACCCGTTCCCTGTGGCCTGATAAGAAGAAAACAATGAAATTTCAGAACACACATGAATATTTGCACCTAGGTCAATCCACCAATCGGTAGACTGACAAACTGAAAATACAGTAAACAAATTACCGTACCCAGATGGCCCACTCTCATCGTTGATCAAAATCATGTTGATAGTCTTGGAGTCCTGTCCTGGCTTCTTAAACTTCTTTGGGGACTCGGCAGCCCAATGTTCATCTGAACCACAAGTGAAACAACCACCCCTCTTCTTATATTTCTTGAAGGTCTTCTTGCCCTTCTTTTTAAACTCGGTATTCTGTTGGACACCAGTCTTCCCCTTGGGCTTGTGAGGGTTGAAGTTCTTCTGCACCACATTGGCAACAGAGGTCCCTTCGGTCCCTTTTTCGTGCAAGTCCTTTGCCCTCGAATTCTGCTCGACACTCAGATGGACAATGACATCCTCAACTGAGAATTCACGCCTCTGATGTTTTAGAGTAGTGGCAAAGTTCCTCCAGGAATTGGGTAACTTAGTGATAATGCAACCCACGACAAATTTGCCCGGTAGCACAAACTTGAGAAGCGCAAGCTCCTTAGCAATGCATTGTATCTCATGAGCCTATTCCAATACAGAACGGTTTTCGACCATTTTGTAATGGTGGAACTGCTCCATAATATACATCTCGCTTCCATCATCCGTTGCGCCGAATTTAGATTCAAGCGCCTCCCACAAGTCGTTGGCAACCGCATATGTAAGTATGCATCAACCAGCTTATCTTCGATCACGCTCAGAACGCATCCAACAAAGACGACGGTGGCCTCCCTGAACGCCTTCTCCTGTTTAGGAGCGATCGTTCCCGTGGGAGTAACACTGGCGACCCAGAACACATTCATCGCCGTGAGCCATAAGAAGGTTTTAGTCAGCCAACGCTTAAAGTACGTCCCCGTAAATGGGGCTGGTTTCAGTGCAGCAGCAAAACCATGGATCAAAAATTGCCTACACATTTTAGGTTTTTGGATTGATGAGAAATTAAGCAATTGTTCGATTAATTTAACCCAATAATAAATCATGAACATGACATAGGCAGTGTTCATGACATACTGAATTTCGATAATGTATGCACGTACTAGGCAGATAGTAGAAACATCTACGCAAACCACTAGTGCTACACACATGAAAGTAAACAGGAGCGGGGTAAATGTGTTATACCCTCCAGTAGGCCAGTCGGCCATAGCAGCAGCGGAGTCGTCGGCCTCGTCGGCGATCCTTTTGTCAGCAGCGGCCTTCTTGGCAGCCGCGCAATCGGTGTCAGTGCTCATGGTGAAGACGAAGGTGACATAGAAGTAGTCGACGTAGATGGAGTAGTTGAACAGAGGCGAGCAGTTGCGTAGGAGACCCTCCCCAAAAACCTAATCGCCTCTCTCCCATACAGGATCAGGAGAAGCGGGGTTTCGGAGGCCTCCTCTCCCGTCATCCGTGTACGCGGTAGACGAGATGGGATCACCTAAGGTAGCAGCAGTGAAAGGAACGACCAGAGAGCAATGGAGGTGTGAAGCGATGTGTCTTTTTTGGCTGAGCTACGATGCCTCATATATATAACCAGTCGGGTAGGAGAATGATCCAGCAATAAAACCGTTTAATTACAGAATGTTTCATCTCCATAAAAACACGTTTAATTACAGACGTTTCCATTTCCACAACTAAACTTTTTTATTATGGATGCTTCCATTTTCGCAATTAATATGACGGCTCATATTCATTTTGTGTCTGTAATGGTCTCTCCAATTTTGACTTCCAAAACATTGCATCGGCTCGGCTCATTCCCGCAATCCATGGCGCGTGCGCAGGTCGTGACGAGGCGTGGTGAGGCGGGCGGCGGAGGAGGAGCGCGCGTGTGGAATACCTCTCCTTCCTTCACACCAACTCATACTAGTGGGAGAAGAGCCCACCTTATAAATTGGTGTACATCTCTCTCAACTAGCCATGTGGGACTAAATTTCCCACCACTCCCTTGACAGCATGGCCCTTAGGGATTTTCCCTGAAACTGTTAAGTGGGCCATTAGCCCAACTAATATTCGGCAATCCCCCACCAGATCCCGAAGGCCCATGGTGTTGTCCTCTGTTCCAAACTCTGTTTTGATATACCAGTATTTTCAGTGGAGACCCGTTAAGGTTGAACATCCACCTAGAACAAAAGGCTACACTCCTTCACAATTGAACACTGGACTAGGCCTTGAATTGTCAATTTGGCGTGAAGGAGTTTCACTAAGTATCTTACCAGTACTAGGCTGCCGAAGGCTGACTCCTCGGGTGGAGCATATTGGTCACTCCTAGCCTTTTCATGAACTTACTAGAGATCACCCTAATCTCATAGACTATGACAAGTAGTCAAGCTCATATAGGTGTGTTCCTCAAAAAATCACTCTGTTCGATAGCATCTTGCTTTTATAAGCCTTGGAACACATTATGACAAAACTCAACCTGCCATACAGTTACCGAGAGTTGTGCATCTCCAACGGAGTGGGTTAGTCAAAATACTCTCCTCAGTTAACCAGTAGCTTGTTTTCCCAGGTCCTACTTCACGGGATCTCCGATCACATAGGTTTTGTTACCACCATGGCAACTCATGTGGGTCTCATACCCATCTCGCTCGATGCATTATCTATCACAACACACGGTAGCCCTTTTGTAAAGGGATCTTCCAGATTCTTAGCCGTTTGGACATACTCCAACGCTATCACTCCGGAGTTTCTTAGTTTCGCGACAGCTTTTAGTCTCATTCTTATGTGTTTGTTGGACTTCTTGTTGTCCTTTGAACTCTTCACTTTAGTGATGACAGTATGATTGTCACAGTTCATAAGGATAGCCGGAACCAGTTTATCAACCAATGGCAAGTCCATCGAAAGATCTCGAAGCCATCCTGTTTCGACACCAGATGTGTCTAATGCTGTTAATTCTGCTTCCATTGTCGATCTCGTTAAGATCTTTTGCTTGCAAGACTTGCAGGAAACAGCGCCGCCTCCAAGAGTAAACACATACCCAGTTGTGGCCTTCATCTCATGAGCATCAGAGATCCGACTCGCGTCACTATACCCTTCAAGTACCGATTGGTATCCGGTATAGTGAAGTCCATAGTTCATAGTACCATTCAGATAGCGCATAACTCTTTCAGCAGCACGCCAATGCACATCACCCGGTTTTGAAACAAACCGACTCAGTTTGCTCACAGCAAAGGCGATGTCAGGCCTCGTAGCACTCTCTAGGTACATAAGTGATCCAATGATTTGAGAGTATCTTAATTGATCTATAGCCATGCCTTTGGACTTTCGAATCAAGACGCTAGGATCATATGGTATTTTAGATGGCGTGCAGTCCGCATATCCAAAACGACTCAACACCTTCTCAACATAATGGGATTGCAGAAGTGTAATCTCACCCTCATTATCTCTTAGTAGCTTGATGTTCTAGATAACATCAGCCACACCAAGGTCATTCATCTCAAAGTTCTGAGATAGAAACGACTTGACCTCCTCAATGACTTTGAGGTTGGTTCTGAATAACAGTATGTCATCAACATACAAGCATAGTATAACTCCTTCGCCCCCACCATGGCGATAGTATACACATTTGTCAGCTTCATTAACAACGACACCTTTAGATGTCAGAGTTGTATTAAACTTATCATACCATTGCTTAGGTGCTTGTTTCAGGCCATACAAAGATTTTAGCAACCTACACACTTTTCCTTCCTGACCATCTATCACAAAGTAATCTGGTTGTTGCATGTAGATTTCCAGGTTTTAGCTCTCCATTCAGAAAAGCCGTCTTAACATCCATCTAGTGGACGAGAAGACCATGCGAGGCCGGCAACGAGAGTAATACTCGAATGGTGGTCAGTCTGGCCACAGGTGAATAAGTATCTAAGAAATATTCCTCTTCTTTCTGATCATAGCCCTTGGCCACAAGCCTAGCATTGTACTTTTTAATCGTACCATCGGTCCTAAGCTTCTTTTTGAACACCCATTTACAACCCAACGATTTACAGACATAGGGGCGTTCAGTGATTTCCCATGTCCTGTTAGCCATGATGGAGTCCATCTTGCTACGGACCGCTTCTTTCCAGTAGTCAGCATCCGGAGACGCATAAGCTTCTGAAATAGAAGTGGGAGTATCATCCACAAGGTATACAAGGAAATCATCACCAAAAGACTTTGTAGTCCTCTGTCTCTTGCCCCTACCAAGGGTTTCCTTGTCATCCTCCTCGGTATTTCCATCATGTGTCTGTTCATAATATCCCATCGGAATGGTAGGTTCAGGAGTCTCATCATATTCCAGCCTAGAAGTGCTTTGCATATCTCTCATAGGAAATATAGCCTCAAAGAATGTAGCATCTTTAGACTCCATAATCGTACCGACCTTCATGTCAGGTACCTCAGATTTCACTACCAGAAATCTATAGTCGACGCTATCTTAGCATAGCCCAAATTAACGTAGTCCACGGTCTTTGGTCCAAGCTTATGCTTTTTGGGGATTGGCACATTGACTTTCGCCAAGCAGCCCCAAGTACGTAAGTATGAGAGTGTCGTTCTTCTCTTTTCCCATTGTTCGTAGGGAGTGATCTCATTGTCTTTTGTCGGAACTTTATTCAGGACATGACATGATGTCAATATAGCCTCCTCCCACCATGCCTTGGATAAACTCGATGTATCTAACATGGCATTAACCAAATCTGTTAGAGTACAGTTTTTCCGTTCGGCAACCCCATTTGACTGAGGTGAATAGGGAGGCGTCCTCTCATGAATAATTCCGTGTTCCGCATAGAAAGAATCAAACTCATTAGAGAAATAATCTCCACCACGATCTGACTGAACTCGTTTTATTTTATTTTCAAGTTGATTCTCAACTTCTGCCTTATAGATTTTAAAGTAGTGTAGAGCCTCATCTTTAGTGTTTAAAATATATACATAGCAATATCTAGTAGAATCATCTATCAGTGTCATGAAGTATCTTTTTCCACCTTTAGTCAATACACCATTCATCTCACAAAGATCAAAATGTATGAGTTCTAACGGTGCCAAATGTCTCTCCTCCGCAGCCTTATGGGGCTTGCAAGGTTGCTTAGCTTGCACACACAAATGGCACTTAGAACCTTTGGCTAAAGTGAAACTTGGGATTAAATTCAATTTTGCCAACCGCATCATACTACCAAAACCGATGTGACAAAGACGTGAATGCCAAACTTCTGTTTCATTAACACTCGAATGAATATTGTTCACGACTTTATTACAAAAATCAGCAAGGGAAAAGCGGAACAGACCTCCGCATTCATAACCTTTTCAACAAATATTCCATATTTCGTAACAACTACTTTATTAGACTCGAATACCAATTTAAATCCTTCTCTACATAGAAGGGAACAACTAACGAGATTCTTCTTGATGGCGGGGACATGTTGCACGTTCTTCAGTTGCACGATCCTTCCCGAAGTAAACTTCAGATCGACCGTGCCTACACCATGAACAGAAGCACTCGCGCCATTTCCCATCAGTACGGACCCGTTCCCTATGGCCTGATAAGAAGAAAACAATGAAATGTCAGCACACACACGTGAATATTTGCACCTATGTCAATCCACCAATCGGTAGACTGACAAACTGAAAATACAGTAAACAAATTACCGTACTCAGATGGCCCACTCTCATTGTTGATCACAATCATGTTGATAGTCTTGGAGTCCTGTCCTGGCTTCTTAAACTTGTTTGGGCACTTGGCAGCCCAATGTTCATCTGAACCACAAGTGAAACAACCACCCTTCTTCTTATCTTTCTTGAAGGTCTTCTTGCCCTTCTTTTTAAACTCAGTATTCTGCTGGACACTAGTCTTCCCCTTGGGCTTGTGAGGGTTGAAGTTCTTCTGCACCACATTGGCAATAGAGGTCCCATCGATCCCTTTTCCGTGTGAATCCTTTGCCCTCGAATTTTGCTCGACACTCAGATGGCCAATGACATCCTCAACTGAGAATTCATGCCTCTGTTGTTTTAGAGTAGTGGCAAAGTTCCTCTGGGAATTGGGTAACTTAGTGATAATGCAACCAGCGACAAATTTCCCTGGAAGCACACACTTGAGAAGCTCAAGCTCCTTATCAATCCACTGTATCTCATGAGCCTGTTCCAATACAGAACGGTTTTCGACCATTTTGTAATTGTGGAACTGCTCCATAATATACATCTCGCTTCCAGCATCGGTTGCGCCGAATTTAGATTCGAGCGCCTTACACAAGTCCTTGGCAATCCGCATATGTAAGTATGCATCAACCAGCTTATCTTCGATCATGCTCGGAACGCATCCAACAAAGACGACGGTGGCCTCCCTGAACGCCTTCTCCTGTTCAGGAGCAATCGTCCCCGTGGGAGTAAGACCGGTGACCCAGAACACGTATCGTCGTGAGCCATAAGACGGTTTTAGTCGTCCAACGCTTAAAGTACGTCCCCGTAAATGGGGCTGGTTTCAGTGCAGCGGCAAAACCATGGATCGAAAATTGCCTACACATTTTAGGTTTTTGGATTGATGAGAAATTAAGCAATTGTTCGATTAATTTAACCCAATAATAAATCATGAACATGACATAGGCAGTGCTAATGACATACTGAATTTTGATAATGTATGCACATACTAGGCAGATAGTAGAAACATCTACGCAAACCACTAGTACTAAACACATGAAAGTAAACTGGAGCGGGGTAAATGTGTTGTGCCCTCTAGTAGGCCAGTCGGCCGTAGCAGCAGCAGAGGCGTCGGCCTCATCGGCAATCCTTTTGTCAGCAGAGGCCTTCTCAGCAGCCGCGCGATCGGCGTCAGTGCTCATGGTAAAGACGAAGGTGACGCGGAAGTACTCGACATAGATGAAGTAGTTGAACAGAGCCGAGCAGTCGCGTAGGAGACGCTCCCCAAAAACCTAATCACCTCTCTCCCGTACAGGATCAGGAGAAGCGGGGTTTCGGAGGCCTGCTCTCCCGTCATCCGTGTACGTGGTAGACGGGATGGGATCACCGAGGGTAGCAGCAGTGAAAGGAACGACCAGGGAGCAATGGAGGTGTGAAGCGTTGTGTCTGTTTTGGCTGAGCTACGATGCCTCATATATATAACCAGTCGGGTAGGAGAACGTTCGAGCAATAAAACCGTTTAATTACAGAATGTTTCATCTCCATAAAAACATGTTTAATTACAGATGTTTCCATTTCCACAATTAAATGTATTTATTATGGACATTTCCATTTCCGCAATGAATATGATGTCTCATATTCATTTTGTGTCTGTAATGGGCTCTCCAATTTTGACCGGCAAAACATTGCATCGGCTTGGCTCATTCCCGCAACCTGCGGCGCGTGCGCGCGTCATGACGAGGCGTGGCGAGGCGGGCGGCAGAGGAGGAGCGCGCGTGTGGAACACCTCTCCTTCCTTCACACCAACTCATACTAGTGGGAGAAGAGCTCACCTTATAATTTGGTGTACATCTCTCTCAACTAGCCATGTGGGACGAAATTTCCCACCACTCCCTTGACAGCATGGCCCTTAGGGATTTTCCCTGAAACTGTTAAGTGGGCCATTAGCCCAACTAATATTCAGCAATCCCCCACCAGATCCTGAAGGCCCATGGTGTTGTCCTCTGTTCCAAACTCTATTTTGATATACCAGTATTTTCAGTGGAGACCCGCTAAGGTTGAACATCCACCTAGAACAAAAAGCTACACTCCTTCACAACTGAACAATGGACTAGGCCTTGAATTGTCAATTTGGCGTGAAGGAGTTTCACCAAGTATCTTACCAGTACTAGGTTGCCGAAGGCTGACCCCTCGGGTGGAGCATATTGGTCACTCCTGGCCTTTTCATGAACTTACTAGAGATCACCCTAATCTCATAGACTATGACCAGTAGTCAGGCTCATATAGGTGTGTTCCTCCAAAGATCGCTCTGTAGGATAGCATCTTGCTTTTATAAGCCTTGGAACACATTAAGACAAAAGTCAACCTGCCATACACTTACCGAGAGTTGTGCATCTCCAACGGAGTGGGTTAGTCAAAAACTCTCCTAAGTTAACCACTAGCTTGTTTTGCCAGGTCCTATTTCACGGGATCTCCGATCATATAGGTTGGGTTACCACCATGGCAACTCATGTGGGTCTCATACCCATCTCCCCCAATGCATTATCTATCACAACACGCGATAGCCCTTTTGTAAAGGGATCTGCCAGATTCTTAGCTGTTTGGACATATTCCAACGCTATCACTCCGGAGTTTCTTAGTTTTCTGACAGCTTTTAGTCTCATTCTTATGTGTTTGTTGGACTTGATGTTGTCCTTTGAACTCTTCACTTTAGTGATGACATTCTGATTGTCATTGTTCATAAGGATAGCCGAAACCGGTTTATCAACCAATGGCAAGTCCATCAAAAGATCTCGAAGCCATCCTGCTTCGACACCAGATGTGTCTAATGCTGTTAATTCTGCTTCCATTGTCGATCTCGTTAAGATCGTTTGCTTGCAAGACTTCCAGGAAACAGCGCCACCTCCAAGTGTAAACATATACCCAGTTGTGGCCTTCATCTCATCAGCATCAGAGATCCAATTTGTGTCACTATACCCTTCAAGTACCGTTGGGTATCCGGTATAGTGAAGTCCATAGGTCATACTACCCTTCAAATAGCGCATAACTCTTTCAATAGCACGCCAATGCACATCACCCGGTTTTGAAACAAACCAACTCAGTTTGCTCACAGCAAAGGCGATGTTAGGCCTCGTAGCACTCGCTAGGTACATAAGTGAACCAATGATTTGACAGTATCTTAATTCATCTATAGCCGTGCCTTCGGACTTTCGAATCAAGACGCTAGGATCATATGGTGTTTGAGATGGCATGCAGTACGCATATCCAAAATGACTCAACACCTTCTCAACATAATGGGATTGCAGAAGTGTAATCCCACCCTCATTATCTCTCGATAGCTCGATGTTCAAGATAACATCAGCCACACCAAGGTCTTTCAGCTCAAAGTTCTGAGATAGAAACTACTTGACCTCCTCAATGACTTTGAGGTTGGTTCCAAATAACAGTATGTCATCAACATACAAGCATAGTATAACTCCTTCGCCCCCACCATGGCGATAGTATACACATTTGACAGCTTCATTAACAAAGAAACCAACAGATGTCAGAGTTGTATTAAACTTCTCATGCCATTGCTTAGGTGCTTGTTTCAGGCCATACAAAGATTTTAGCAACCTACACACGTTTCCTTCCTGGCCATCTATCACAAAGCCATCTGGCTGTTGCATGTAGATTTCCTCGTTTAGCTCTCCATTCAGAAAAGCCATCTTAACATCCATCTGGCGGACGAGAAGACCATGCTAGGCAGCCAATGAGAGTAATACTCGAATGGTGGTCAGTCTGGCCATAGGTGAATAAGTATCGAAGAAATCTTCCTCTTCTTTCTGATCATAGCCCTTGGCCACAAGCCAAGCCTTGTACTTTTCAATCGTACCATCGGGCCTAAGCTTGTTTTTGAACACCCATTTACAACCCAATGGTTTACAGCCATAGGGGCATTTAGTGATTTCCCATGTCCCGTTAACCATGATGGAGTCCATCTCGCTACAGACCATGTCTTTCCAGTAGTCAGCATCTGGAGACGCATAAGCTTCTGAAATAGAAGTGGGAGTATCATCCACAAGGTATACAAGGAAATCATCACCAAAAGACTTTTTAGTCCTCTGTCTCTTGCCCCTACCAATGGTTTCCTTGTCATCCTCCTCGGTATTTCCGTCATGTGTCTGTTCATAATATCCCATCGGAATGGCAGGTTCAGGAGTCTCATCATATTCAAGCATAGAAGTGCTTTGCATATCTCTCATAGGAAAATATCCTCAAAGAATGTAGCATCTTTAGACTCCATAATCGTACCGACCTTCACGTCAGGTACCTCAGATTTCACTACCAGAAGTCTATAGCCGACGGTATTCTTAGCATAGCCCAAATTAATGCAGTCCACGGTCTTTGGTCCAAGCTTACGCTTTTGGGGGATTGGCACATTGACTTTCACCAAGCAGCCCCAAGTACGTAAGTATGAGACTGTCGTTTTCTCTTTTCCCATTGTTCATAGGGAGTGATATCATTGTCTTTTGTCGGAACTTTATTCAGGACATGACATGATGTCAATATAGCCTCCCCCACCATGCCTTGGATAAACCCGATGTATCTAACATGGCATTAACCAAATTTGTTAGAGTACGGTTTTTCCGTTCGGCAACCCCATTTGGCTGAGGTGTATAGGGAGGCGTCCTCTCATGAATTATTCTGTGTTCCTCACAGAAAGAATCAAACTCATTAGAGAAATACTATCCACCACGATCTGACCGAACTCGTTTTATTTTCTTTTCAAGTTAATTCTCAACTTCTGCCTTATAGATTTTAAAGTAGTGTAGAGCCTCATCTTTAGTGTTTAAAAGATATACATAGCAATATCTAGTAGAATCATCTATCAGTGTCATGAAGTATCTTTATCCAACTTTAGTCAATACACCATTCATCTCACAAAGATCAGAATGTATGAGTTCAATGGCGCCAAATGTCTCTCGTCCGCAGCCTTATGGGGCTTGCGAGGTTGCTTAGCTTGCACACACGAATGTCACTTAGAACCTTTGGCTAAAGTGAAACTTCGGATTAAATTCAATTTTGCCAACCGTGTCATACTACCAAAACCAATGTGACAAAGACTTGAATGCCAAACTTCTGTTTCATTAACACTCGAATGAATATTGTTCACGACTTTATTACAAAAATCAGCAAGGGAAAAGCGGAACAGACCTCCGCATTCATAACCTTTTCCAACAAATAGTCCATATTTCGTAACAACTACTTTATTAGACTCGAATACCAATTTAAACCCTTCTCTACATAGAAGGGAACCACTAACAAGATTCTTCTTGATGGCGGGGACATGTTGCACGTTCTTCAGTTGCACGATCCTTCCTGAAGTAAACTTCAGATCGACCGTGACAACACCTTGAACAGAAGCACTCACGTCGTTCCCCATCAATACGGACCCGTTCCCTGTGGCCAGATAAGAAGAAAAAAAATGAAATGTCAGCACACACACACATGAATATTTGCACCTGTGTCAATCCACCAATCGGTAGACTGACAAACTGAAAATACAGTAAACAAATTACCATACCCAGATGGCCCACTCTCATCGTTGCTCACAATCATGTTGACAGTCATGGAGTCCTGTCCTGGCTTCTTAAACTTGTTTGGGCACTTGGCAGCCCAATGTTCATCTGAACCACAAGTGAAAGAGCCACCCTTCTTCTTATCTTTCTTGAAGGTCTTCTTGCCCTTCTTTTCAAATTCGGTATTCTGTTGGACACCAGTCTTCCCCTTGCGCTTGTGAGGGTTGAAGTTCTTCTGCACCACATTGGCAACAGAGGTCCCTTCGGTCCCTTTTCCGTGCGATTCCTTTGCCCTCGAATTCTGCTCGACACTCAGATGGCCAATGACATACTCAACTAAGAATTCACACCTCTGATGTTTTGGAGTAGTGGCAAAGTTCCTCCAGGAATTGGGTAACTTAGCGATAATGCAACCAGCGACAAATTTGCCCGGCAGCACACACTTGAGAAGCTCAAGCTCCTTAGCAATGCACTGCATCTCATGAGCCTATTTCAATACAGAACAATTTTCGACCATTTTGTAATCGTGGAACTGCTCCATAATATGCATCTTGCTTCCAGCATCCATTGCGCCGAATTTAGATTCGAGCGCCTCCCACAAGTCCTTAGCAACCCACATATGTAAGTATGCATCAACCAGCTTATCTCTGATCACGCTCAGAACGCATCCAACAAAGACGATAGTGGCCTCCCTGAACGCCTTCTCATGTTCAGGAGTGATCGTTCCCCTAGGAGTAACACCGGCGACCCAGAACAAGTTCATCACCGTGAGCCATAAGATGGTTTTAGTCTGCCAACGCTTAAAGTACGTTCCCGTAAATGGGGCTGGTTTCAGTGCAGCAGCAAAACCATGGATCAAAAATTGCCTACACATTTTAGGTTTTTGGATTGATGAGAAATTAAGCAATTGTTCGATTAATTTAACCCAGTAATAAATCATGAACATGACATATGCAGTGCTAATGACATACTGAATTTTGATAATGTACGCACGTACTAGGCAGATAGTAGAAACATCTACGCAAACCACTAGTGCTGCACACATGAAAGTAAACAGGAGCGGGGTAAATGTGTTATACCCTCTAGTAGGCAGTCGGCCGTATAGCAGCGGAGGCGTCGGCCTCGTCGGCGATCCTTTTGTCAGCAGTGGCCTTCTCGGCAGCCGCGCGATCAGCGTCAGTGCTCATGGTGAAGATGAAGGTGACGCGGAAGTAGTCGACATAGATGAAGTAGTTGAACAAAAGCGAGCAGTCGCGTAGGAGACGCTCCCTGAAAACCTAATCGCCTCTCTCCCGTACAGGATCAAGAGAAGCGGGGTTTCGGAGGCCTGCTCTCCCGTCATCCGTGTACGCGGTAGACGGGATGGGATCACTGAGGGCAACAACAGTGAAAGGAACAACCAGGGAGCAATGGAGGTGTGAAGCGTTGTGTCTTTTTTGGCTGAGCTACGTTGCCTCATATATATAACTAGTCGGGTAGGAGAATGATCCAGCAATAAAACCGTTTAATTACAGAATGTTTCATCTCCATAAAAACACGTTAAATTACAGACATTTCCATTTCCACAATTAAATAGATTTATTATGGACGTTTCCATTTTCGCAATGAATATGACGTCTCATATTCATTTTGTGTCTATAATGGACTCTCCTATTTTAACCAGCAAAACATTTCATCGGCTCAGCTCATTCCCGCAACCCGCGGCCCTTGCGTGCGTCATGACGAGCCGTGGCTAGGCGGGCGGCGGAGGAGGACTGCGTGTGTGGAACACCTCTCCTTCCTTCACACCAACTCATACTAGTGGGACAAGACGTCACCTTATTAGTTGGTGTACATCTCTCTCAACTAGCCATGTGGGACTAAATTTCCCACCACTCCCTTGACAGCATGGGCCCTTAGGGATTTTCCCTGAAACTGTTAAGTGGGTCATTAGCCCAACTAATATTCAGCAATGCCCCACCAGATCCCGAAGGCCCATGGTGTTGTCCTCTGTTACAAACTCAAGCTCCTTAGCGATAATGCAACCAGCGACAAATTTGTCCGGCAGCACACACTTGTGAAGCTCAAGCTCCTTAGCAATCCACTGTATCTCATGAGCCTGTTCCAATACAGAACGGTTTTCGAACATTTTGTAATCGTGGAACTGCTCCATAATATACATCTCGCTTCCAGCATCCATTGTGTCGAATTTAGATTCGAGCGCCTCCCACAAGTCCTTGGCAACGCGCATATGTAAGTATGCATCAACCAGCTTATCTTCGATCATGCTCAGAACGCATCCAACAAAGACGACGGTGGCCTCGCTGAACGCCTTCTCCTGTTTAGGAGCGATCGTTCCCGTGGGAGTAACACCGGCGACCCAGAACACGTTCATCACCGTGAGCCATAAGACGGTTTTAGTCTGCCAACGCTTAAAGTACGTCCCCGTAAATGGGGCTGGTTTCAGTGCAGCAGCAAAACCATGGATCGAAAATTGCCTACACATTTTAGGTTTTTGGATTGATGAGAAATTAAACAATTGTTCGATTAATTTAACCCAATAATAAAATGAACATGACATAGGCAGTGTTCATGACATACTGAATTTTGATAATGTATGCACATACTAGGCAGATAGTAGAAACATCTACGCAAACCACTAGTACTGCACACATGAAAGTAAACAGGAGCGGGGTAAATGTGTTATACCCTCCAGTAGGCCAGTCGGTCGTAGTAGCAGCGGAGGCGTCGGCCTCGTTGGCGATCCTTTTGTCGGCAGCGGCCTTCTCGGCAGCCGCGCAATCGGCGTCAGTGCTCATGGTGAAGACGAAGTTGACGCGGAAGTAGTCGACGTAGATGAAGTAGTTGAACAGAGGCGAGCAGTCGCGTTGGAGACGCTCCCAAAAAACCTAATCGCCTCTCTCCCATACAGGATCAGGAGAAGCGGGGTTTCGGAGGCCTCCTCTCCCGTCATCCGTGTACGCGGTAGACGGGATGGGATCACCGAGGGCAGCAGCAGTGAAAGGAACGACCAGGGAGCAATGGAGGTGTGAAGTGATGTGTCTTTTTTGGCTGAGCTACGATGCCTCATATATATAACCAATCGGGTAGGAGAAAGATCTAGCAATAAAACCGTTTAATTACAGAATGTTTCGTCTCCATAAAAACACGTTTAATTACGTACGTTTCCATTTACATAATTAAACGTATTTATTATGGACATTTCATTTCCGCAATGAATATGATGTCTCATGTTCATTTCGTGTCTGTAATGGACTCTCCAATTTTGGCCGGCAAAATATTGCATCGGCTCGGCTCATTCCCGCAACCCGCGGCCCGTGCGCGCATCGTGACGAGGCGTGGCGAGGCGGGCGACGGAGGAGGAGCGCGTGTGTGGAAGACCTCTCCTTCCTTCACACCAACTCATACTATTGGGAGAAGAGATCACCTTATAAGTTGGTGTACATCTCTCTCAACTAGCCATGTGGGACTAAATTTCCCACCACTCCCTTGACAGGATGGGCCCTTAGGGATTTTCCCTGAAACTGTTAAGTGGGCCATTAGCCCAACTAATATTCAGCAATCCCCCACCAGATCCCGAAGGCCCATGGTGTTGTCCTCTGTTCCAAACTCAAGATCCTTAGCGATAATGCAAGTAGCGACAAATTTGCCCGGCAGCACACACTTGAGAAGCTCCAGCTCCTTAGCAATCCACTGTATCTCATGAGCCTGTTCCAATACAGAACGGTTTTCGACTATTTTGTAATCGTGGAACTGCTCCATAATATACATCTCGCTTCCAGCATCCATTGCGCCGAATTTAGATTCGAGCGCCTCCCAAAAGTCCTTGACAACCCGCATATGTAAGTATGCATCAACCAGCTTATCTTCGATCACGCTCAAAAGGCATCCAACAAAGACGACGGTGGCCTCCCTGAACGCATTCTCCTGTTTAGGAGCGATCGTTCCCGTGGGAGTAACACCGGCGACCCAGAACACAGTCATTGCCGTGAGCCATAAGACGGTTTTAGTCTGCCAACGCTTAAAGTACGTCCCCGTAAATGGGGTTGGTTTCAGTGCAGCAGCAAAACCATGGATCGAAAATTGCCTACACATTTCAGGTTTTTGGATTGATAAGAAATTAAGCAATTGTTCGATTAATTTAACCAAATAAAAAATCATGAACATGACATAGGCAGTGTTCATGACATTCTGAATTTTGATAATGTATGCACGTACTAGGCAGATAGTAGAAACATCTACGCAAACCACTAGTACTACACACATGAAAGTAAACAGGAGCGGGGTAAATGTGTTATACCCTCCAGTAGGCCAGTCGGCCGTAGCAGCAGCGGAGGCGTCAGCCTTGTCGGTGATCCTTTTGTCAGCAGCGGCCTTCTCAGCAACCGCAATCGGCGTCAGTGCTCATGGTGAAGACGAAGGTGACACGGAAGTAGTCGACGTAGATGAAGTAGTTGAACAGAGGCGAGCAGTCACGTAGGAGACGCTCCCCAAAAACCTGATCGCCTCTCTCTCATACAGGATCAGGAGAAGCGGGGTTTCGGAGGCCTCCTTTCCCGTCATCTGTGTACGCAGTAGACGGGATGGGATCATCGAGGGCAGCAGCAGTGAAAGGAACGACCATGGAGCAATGGAGGTGTGGAGCGATGTGTCTTTTTTGGCTGAGCTACGATGCCTCATATATATAACCAGTCGGGTAGGAGAATGATCCAGCAATAAAACTGTTTAATTATAGAATGTTTCATCTCCATAAAAACATGTTTAATTACAGATGTTTCCATTTCCACAATTAAACATATTTA
Organism: Triticum dicoccoides; assembly: GCF_002162155.2. Taxonomy (NCBI): domain Eukaryota; kingdom Viridiplantae; phylum Streptophyta; class Magnoliopsida; order Poales; family Poaceae; genus Triticum; species Triticum dicoccoides. Next base: position 635,435,213 of record NC_041381.1, read on the forward strand.
TTATGGATGTTTCCTTTTCCGCAATAAATATGACGTCTCATATTCATTTTGTGTCTGTAATGGACTCTCCAATTTTGACCTGCAAGACATTGCATCAGCTCGGCTCATTCCAGCAACCCGCGGCGCGTGCGCGCATCATGACGAGGCGTGGCGAGGTGGGCGGCGAAGGAGGAGCGCGCGTGTGGAACACCTCTCCTTCCTTCACACCAACTCATACTAGTGGGAGAAGATCTCACCTTATAAGTTGGTGTACATCTCTCTCAACTAGCCATGTGGGACTAAATTTTCCACCACTCCCTTAACAGCATGGCCCTTAGGGATTTTCCCTGAAACTGTTAAGTGGGCCATTAGCCCAACTAATATTTAGCAATCCCCCACCAGATCCGGAAGGCCCATGGTGTTGTCCTCTGTTCCAAACTCTATTTTGATATACCAGTATTTTCAGTGGAGACCCGTTAAGGTTGAACATCCACCTAGAACAAAAAACTACACTCCTTCACACCTGAACAATGGACTAGGCCTTGAATTGTCAATTTGGCATGAAGGAGTTTCACCAAGTATCTTACCAGTACTAGGCTGTCAAAGGCTGACCCCTCGGGTGGAGCATATTGGTCACTCCTGGCCTTTTCATGAACTTACTAGAGATCACCCTAATCTCATAGACTCTGACTAGTAGTCAGGCACATATAGGTGTGTTCCTCCAAAGATCACTCTGTAGGATAGCATCTTGCTTTTATAAGCCTTGGAACACATTAAGACAAAAGTCAACCTGACATACAGTTACCAAGAGTTGTGCATCTCCAACGGAGTGGGTTAGTCAAAATACTCTCCTCGGTTAACCACTAGCTTGTTTTCCCAGGTCCTACTTCACGGGATCTTCGATCACATAGGTTGTGTTACCACCATGGAAACTCATGTGGGTCTCATACCCATCTCCCTGGATGCATTATCTATCACAACACACGATAGCCCTTTTGTAAAGGGATCTTCCAGATTCTTAGCCGTTTGGAATTACTCCAACGCTATCACTCCGGAGTTTCTTAGTTTCGTGACAGCTTTTAGTCTCATTCTTATGTGTTTGTTGGACTTCTTGTTGTCCTTTGAACTCTTCACTTTAGTGATGACAGTATGATTGTCACAGTTCATAAGGATAGCCGGAACCGGTTTATCAACCAATGGCAAGTCCATCAAAAGATCTCGAAGCCATCCTGCTTCGACACTAGATGTGTCTAATGCTGTTAATTCTGCTTCCATTGTCGATCTCGTTAAGATTGTTTGCTTGCAAGACTTCCAGGAAACAGCGCCACCTCCGAGAGTAAACATATACCGAGTTGTGGCCTTCATCTCATCAGCATCAGAGATCCAATTCGCGTCACTATACCCTTCAAGTACCGACAGGTATCCGGTATAGTGAAGTCCATAGTTCATAGTACCCTTCAGATAGTGCATAACTCTTTCAACAGCACGCCAATGCACATCACCCTGTTTTGAAACAAACCGACTCAGTTTGCTCACAGCAAAGGCGATGTCAGGCCTCGTAGCACTCGCTAGGTACATAAGTGAAGCAAAGATTTGAGAGCATCGGCTTGGCTCATTCCCGCAGCACCCGCGCGTGCGCGTCATGACGAGGCGAGGCGGGCGGTGGAGGAGGAGCGCGCGTGTGGAACACCTCTCCTTCCTTCACACCAACTCATACTAGTGGGAGAAGATCTCACCTTATAAGTTGATGTACATATCTCTCAACTAGCCATGTGGGACTAAATTTTCCACCACTCCCTTGACAGGATGGGCCCTTAGGGATTTTCCCTGAAATTGTTAAGTGGGCCATTAGCCCAACTAATATTCAGCAGTTTTTGCGGACTCTAAACTGTAACTTAGAAAAGGGATGTGCTAACCACCAGTCGACTGGTGGTTAGCAATAGATCCGCACGACCTTCGATCGATCCTTCCGCTCGTCCCGCTGCGTCATTCCTCCCGCTTCCACTGATTTTTTTCCTTCTCACAAAAACCTTAGTAAATTGCTAGTGGTTTTTTCTGGTTTTTCTCTGCATAATATGAAAAGAAAATAAAAGTGCTTGAAAGAGGATTCGAACCTAGGTCTATGTAATACCTATCGAGCCTAATAACCAACTAAGCCACCTTTTGTTGTTGTCTATTGTAGAATGACAATGTTATTTGAACCTTTCTTATTTCTGTCATATCAAAAGAAAAAATAAAGTTTGGCTTGGTAACTTTGGCAATGACCAGCGTGATAACTATGGTCTGAGTAACATGATAACTATACCATGATAAGGCTGGTAACTACAGTATGAGAAGGTTAAAAGCATGGGAAAGTATGGTAATTTAACATAGAAATTACTGGTGAAATGTTTCAAAAACTTTTTTCCCTTGGATGAAAGACACCATGGTGTTTAAACGTAAAATATTAGTTATCAAGTCTGCGATGATACATCATCGTGTTATTTACACAGAAATTATCGGGTGTATGTTTTTCAACAAAAAGGTTTCAGGTCAAAAGTTACAGTGGCGTTTGTATGGGAGTTATCAATTTTGTATGTTTCTATTACCATGTTATTTACACAGAAATTAGCAGGGCATCACCCCCCTCGCCACAGTCGCCATATTACCAGGATCGGGTACATAAGTTATCAAGTCTGCGATGTGTGAGTTATCATGTTATTTGCATAAGAGTTATCGTGGTATGGTTCAACAACTCCTCCCACCCCTACCCCCACCGACAAAGTTACCAGGACTGGGTACATAACTTATCATGTCTACAATGTGTGATTTATCATGTTATTTGCATGGAAGTTACCGTGGTATGTTTCAATGACTCCCCCCACCCCTACCCCCACCGACAAAGTTACCAGGACTGGGTACATAATTTATCATGTCTACGATGTATGAGTTATCATGTTATTTGCATAAAAGTTATCAGGACAGTGATGCGTAAACTATCATCATATTTACACAGAAGTTATCGAGAGTATATTTCATCAAAACTCCTCCCTCCGGCGGAGGGAAAAGTTATCATATTTGCGATGCATAAATTATTGGGGGTATATTTCAGCACCCCTTCTCACCAAAGTTACCAGGACCGGGGTGCATAAGTTATCGGGGCTCTGATGTCTGAGTTACCATATTGTTCACATCAGAGTAACTGGGGATATTTCATCAACACCACTTCCCTCAAAGTTACCAGGATCGAGGTACATAAGTTTATCAGGTATGTGATGTGTGAGTTATCATGATATTCACACAAAAATTGTTGGAAATATGCCCTAGAGGCAATAATAAAAGCATTATTATTATATTTCCTTGTTCATGATAATTGTCTTTTATTCATGCTATAATTGTATTATCCGGAAATCGTAATACATGTGTGAATACATAGACCACAATACGTCCCTGGTGAGCCTCTAGTTGACTAGCTCGTTGGTCAACAGATAGTCATGGTTTCCTGACTATGGACATTGGATGTCATTGACAACGGGATCACATCATTAGGAGAATGATGTGATGGACAAGACCCAATCCTAAGCATAGCACAAGATCGTGTAGTTCGTTTTGCTAGAGTTTTTTCAATGTCAAGTATCTCTTCCTTAGACCATGAGATCGTGTAACTCCCGGAAACCGTAGGAGTGCTTTGGGTGTACCAAACGTCACACCGTAACTGGGTGACCATAAAGGTACACTACAGGTATCTCCGAAAGTGTCTGTTGGGTTGACACGGATCAAGACTGGGATTTGTCACTCTGTATGACGGAGAGGTATCTCTGGGCCCACTCGGTAATGCATCATCGTAATGAGCTCAAAGTGACCAAGTGCTTGGTCACGGGATCGTGCATTACGGTACGAGTAAAGTGACTTGCCGGTAACGAAACTAAACGAGGTATTGGGATACCGACGATCGAGTCTCGGGCATGTAACGTACCGATAGACAAAGAGAATAGTATACGGGGTTGCTTGAATCCTCGACATCGTGGTTCATCCGATGACATCATCGAGGAGCATGTGGGAGCCAACATGGGTATCCAGATCCCGCTGTTGGTTATTGACCTGAGAGCCGTCTCGGTCATGTCTGCGTGTCTCCCGAACCCGTAGGGTCTACACACTTAAGGTTTGGTGACGCTAGGGTTATTAGGAAGACTTGTATGTGAATACCGAATGTTGTCCGGAGTCCCGGATGAGATCCCGGACGTCACGAGGAGTTCCGGAAGGGTCTGGAGGTAAAGATTTATATATGGGAAGTTGTCAAACGGACACCGGAAAGTTTCGGGGGCATATCGGTATTGTACCGGGGCCACCGGAAGGGTTCCGGGGGTCCACCGGGAGGGGCCACCCCTCCCGGGGGGCACATGGGCTGCGTGGGGCAGGAGCCAGCCCCTGGAGGGCTGGGCGCCCCCCCCCTTGGGCCCATGCGCCTAGGGTTGGGGGGGGGGAACCCTAGAGGGGGCGCCCCCTTTGCTTAGGGGGCATGTCCCCCCTCCCTGGCCGCCGCCCCCCCTCTAGATCCCATCTAGAGGGGCCGGCCCCCTTGCCCTTTCCCCTATAAATAGAGGGGTGAGGGGAGGGCTGCATACACAAGCCAAGGCGCAGCCCCTCCCATCCCCAACACCTCTCCTTCTCCGTCACGAGCTTGGCGAAGCCCTGTCGGAGTGCTGCTTCTCCACCAACACCACGCCGTCGTGCTCCGGTGGAGCTGTCTTCCTCAACCTCTCCTTCCTCCTTGCTGGATCAAGACGGAGGAGACGTCGCCCGTACCGTACGTGCGTTGAACGCGGAGGTGCTGTCCGTTCAGCACTTGGTCATCGGTGATCTGAATCACGACGAGTACGACTCCATCATCACCGCTCCCTCGAACGCTTCCGTACGCGATCTACAAGTGGTATGTAGATGCAAACTCACTCCCTTGACTCGTTGCTTAGATGAACTCATAGATGGATCTTGGTGAAACCGTAGGAAAAATTTTAATTTTCTGCAACGTTCCCCAACAGTGGCATCATGAGCTAGGTCTATGCGTAGTTCTCTATTGCACGAGTAGAACACAATTTTGTTGTGGGCGTAGATCTTGTCAACTTGCTTGCCGCTACTAGTCTTATCTTGCTTCAGCGATATTGTGGGATGAAGCGGCCCGGACCAACCTTACACGTACGCTTACGTGAGACCGGTTCCACCGACTAACATGCACTAGTTGCATAAGGTGGCTGGCGGGTGTCTGTCTCTCCCACTTTAGTTGGAGCGGATTCGATGAAAAGGGTCCTTATGAAGGGTAAATAGAAGTTGACAAAATCACGTTGTGGTTATTCGTAGGTAAGAAAACGTTCTTGCTAGAACCCAATTGCAGCCACGTAAAAGATGCAACAACAATTAGAGGACGTCTAACTTGTTTTTGCAGCAATTGTCATGTGATGTGATATGGCCAGAAGTTGTGATGAATGATGAATGATATATTGTGATGTATGAGATCATGTTCTTGTAATAGGAATCATGACTTGCATGTCGATGAGTATGACAACCGGCAGGATCCATAGGAGTTGTCTTTATTTTTTGTATGACCTGCGTGTCATTGAAGAACGCCATGTAAATTACTTTACTTTATTGCTAAACGCGTTAGCCATAGAAGTAGAAGTAGTCGTTGGCGTGACAACTTCATGAAGACACGATGATGGAGATCATGATGATGGAGATCATGGTGTCATGCCGGTGACAAGATGATCATCGAGCCCCGAAGATGAAGATCAAAGGAGCTATATGATATTGGCCATATCATGTCACTACTTTATATAATTGCATGTGATGTTTATTATGTTTTATGCATCTTGTTTACTTAGAATGACGGTAGTAAATAAGATGATCCCTTATAATAATTTCAAGAAAGTGTTCCCCCTAACTGTGCACCGTTGCTAAAGTTCGTCGTTTCGAAGCACCACGTGATGATCGGGTGTGATAGATCCTTACGTTCACATACAACGGGTGTAAGACAGATTTACACATGCAGAACACTTAGGGTTAACTTGACGAGCCTAGCATGTACAGACATGGCCTCGGAACACAGAGACCGAAAGGTCAAACATGAGTCGTATGGAAGATACGATCAACATGGAGGTGTTCACCGATGATGACTAGTCCGTCTCACGTGATGATCGGACACGGCCTAGTCGACTCGGATCGTGTAACACTTAGATGACTAGAGGGATGTCGAATCTGAGTGGGAGTTCATTAAATAATTTGATTAGATGAACTTAATTATCATGAACTTAGTCTAAAACTTTTGCATAATATGTCTTGTAGATCAAATGGCCAACGCTCATGTCAACATGAACTTCAACACGTTCCTAGAGAAAACCAAGCTGAAAGATGATGGCAGCAACTATACGGACTGGGTCCGGAACCTGAGGATCATCCTCATAGCTGCCAGGAAACAATATGTCCTAGAAGGACCGCTAGGTGACGCTCCCATCCCAGAGAACCAAGACATTATGAATGATTGGCAGTCTCATGCTGATGATTACTCCCTCGTTCAGTGCAGCATGCTTTACAGCTTAGAACCGGGGCTCCAAAAATGTTTTGAGCAACACGGAGCATATGAGATGTTCGAGGAGCTGAAACTAGTTTTCCAAGCTCATGCCCGGGTCGAGAGATATGAAGTCCCCGACAAGTTCTATAGTTGTAAGATGGAGGAAAATAGTTCTGTCAGTGAGCACATACTCAAAATGTCTGGGTTGCACAACCGCCTGTCCCAGCTGGACATTAACCTCCCGGATGAGGCGGTCATTGACAGAATCCTTCAGTCGCTCCCACCAAGCTACAAGAGCTTCGTGATGAACTACAATATGCAGGGGATGGTGAAGACCATTCCTGAAGTACTTTCAATGCTGAAGTCGGCAGAGGTTGAAATCAAGAAAGAACATCAAGTGTTGATGGTCAATAAGACCACTAAGTTCAAGAAGGGCAAGGGTAAGAAGAACTTCAAGAAGGACGGCAAAGATGGTGCCGCGCCCGGTAAGCCAGTTGCCGGGAAGAAGTCAAAGCATGGACCCAAGCCTGAAACTGAGTGCTTTTATTGCAAGGGGAAGGGTCACTGGAAGCGGAACTGCCCCAAATACTTAGCAGACAAGAAGGCCGGCAACACTAAAGGTATATTTGATATACATGTAATTGATGTGTACCTTACCAGTACTCGTAGTAACTCCTGGGTATTTGATACTGGTGTCGTTGCTCACATTTGTAACTCACAGCAGGAGCTGCGGAATAAGAGGAGACTGGCGAAGGACGAGGTGACGATGCGCGTCGGGAATGGTTCCAAGGTCGATGTGATCGCCGTCGGCACGCTACCTCTACATTTACCTACGGGATTAGTTTTAAACCTCAATAATTGTTATTTAGTGCCAAGTTTGAGCATGAACATTGTATCTGGATCTCGTTTGATGCGAGATGGCTACTCATTTAAATCCGAGAATAATGGTTGTTCTATTTATATGAGAGATATGTTTTATGGTCATGCCCCGATGGTCAATGGTTTATTCTTAATGAATCTCGAACGTAATACTACACATATTCATAGTGTGAATACCAAAAGATGTAAAGTTGATAATGATAGTCCCACATATTTATGGCACTGCCGCCTTGGGCACATTGGTCTCAAGCGCATGAAGAAGCTCCATGCTGATGGACTTTTAGAGTCTCTCGATTATGAATCATTTGACACATGCGAACCATGCCTCTTGGGCAAGATAACCAAGACTCCGTTCTCCGGAACAATGGAGCGAGCAACCAACTTGTTGGAAATCATACATACCGATGTGTGCGGTCCAATGAGCGTTGAGGCTCGCGGAGGATATCGTTATGCTCTCACTCTCACTGATGACTTGAGTAGATATGGGTATGTCTACTTGATGAAACACAAATCTGAGACCTTTGAAAAGTTCAAGGAATTCCAGAATGAAGTAGAGAATCAACGTGACCGACAGATAAAATTCTTGCGATCGGATCGTGGAGGAGAATATTTAAGTCACGAATTTGGTACACACTTAAGAAAATGTGGAATCGTTTCACAACTCACGCCGCCTGGAACACCTCAGCGTAACGGTGTGTCCGAACGTCGTAATCGCACTCTATTGGATATGGTGCGATCTATGATGTCTCTTACCGATTTAGCGCTATCATTTTGGGGATACGCTCTAGAGACAGCTACATTCACTTTAAATAGGGCACCATCTAAATCCGTTGAGACGACACCGTATGAATTATTGTTTGGGAAGAAACCTAAGCTGTCGTTTCTAAAAGTTTGGGGATGCGATGCTTATGTCAAGAAACTTCAACCTGAAAAGCTCGAACCCAAGTCGGAAAAATGTGTCTTCATAGGATACCCTAAAGAAACCATTGGGTACACCTTCTACTTAAGATCCGAGGGCAAGATCTTTGTTGCCAAGAACGGATCCTTTCTAGAAAAAGAGTTTCTCTCGAAAGAAGTAAGTGGGAGGAAAGTAGAACTCGATGAAGTACTACCTCTTGAACAGGATAGTAGTGCAGCTCAGGAAAGTGTTCCTGTGATGCCTACTCCAACTGGAGAGGAAATTAATGATGATGATCAAGGTACTTCTGATCAAGTTGCTACTGAACTTCGTAGGTCCACAAGAACACGTTCCGCACCAGAGTGGTACGGCAACCCTGTCCTGGAAATCATGTTGTTAGACAACGGTGAACCTTCGAACTATGAAGAAGCAATGGCGGCCCTAGATTCCAACAAATGGCTTGAAGCCATGAAATCCGAAATAGAATCCATGTATGAAAACAAAGTATGGACTTTGACTGACTTGCCCGATGATCGGCGAGCGATAGAAAACAAATGGATCTTTAAGAAGGAGACGGACGCGGATGATAATGTCACCATCTATAAAGCTCGACTTGTCACTAAGGGTTATCGGCAAGTTCAAGGGATTGACTACGATGAGACTTTCTCTCCCATAGCGAAGCTTAAGTCCGTCTGAATCATGTTAGCAATTGCCGCATACTATGATTATGAGATATGGCAGATGGACGTCAAAACGGCATTCCTTAACGGGCATCTTAAGGAAGAACTGTATATGATGCAGCCGGAGGGTTTTGTCGATCCTAAGAATGCTAACAAAGTATGCAAGCTCCAGCGATCCATTTATGGGCTGGTGCAAGCATCTCAGAGTTGGAACATTCGCTTTGATGAGATGATCAAAGCGTTTGGGTTTATGCAGACTTACGGAGAAGCCTGCGTTTACAAGAAAGTGAGTGGGAGCTCTGTAGCATTTCTCATATTATATGTAGATGACATACTCTTGATGGGAAATGATATAGAATTCTTGGACAGCATTAAGGCCTACTTGAATAAGTGTTTTTCAATGAAGGACCTTGGAGAAGCTGCTTATATATTAGGCATCAAGATCTATAGAGATAGATCGAGACGCCTCATAGGTCTTTCACAAAGCACATACCTTGATAAGATTTTGAAGAAGTTCAAAATGGATCAGTCTAAGAAGGGGTTCTTGCCTGTATTACAAGGTGTGAGACTGAGCTCGGCTCAATGCCCGACCACGGCAAAAGATAAAGAAGAGATGAGTGTCATCCCCTATGCTTCAGCCATAGGATCTACTATGTATGCCATGTTGTGTACCAGACCTGATGTAAACCTTGCCGTAAGTTTGGTAGGAAGATACCAAAGTAATCCCGGCAAGGAACACTGGACAGCAGTCAAGAATATCCTGAAGTACCTGAAAAGGACAAAGGACATGTTTCTCGTTTATGGAGGTGACGAAGAGCTCGCCGTAAAGGGTTACGTCGACGCTAGCTTCGACACAGGTCTGGATGACTCTAAGTCACAAACCGGATACGTGTATATGTTGAATGGTGGAGCAGTAAGCTGGTGCAGCTGCAAGCAGAGCGTCGTGGCGGGATCTACATGTGAAGCGGAGTACATGGCAGCCTCGGAGGCAGCGCATGAAGCTATTTGGGTGAAGGAGTTCATCACCGACCTAGGAGTCATACCCAATGCGTCGGGGCCGATCAAACTCTTCGGTGACAACACTAGAGCTATTGCCCTTGCCAAGGAGCCCAGGTTTCACAAGAAGACCAGGAACATCAAGCATCGTTTCAACTCCATACGTGAAAATGTTCAAGATGGAGACATAGATATTTGCAAAGTACATACGGATCTGAATGTCGCAGATCCGTTGACTAAACCTCTCTCGCAAGCAAAACATGATCAACACCAGAACTCTATGGGTGTTCGATTCATCACAATGTAACTAGATTATTGACTCTAGTGCAAGTGGGAGACTGTTGGAAATATGCCCTAGAGGCAATAATAAAAGCATTATTATTATATTTCCTTGTTCATGATAATTGTCTTTTATTCATGCTATAATTGTATTATCTGGAAATCGTAATACATGTGTGAATACATAGACCACAATACGTCCCTGGTGAGCCTCTAGTTGAGTAGCTCGTTGGTCAACAGATAGTCATGGTTTTCTGACTATGGACATTGGATGTCATTGACAACGGGATCACATCATTAGGAGAATGATGTGATGGACAAGACCCAATCCTAAGCATAGCACAAGATCGTGTAGTTCGTTTTGCTAGAGTTTTTTCAATGTCAAGTATCTCTTCCTTAGACCATGAGATCGTGTAACTCCCGGATACCGTAGGAGTGCTTTGGGTGTACCAAACGTCACAACGTAACTGGGTGACCATAAAGGTACACTACAGGTATCTCCGAAAGTGTCTGTTGGGTTGACACGGATCGAGACTGGGATTTGTCACTCCGTATGACGGAGAGGTATCTCTGGGCCCACTCGGTAATGCATCATCGTAATGAGCTCAAAGTGACCAAGTGCTTGGTCACGAGATCATGCATTACGGTACGAGTAAAGTGACTTGCCGGTAACGAGACTAAACGAGGTATTGGGATACCGACGATCGAGTCTCGGGCATGTAACGTACCGATAGACAAAGAGAATAGTATACGGGGTTGCTTGAATCCTCGACATCGTGGTTCATCCGATGACATCATCGAGGAGCATGTGGGAGCCAACATGGGTATCCAGATCCCGCTGTTGGTTATTGACCTGAGAGCCGTCTCGGTCATGTCTGCGTGTCTCCCGAAACCGTAGGGTCTACACATTTAAGGTTCGGTGACGCTAGGGTTATTAGGAAGACTTGTATGTGAATACCGAATGTTGTTCGGAGTCCCGGATGAGATCCCGGACATCACGAGGAGTTCTGGAAGGTTCCGGAGGTAAAGATTTATATATGGGAAGTTGTCAAACGGACACCGGAAAGTTTCGGGGGCATATCGGTATTGTACCGGGGCCACCGGAAGGGTTCCGGGGGTCCACCGGGAGGGGCCACCCCTCCCGGGGGGCACATGGGCTGCGTGGGGCAGGAGCCAGCCCCTGGAGGGCTGGGCGCCCCCCCCCCCCCTTGGGCCCATACGCCTAGGGTTGGGGGGGGCCTAGAGGGGGCACCCCCTTTGCTTGGGGGGCAAGTCCCCCCTCCCTCGCCGCCGCCCCCCCTCTAGATCCCATCTAGAGGGCCGGCCCCCCTTGCCCTTTCCCCTATAAATGGAGGGGTGAGGGGAGGGCTGCATACACAAGCCAAGGTGCAGCCCCTCCCCTCCCCAACACCTCTCCTTCTCCGTCACGAGCTTGGCGAAGCCCTGTCGGAGTGCTGCTTCTCCACCAACACCACGCCGTCGTGCTGCCGGTGGAGCTGTCTTCCTCAACCTCTCCTTCCTCCTTGCTGGATCAAGACGGAGGAGACGTCGCCCGTACCATACGTGTGTTGAACGCGGAGGTGCTATCCGTTCAGCACTTGGTCATCATTGATCTGAATCACGACGAGTACGACTCCATCATCACCGCTCCCTCGAACGCTTCCGTACGCGATCTACAAGTGGTATGTAGATGCAAACTCACTCCCTTGACTCGTTGCTTAGATGAACTCATAGATGGATCTTGGTGAAACCGTAGGAAAAATTTTAATTTTCTGCAACGTTCCCCAACAAAAATGACCCGGGATATTTCATCAACGCCTCCCTTCCGGTCACCAAAGTAATCAGTACCGAGTACATAAGTTATCAGGTATGTGATGTGTGAGTTACCATGCTATACACACACAAAAATTACCAACGGTATATTTCATGAACCTCCCCCACAAAAATTACCATGGTATCATCAACTCGAGACGAGTTGGTAAAATAATCTACTTAAGTGCGGAAAAGATCGGATATTGCATTCTTTTGTGTAAACATAAAAAAGGAGACAGGTTAAAAAGCCTATTTGCTTTCATTTTTACAAAAGAGGAACGTAGGTGAGGTGGTTGGCTAGTGGGTTACCTTGTAAAAGTTAAAAGGATCAAATCCTGTTGGCACACTATTTTTTGACGAGAAAGATTAACGCAAGTTAATTACTCATCACCTGAAAATCGGGAATCAGAGAGATTAACGCGAGTTAATTACGCACCTGAGAATCGGGAGTCAGAGAGATTAAGGCGAGTTAGTTACGCACCACCTGAAAATCGGGAATCAGAGAGATTAACGGAGTTAATTCGATGAATATCCGGCGGCTCGCAGGTCGTGCGGATTTGTTGCAGATTATGGTTCAGCGACGCAGGAGGAAAGGAAAATCGGAGGGACCGACGGTCGAGGGGACTCGTACGAGCGGTGCATAAAAAAAATGGTTCAACGAGGTGGGAGGAAAAGAAAATCGCTCGATGGAACGCGACGCGGGAGAAAAAGAAAATCGCTCGATCGAACAGAATCGTCCGTGCCTGACGCTAACCACCAGTCGACTGGTGGTTAGATTTCTCGCTTAGAAAAACATGTTTTAACATTTGGAATAAATAAGTGTAAGCCAACACACAGACCTTTAAATTCGTGGGAGTTAAACTTTCAAGGATTTTGGAGCGATTCATCTTCCACAAATAACTTTAAACATATGGAATGATCCCAGAAAGAAATATTACCGTATATTAATATTAAAATACTTTTAAAATACAAATCTCAACTTAAAACACTGGATTGCGTCTAAATACAATAGCTATTCACGATAGGCAAAGGAATCCCAGAGTCACACAATGCTTCATGCATAAGGATATAGTAAACAACCAATAAATTCCATTGTTGTAAACAACTTCTATTTATCCTGCCAGAATTTCGGCAACAATCTAAAGCACTGAGCAACTGCAATCTTCAGTTGCATTGTCACATAGAGTTATTTATCGATCCGAAAGAACATGTGCTTGATAGACAAAACCGAGCAAGAAAACAGAATGCAGGAGACAAGTAGACAGCAACACTTACCTTCCAGTGTCGTCCTCACGGGATCTACAAACTCTGGGAACTCGATCTCATAGAGCGCCTTTAAAACGTCTCCAGCGTTGATCGACTTCCTCTTTCCGTCCTTGCACACATCATTGGCCCTGCAAAAAAGACCACCCTCATGTAACCATCACATGGGGAATCCCAATATTATGCTGAAACTATCTATTCCCTGTGCATTCGATTGGTTCTCTCTCCGTCAGCTCCCCCCTCGATAGCAGAGCAGAGCAACTAGCTGAAGAATTACCTGAACAACGCATATCAGCCAAGAAACTCCCAAACATTTCACATAAGCATCAAATTCGTCACCCAAATCAGCCAAAAAAGTCACCCTAATTAACCAAATACATCAAACCAATTAGGATTACTCCCAAGAATCAGAGCAAAAACGAATGGAAATGGAGGTCACAACCTCTACATAAATGTTACTAAAGTATCCTTCATTCATATTCTATGGTCCATGCATAACCATTCAGGTCTAGGAAGTCACAAACTCCCCAAATCAAATGTTACAGGAAACAGAAATCCCAAGTGTGTTTTGATACTTCAGTACAACACTTGTTTTTTTTTCTAAAACAGAAAAGTAAGGAGTGAGTATCAGAAACCAACATATGTGGGCTAAAAAAGGGAAACAAGCATACATTTGTTTCCTACCAGAGGCATGATGTGGATGATTCAATCTTAGTGAATAACCTGGAACAAATCAGAAAATCACAATATAGACACAAAAGGGATTCAAGAAGGCGGCAGAAATAAGTATGAAGATAGAGAGATCCTATCCAAATAATGAACTGCATTTTTATAGTTTAGACCAACAGGAAATGGGGAATATTGCCTTAACTAAGGATTTGATACATTATTGTCAGGTAGCAGGGGTTGTGGAATAATATTGTTTGCATGGATGTCAAAAGAAAAGTTAGTTCATGCACCTGTAAATATCGCCTTGACGACTATTCCTGTCAGCATTAGGAATCCACTATGCTACCATCAATCGTTGGTATAGGTATGTAGGTGACCACAATAACAAAAGCATAAATGGTTGGACACTACACCGAAACAAACATAAGAGTGAGCAATAGAGAATGCAGAAATACCATTAGACGTTGTGATTATCTATCCCTTCAGTCTTGAAGATTAGCGGATAGCATGTTTGTTCATTTGATTGAGAAGTATCCATTTTTTGGCATGTCTTCTAACCTTATCTGAAATCAACCGAAGAAAATAGTGAGGTCATCCAGCACATGAAATATATTTCTGAAATCAGAAAATGTTGGCAGTTAATGTGCTAAAATCCGAAATAAGTTGTGGCCATCTTAAGGTGGATATATGAGTAATCAATGTGCTCGTCAACATCAAATTATCTTACTGAACAGATTAACCACTGCCTCGTCGACATAAAATTATCTTACTGAACTGATTAACCACTGCCAAATCTTCTCCTCACAATAGAACTAACTTGTAAATAAAAGATCAAGAAAATAGAGGAATAGTACTAACATATTTCAAAATTCTCATGGATGAGCTGGTAACACAACGTGTTACGAAGCAAAATCTTATATAAGGACATTTTGTAACTCAAAACAAAATAGGGTTGTAACTAACCAATAATTCCATATCAGTATTTCGAAAAGTGAGTGATTTGGTAAATGATAGAGAGGATCAATGTGAACCAATAGTATTACTTGGATGCAAAAGGGCACACTTTATATTAACGTTAAGATGAGAAACACCACATGAGGCAAATAGTAAATCAGGATATCCTTATCCTGAGCCCTGGATTCATCATACAAAGTAAATTTGTGTCAGAACAGTAGATAAATCTCACGAGCTGATATGAAAAAATAAAAAATGGTAACCATCAACGTTGAAGACAAATATACGCAAGTTGTTCATAATTTTTGCACAAGTTGCCTGCGAAAATCATTGAAATCTTCAGATATAATAATGGAAAAAAACACGAGTTACTTGTCGAATCCACTAGAGTTGCACAAAAACACCCCAAAAGTTGCTAACGGTTTTTGTGTGATACTCGAGTGCATAACAATATCAAAGTCATTGTCCTTGTTTTGCCTCCATTAACCTCATCAATGGAGAACTTAGACTTTTCCCTATATCGTTGCTTTTGTCTAGATACCAGGTTAGACTGAGAGTACACATGAGTTGCCTTGTGATAAACAACTTCATAATATTCTAGGCAATTAATTTGCAAATAGAAAACTGAGCATCAATGGTAGGCAACTAATTACCAATAGCAGGCAATCGTGCATCAACTGTAGGCCAATTTTTATACTATTGTTGGCAACTGGGCATCAGTGGTAGGCAACTGACCATCCACGGTAGGCAACTGAGCAAACACGATACACAAGTTGGGATATGTTAGCAAAATTCATTGATACACATAGTGCAACGAAATTGCTTATATGTAGCACTAAAGGTGCCTCATGTTTTGTATGATTTTCTCATTTTTTTTTACACAAATCAACGTTATAGGCACACCTACAAGGCAAAAAAATAAAGTTGCTTTCCTATAGCACTAAAATTGCCTCCATCGTATCCAAAGTTGCCTTGAAAAAAAGTTTAACGAAACCTATCGATATGAGATCTAATTTTGAAGAACTCTCGCGAGGAACCCAACTGTGAAAATGAAACTGGATTTTGACGCTTAAATCAAAAGTTACAATGTTTTAAACTTTTTAAACCCCAAATAAATGCAAGTATGGACAAGATTCCATGATCTCACCAACGGGCGCTCGGGTGCTGCTAGCCACGTTCAATAAGTTAAGCTCTTTTCATACCAATACTAGATACAAATATGATTGGATTTTTCAAACATATTTTGAACCAAAAAATTGAATGAGCAACTAAAACTACAAATATTCATGGTTTTAACTAGCAAGATGATGTGACCGTCGATTTTGCCGTGTGTGCACTTACAAGCAGGAATCGCCCATTAGGAATCGTGTAAACAAAGTTTTTTTTTCAAGAAATCTTTCAATCTATTCATCAACTATCAAGATAGCACAAAGAAAACGAGAAGTAAAAATTACATCCAGGTTCGTAATCCACCTATCGACGACTACAAACACTATAGCAAGCCGAAGGCATGCCGCCGTCATCACCCCTCTCTCGTCAGAGTAGAGCAAACATTGTTGTAGTAGACAGTCAGAAAGTCATCATGCTAAGGGCCCATAGGACTAACACATCAGAACCATAACCGTCGCCGATGAAGAGAAGCGTCGACGGAAGGATCCAACCTGTAGACACACATACGTAAACGAACGAACACCAAAGACAAACGCTGAGCGAATCCCACGAGATCAGCTGCCACACGCCCACTGGCGGTGGTAGAAGCATCGCCGGGACGGGGGCTAAACTGGAAGGACCTTATTTCATCTTCAAAAACCGATGCTTCCTCGTCTTCTTATCATGGCACAAACCCTAACAAAACTAAAAAAAACACCTAATGTCAGAGCTGTCCCGCCGGCAAGGGCCGGCATCCACCGCGCCTCCATGATTCAAGGACCGTAGGAGATGACACGGACCGGTGACGGCGCCGACAAAGAAAACCTAGATGAGAGTTCTTCATGTAAACAATGTTAAACGATGGATTAGAGTTAGATGCAAAGGGTTGCATCAATATGCGGTTTCTCGTGCAACAAACCCTAATGCTAAGTGTTATGTGCAAAATCGACCTCAATAATTGACGGTTTGTGTAATTTTCTCTATCACTATCATGCTTGAAAACTCTTATGTGTGATGCCTCGTCAAAATTGATACTCCCTTCCTCCGAAATTACTTGTCGCTCAAACTGTAGATATGCACATTTCCCCATTCAAAATATCTGATCGTTTGGCACGAGGATAACCAGTCGTGGGCACCTCCAGCAGTCCTCGTACAGCTCCCCCGAACGCAAGCGCAACGCCACAGTTTGGCCCGTACAACGCGGCAGGTCGACAGGTCACGTCCATCCGCCCACGTGAACCCGCTGCGTGGATGCTTGATGCTCCATGTCACCCCGCCCCCGGCCAGACACCTGAAAAGCGATCAGCGAGCGCCTGCGCCCCGGTCCTCGGCATGGCCCCCGCGCCCGTCCTCTCGCCGCGCCGCGCCTCGTCAAATGCTCCTCCGGCCCGTGACTCCCAGCAGCGGCAGCAACCACTAGCGCGGGCGTGGCACCACCAAGAGCAGCGAACCCACCTGCAACGCGCAACGCAGGGTACATGGCGACGGCAATGGCTCTGCTCCGTCTCGCGGCCCTCGCCGGCGCCGTCGCGCTCCTCCTGCCGGGCGCCTCCGTGGCCCGCATCCTCCTCTCGCTCGACGACTTCGGCGCCGTCGGCGACGGCATTGCCGACGACACGCAGGTACGTGCACGCGACAGTATACCTCCACCTTGCTCAAACGTGAGTGACACTGTCTGTTTGGCTCTGCTGTCCAGGCCCTGGTGGACGCATGGACGGCGGCCTGCGCCAGCACCAACGGCCACGTGGTCATCCACGTGCCCGCCGGCAGGTCGTACCAGATCTGGCCGGTGACGCTCGCCGGGCCCTGCAGGGACGAGATCATGCTCTTCGTACGTTCCTTCCTTCCTTCCTTCCTGCCGCCGCGTGCGCTTCTCTCGTGCGGCATGCACGCACCTGCGCGTCTTCGCTCATCGAGTCTTGGTTTGTGCCCTGCCCGGCGGGACAGGTCTCCGGGAACATCATCGCGCCGGACAGCCCGGAGGACTGGGAGCGGCGCGACGGCGGCAGGTGGCTCCACTTCTTCCAGGTGCAGGACCTGACGGTGAGCGGCGGCGGCGTCATCGACGGCCGCGGGCAGGAGTGGTGGGCGCAGGCCTGCAAGGGGAGGCACCGCAACGACAAGGTATATATTGGTTTCATCACTGTATGATTGCGTGTATCACTATCACACAACTGAAGACTGATTTGTTTTACTCCGATTGTTTCTCTGCAGCATTGCACAGCGCAGGATGCTCCCAAGGTGAGCTCCTCTGTCACCTTCACTCAGATTTTTGCTCATCATTTCCCTGCCATGGTTTGCCTCTCCCTCGTTCACGTTGGAAGAAAAAATGGCTCGTGTTCTCTGCATGCACGCAGGCGCTGCACTTTGAGGAGTGCCACGGGGTGCGGGTGCAGGGCGTGACGCTGCAGAACGGGCAGCAGCAGCACCTGACCTTCACCCGCTGCTCCAACGCCAGGGCCAGCTTCCTCAGGGTGGCCTCGCCGGAGAGCAGCCCGGGCACCGACGGCATCCACCTTGTCAACTCCATCAGCGTCCACGTCAACGACATCCACATCGCCACAGGTGTGTGCTCGCTCCGTCCGTCAATGGCATTCTGCATCTGAAGAAGAAAGGGGTTTCCTTTCCTTCCTCAGTTACAGATTGCCTACTCCGACTCCTAGCTAACTGAATCTCTTATTTTGAGCAGGAGGCGCTTGCGTGTCCATGGTGGGCAACTGCACCGACGTTCGCCTCAGATACATCTCCTGTGGGCCTGGCAATGGCATCAGGTAGAGTAGCTTCTTCACTGCCTCATCAGCTACTCCATTGGTACATGCTTGTCTGCTCATTGCTAAGTTGTTGTTTACTATACTTACCTGGTACATGTGTTGGATCTGTCAGTATTGGGAGCATAGGCGAAACCCCGGTGGCTGACAGGTTGGAGAAGATCGAGGTCGACACCATGTTCATCGCCAACACCTCCAACGGCCTCCTCATCAAGACCTGGCAGGCAAGATGGATCTACCAGTAGCTCATCATGAACTGCAGGAGCTCATCATGAACTTGTGTTGTCTCCATCAGGATAGTTGCGGCTACGCGCGCAAGGTGAAGTTCGCCAACGTGGTGATGAAGAACGTCTCCGACCCCATCATCATCGACCAGTACCGCTCCGAGCACCCCATACCCTGCGGATCGACCGCGGTACAATACGATCTCTGCTTGCTGGGCTGACAAGCACACCGATCAATGTCTGAAACTTTGGTCTGCTTCTTGGGCGCATGCATGCAGGCGACGAGGACGGTAGCGGTGGAGAAGATCGACTACGTGAACATCGCCGGCACGTCGGCGTCGAAGCGGGCGGTGACCTTCTCGTGCAGCGACGTCGTGCCGTGCAGGCAGGTGTCGCTCAAGGACGTGAACCTGAAGCGGCTCAGCGGCCGCGGCGCCTCCGCCTACTGCCGCACCGCGTCCGGGAAGGCCGCCGGCGTCGTCGTCCCGGAGTCCTGCCTCGCCGGAGCCAGGGCCGCTGGCGACGAGGAGGAGTGAGCCGTGAGGATGAGGTCTCGGCCGGGTTCTTCGTCTCACTGTGATGCTCGGGCGTGCAGAGTGGCGGCAGTAGTGTCACGGTCGTAGAGTAGCCGGCGGTTCTTTGAAGAATAATCCCGCCATGTATTGCACCAGTATTATATTGTGATGTACTGTACTCCGTACCGCCGTACGTATTCAGGCCTGTTGTATTTTCTTGTACAAAATATGCTAGTACTACCTCTGCCTCGGTGTACAAGTCATTCTTGTATAGTTCCAAGTTGACAATTTAACTATCTAAATATGGTGTATCAACCTGTAGTTGGATGGTTAGAGGGACTGTGTTATCCTCAGCCCACCAAGATTTAAATCCTGATGCTCGCATTTATTTCTGGATTAAAAAAATTAGCGACTACTAGCCGCCGGTGTGCCGGCCTAAATTTGGACCGGTCGCACCGTACTCGTCCGATATGTTATGTTTTAACCGTCAGATCGTGGCCTTCGTCCTCGAAGCACTCTTCTATCTGGCTTTTGCACGCAAGCGCGGTGCGGGACGAGAATGAGACGACCTTCGAAGCTCGCCGGACCATCGTCGCTCGCTGGATCACCGTTGCTGGCCGGGTCGCCGCTACTCACCAAATCGTCACTGCTCACCCGCTTGCCGCCCTTGCTACCGGGTTGCATCAAACCTCCACCCCACCTCCACCTCCACGACCACTGTTCCAGCAGCCCCGGTGACCTTGCAACACATCTCACCGCGGTGGCCGTCGCAGCTCGCAGTGGTGACCCGTCACGGCTCTAAAAAAGCATCGGTTGTCGCAGCTTTGGAATTGTTGGTTCTAGCAAAAATAGATGTCGGTTGAAGCAAAACTGCTCGCCCATTGTATCAAAAATGGCTTGCCGATCCCAACGAAGAAAAATGTTGTCGTACTTGCATCCATGGAAATCGTTGGTTCCAACAAAAATGTCTGATGGTTCCAACAAAAACAATGGTTGGTTGAAGAAAAAACAGAGTTGCAGGACTCACATGAAGATGGATGTAGCAAAAATCCACAAACACCGGTAGTAACAAAAATCAAAACCGTTGTAGCAAAATGGTTCACCGGTTCCAGCAAAAATCGGTGTGGTAGCAGGTTTTGGTGTCGGGGTGGTAGCAAAAACATCGGCTGGTTCCAGCAAAAACAAGACATAGTTGTAGCGAAATCCTGCCGCGCCAGCCCTGGAGAGCAGCGCACCCAGCTGCAGGCGGCCATGGCGACGAGCGTTGCAGCACCGCGTGATTGCAGCCCACTCAGCTCCGGCCACTGCTCGCAGCTACGGGTGGCTCAGTTCCTAGAAGGCAACGGCCGCTCCTCATCCCTGCAGTAACTCCGGGCACCGCTCGCCGGAGCAGCAGATCACCGAGATCAGAAAAAATGAAGGATGTGTTGCTCAGGGCTTGTTTACCAGAGAGATGAGTGGGGAATGGATGAGGATTACGCTGGGAAGGAAGAAAAGTAGTGGACGGAAAGAGATAAGGCACCAGATGGGGTCCCACCAGGTTACGTGTCGTCTGTATATGAAAACGTAGCGAGCGCATGGGTGAGGCGGCGGCCGAAGCTTCGGTCGGTCTATCGATACCAAACGTTTCCCAAAAAATTTGCCTGCACCAATCGGCACATACCTCGTCGTAAAATGTTGCTCACTGGCCCACGGGCCGCGGATGCGGCGGTCAAAGCCAAGGCAACCCAGATGGCGAAGGAGCAGCAGTGTGTGGTCCGTCAACTGGCCGACATCATCTCCTTTAACGACAAGATTTTGGTTCCGACGGATTGTGTTTATATGCTCGTATGTTATTTCATTTTAAGTTTGTTGTTCATCAGTTCATCTATATCTGTATGATGATGAACATAGATAGTTTCTCACGTTGCATAGATAGTTTTGTTTGTATGATGATGAACATAGATAGTTTCTCACGTTGCATAGATAGTTTTGATGGGTGATCGATAACTGTCTGCAGACTTTGAAGAATCCAGTTGTGGACGTGGCCATATGAGGGGTGACCGGCCACTATCCATGGACATGGTTGGGCCCGTCCGTGGATGTATAGGGGTTGGATTTGGTATACCCGGTTGTAGATACTCTAAGAGCATTGGCTGTGCCAAAAAAATGCTTGTCTGGGGCCTTTTGGGCCAAAAAAAAGCTTCAACAGATATTCAATATCTGTTTAGTGCCTAATTTAAATTATTATTTTTGCAAATGACCTAAATTTTGCCAAAAGTGATGTATATTTGTAGCGCCACTGACTGCTGCCAAAAAGAAAAACGGTTGTAGCGGGAACCCAACCGCCAATGTGAACTTCCACGTCACCGCACCGCCTCACCCTACCTTCGCGCCGCCCGATTCCAGCCATTGGTCGCTGCCATCACCACTCTGTCAGGCACCGTGAACTTTGTTGCCACCTGCCGCCCCATCCCACCCATTAGCGACCTCCTTCAGAGCACCTTGACACTGTCAAGCTCGCAACGCAGAAGCCATGTCCTACCGACGTCGGCTGCCTCATCCCGCCCCTCAGCGTCGTCCGCCGCGATCGCTCGTCCTCGCCGAGCTATTTGGTTAAAACATTTGGAATGTGCTTATTTTCATAGCACCTTAACCTGATCTTGTGCATCTTGTTCTTAACAAAAGTAAATCTTCTTCCTTGCAATAGGTGAAAAGACTTGGCAGCACCCTGAACTATTTGACATCTCTGAAACACATGTCCCTAACTAGTACAGTTGGTAGCTTATCAGTACCTTTCATAAAACAAGTCAATAAATTTCATTCTAGGGCACATCTCCTTCTTTGCTTTTTTTATCTTTTCCTCTCGTTGAATACAATCACATATCTTGTCTCATCATTATTGTCTTCTGACAAAGCGTCATCTCCACCATCATACAATGGAGCATCATATAGCTCCAAGTCATCAGCAACCTTTTTCTCCTTTCATGCCCTACTATTTGCCAGAGCCAGCTTCCTATCAACTATCTTCTTGTTCTGTCTTGCCTCCTATTCCTATGCAAAAACAATCTCTATAAACATTTGAGCTTCTGCCTTGTCAACTGAGTCAGCATCCTCACCTATAAACAAATCATCATACTCATTTTTTGAATGAACACCGTTATGACAATCATTTTCAAAAATCCCTTGATTTAACTAAATCTCTTCATCTGCCATTGGATTAGCAGCAATCATTGAAGTGTATTAACTATCTATAACTTGGACACTGCTAGGAGCAGCAAAAACATCATTGTTATGAACAGGAGAAGCAACAACTTGAGCAAGAACAACATAAGCAACAATTGGAGCAAGAGCAGAAGAAGCAACAATTGGAGCAGGAGTAGGAACAACAACAATTGGAGTAGGAGCAGGAGTAGGAACAACGGCAATTGGAGCAGGAGCAGGAACATCAACAGTTGAACCAGGAGCAGAAAAACATCAGGGGTGGCTCTACATACCAAGCAAGTCTCCCATAACAGTGCAAAGCAATCATATGCAATGATCGGTTGTGACGCCCCCGATTCAATCGTACACTAATCATACACGCAGACGTGTATGATCAAGATCAGGGACTCACGGGAAGATATCACAATACAACTCTAAAATAAAATAAGTCATACAAGCATCATAATACAAGCCAGGGGCCTCGAGGGCTCGAATACAAGTGCTCGATCATAGACGAGTTAGCGGAAGCAACAATATTTGAGTACAAACATAAGTTAAACAAGTTTTCCTTAAGAAGGCTAGCACAAACTGGGATACAGATCGAAAGAGGCGCAAGCCTCCTGCCTGAGATCCTCCTAAACTACTCCTGGTCGTCGTCAGCGGCCTGCACATAGTAGTAGGCACCACCGGTGTAGTAGGAGTCATCGTCGACGATGGCGTCTGGCTCTTGGGCTCCAGCATCTGGTTGCGTCAACCAGGTAGAAAGCAAAGAGGGGAAAAGGGGGAGAAAAGCAACCGTGAGTACTCATCCAAAGTACTCGCAAGCAAGGATCTACACTACATATGCATGGGTATATGTGTAAAGAGGCAATATCAATGGACTGAAGTGCAGAATGCCAGAATAAGAGGGGGATAGCTAGTCCTATCGAGGACTACGCTTCTGACAGCCTCCGTCTTGCAGCATGTAGAAGAGAGTAGATTGCAGTCCTCCAAGTAGCATCGCATAGCATAATCCTACCCGGCGATCCTCCCCTCGTCGCCCTGTGGGAAAGCGATCACTGAGTTGTCTCTGGAACTTGTCTGGGTGTGTTTTATTAAGTATCCGGTTCTAGTTGTCATAAGGTCAAGGTACAACTCCGGGCCGTCCTTTTACCGAGGGACACGACTATTCGAATAGATAAACTTCCCTGCAGGGGTGCACCACATAACCCAACACGCTCGATCCCCTTTGGCCGGACACACTGTAAGGGCATATTTATCCCTAAGATGTTTTGGTGATTGATGACAATGCTTTTGCGGACTAATCGTGTGCGTTGAGTTCTCAGAGATTAATCCTTTGGCACGAGACGATTCCCTCCACTCGGAGTGTTATTCAAGACAGTGCAACTCTTTTGTTTCTATGTTGGTGGCCTAGTTTTTCGTAGGAGTCACCGTACTATCAAGAGGAGGTCCGCTTGGTAAGGCTAGGGTGGAATCAACACGTACACATCATTGTCACACCCTCTGAGACTTTCCGCTTCAATGGAGAGCTCATTCCCTGTCCTGTTTGCATCTTTTGGTCCCAGCGGTAGTACCACGGGCCACAACGGTAGTACCGCCCGAGTGCTCCAAGCGGCAGTACTGCTCCACAACGGTAGTACCGCTTGAAGCCCTCCGCCGTAGTACCACTGCAGCTTCGTGCTCCTACCGCCTCGACTTGAGGACCCTTTTTCTCGTGTCGGGTTTTGCGACACTAATACGGCAGTAGAGGCGGTAGCACCGCTCCTAAGCGGTAGTACTGCCCTTACCACATCGGTAGTACTGCTCGGGGTCCAGGTCCTCCCCTTGCTTCTCGCTCCCCTCTTCTGCACGGCAGTACCGCAAGGTGGGACGGTAGTACTGCTGGTCACTACGATAGTACCGCCCACCCCAGCGGTAGTACCGCTCTCTGCGGGGCTACTTGGGGGGTAACGGTTGGATTGTTCCCCTCACTATATAAGGAGGTCTTCTTCCCCAAAGTTGACCTACCTCTTCCCCCCAAAGCTCCATTGTTGCTCCAAGCTCCATTTCGCCCGATCTCTCTCCCTAGCCAATCAAACTTGTTGATTTGCTCGGGATAGGTTGAGAAGGCCCCGATCTACACTTGAACCAAGAGAAATTTGATTCCCCCACTAATCCCTAGAGGATCTTGTTACTCTTGGGTGTTTGAGCACCCTAGATGGTTGAGGTCACCGCGGAGCCATAGTCCATTGTGGTGAAGCTTCGTGGTGTCGTTGGGAGCCTCCAATTAAGTTGTGGAGATAGCCCCAACCTTGTTTGTAAAGGTTCGGTCGCCGCCTTCAAGGGCACCAATAGTGGAATCACGGCATCTCACATTGTATGAGGGTGTGAGGAGAATATGGTGGCCCTAGTGGATTCTTGGGGAGCATTGTGCCTGCACACCGCTCTAACGGAGATGTACTTCCCCTCAAAAGGAAGGAACTTCGGTAACACATCCTCGTCTCCATCGGCTCCACTCTTGGTTATCTCGTGCCTTTACTTGTGCAAGCTTATTTGTGTTGTATCCCTTGCTTGCTTGTGGACTTATTGTTGTTGTATCATATAGGTTGCTCACCTAGTTGCATATTTAGACAACCTACTTTGATGCAAAGTTTAATTTGGTAAAGAAAAGTTAAAAATTGTTAGTTGCCTATTCACCCCCCGTCTAGTCAACTATATCGATCCTTTCAATTGGTATCAGAGCCTCGTCTCTTTTTAAGGACTTTGCCGTCCGAAGAGTATGATTGACACCGTAGATGGTAGGGAGGAGCACTCCGGTGTTAATCCGAGCTCGTCTACAGGTGATGGGGGAACCGCGGTGTCTCGTGAGGAATTCAATGTGACTTTGGACACATTGAAAACCTCCATGACAACTGAGGTTGAAAGCATGTTTAATAAATTCTTAGAAGGACTTAAACTATCTACCTCTCCGTTGAAAGTGGGTGATCCCACTGACAAGGTGACGGATGCTAACTCCGACAAGGGGGAAGCTACTAGTGAAAAGGATCCTTCTACTAGCGGTAGAAATGGCACCGGCATCTTTGCCCATGTGGCACCTCAA
This sequence comes from Triticum dicoccoides, assembly GCF_002162155.2. NCBI lineage: Eukaryota > Viridiplantae > Streptophyta > Magnoliopsida > Poales > Poaceae > Triticum > Triticum dicoccoides. The sequence goes on from NC_041381.1 coordinate 635,461,081, forward strand.
GTTTATGGAGGACCGATTCCCTCTACTCATTTAAATCATGCCGGCCCACCTCCTAAGATTGTGAAAAATGAGGACTTTGATTCTTGGGTATATCACTTCAAGCGTCATTTAAATCATGTGAATACTAACCTTTGGAGAATCATTGAAGAAGGTTTTCATCCACATGACCGAAGCAACTTCACCCCTAGAGAAGCCGTGGACCATCAATTCAATGAGAATGCTCTCTTCATCATTCAAGATGCAGTTCTTCCCGAAGATCTCCCTCATATTTGACCCTTCTCCATGTCCAAAGGCGCATGGCATTGCGTTGTTTCCCATTATAAGGGAAGTGCAAGCATTCAACGCTCCAATTATGAAGTGGTGCAAGATGAAGCCGATGAGTTTGCAATGAAAGAAGATGAAGAACCTCGTGAGCTCTTTCGGAGAGTTACCAAACTTGCGGTCTCACTCCGAGATCATGGGAGCAAGGACACGAATGACAATTGGATCAAGCGCAAGTTTCTTAAAGCAATGATGCATTACCACAAGGCCTTGTCTTCCGTCATCCGTCAAAGACCGGACTTCCACTCCTTGACCTCAAATGAAGTGTTGGATGAGTTTGTGGCAATGAGGATCTTGGACAAGATCATCGACAACGCGGTGTTGCGCTCTCAAAGGGTAAAGAAGCCCAACCTTGCCTTGAAGGCCAAGGTTATTGTGGAAGAAGAGGAAGAAGAGGAAGATGAGGAGAGCAACCCCGAAGATACAAAATATGATTATCATGAGCACATGGCTCTTGCTTCAAGGCAATTTTGGAGCAAGAAGAACACAAGGCCCAACTTCAACAAGAACAACTCAAGTGGGTTCAAGGGCAAGCAACGTGTGAGAACATGTTACAATTGTGGCAATGTGAGCCATTTTGTTGTGGATTGCTCTTACGAGAAGGGGGAAGACAATGGTGGCAAGCTCATCCGAAAGGATAAAGCCAAGTCCTTCCCCAACAAGAACAACTTCACCAAAAAGACTCCTACTCGAGGGTTGGTGGTTCAAGAAGAATACCATGAGGATGACGACGATGATGAAGATATTGAAGCCATGGCCATGGCCTCCGTTGCCATTGCCACAACTCCACGGGTGTCCCTCTTCGACTCACCCAATGAGAACATCACCGCCAAGTGTCTCATGGCTAAAGCCACCAACAAGGTAACCCCCAACATCAAAACCACTATAATTACTAATCCCTCCTTGACAGACGGCGTTGATGAAAGTGAGGGGTCTAATGAGGAAGTGAATGAATTTGAGTCTTTTATGAGTAAGCTCAAGGGCAAATCCAAGAAGCACTTTGTTGCTCTCTTGGAACAACTTCGTGAAGCCAACGACATGATCGAGGCTCATGAAGAAACCATCTCTAGGATGGAAGGTCATAGTTGTGACTATGCCGATGAGATATCAGATCTCTCTAATGCTCTTGAGGAAGAGTGTGGGCATCGTTTGTCTCTTGAGGAGTCACACAATGATGACCATGCTAAGTTAAAGAAAGATCTTGATCATGCTCTTGTTGTGTCTTGTGTGCTAACTTCCGAGAAGGCTAAACTTGGCATTGACCATGCTAGACTCAAGGAGGAGTTTGATTTACTCGACAAGGCCCACAAGGTCTTGAAGGGTGCTCATGCTAGTCTCAAGGAGTCTCATGATCAACTCCAAGTTAAGCTAACCAAAGAAAAGGCCACCTTTCCTCATATGGTATTAATTGATAATGCAAATGCCACTAACCCGTGTTGTGAGCATGTGCATCTTGTGGAAGAAAATGCCAAGTTGAAGGAGAAACTCTAGAAAGGCCTTGTGACATGTATACAAGGTGAGAAGAACCTCAACAACCTTTTGAGCAATAAAAAGGAAGTTGTGTCCAAGGAGGGAGTTGGGTTCGCACCCAAGTCCAAGAACAAGAAGAAGAACGACAAGACCAAACAACCTCCTCCTCTCAAGCAAACTTTTGTGAAAGAGGGAGAAGGTGCTCCTAAGGAGAAGAAGAACAATGTGAAGGGTGGTGATGTCAAAAAGGGCAAAACCACCTCTTCCAACAAAGCTGGCGACTTTAACCCTTCTTATGTGTTGTGCCGTGCTAGTGATGGGCATGTTTATGCTAAATTTGTTGGTTCTCCTTATGAGTACATTGAATGGTCTATTTGGGTTCCTAAGACCCTTGTTACTAACATCAAAGGACCCATTACTAAATGGGTACCTAAAACCAAGCATTGATCTCTTGTAGGTGTTTGCTTCCGGTGGGGGATCATGGTTGCTCAATAGTGCAGCAACAAATCATATGATCGGGAGCAAGGACTTGGTGGTGGGCGTGCAAAACATCCCATCTATGCCCACCAATGTTGAGTGGGGTGATGCCTCATCTTCTAAGGTATTGGGTCTTGGAAAGGTTGTCATTTCTCATGATCTAACGATCCAGAAAGTCATGCTTGTTGAGTCCCTTGCGTACAATCTACTTTCCGTTCATCATCTTGCACTCATGGGCTTTGCCACTGTCTTTGATATTGATATAGTGGCCCTCTTGTGGAGCAAGACTCTTAAAGTAGCCTTTGTTGGGCATGTCGAGAACGGTCTCTATGTGATTAACTTTTCAGAGCAACCCACTAAGACCGCGACATGCCTAATGGCTAAAGTTGATGTGGGATGGCTTTGGCATCACCGTTTAGCCCACGTCAATATGAGATCTTTGCAAAGTCTTCTCAAGGGGGACCATGTCCGCGGACTAACAAATGTTAGTTTTGCCAAACATCGTGCTTGCAGTGCTTGTATCGAAGGAAAGCTTCATGAGAAGGCTCACCCTCCCATGACTATCATCTACTCGAAGAGACCCTTGGAGCTCCTTCACATGGATCTCTTTGGGCCTCCATCCTTTGATAGTCTTGGGGGTAGAAAGTATTGCTTGGTGATTGTGGATGATTATTCAAGATACACTTGGGTATATTTCTTCAAGAGGAAGAGTGAAACTCAACAAACCATCATCGACTTTGCAAATGAAGCTCAACGTCAACATGATGCAAAGATCTTGACAATAAGAAGTGACAACGGCACCGAGTTCAAGAACTACACCTTGGATGGGTTTCTTAGTGATGAGGGGATCAAGCATCAATATGCTGCACCATATACCCCTCAACAAAATGGTGTCGCGGAGAGGAAGAACCGGACGTTGATGGATGCAGCAAGGACCATGATGGCGGAGTTCAAGTCTCCATACAACTTTTGGGCTGAAACCATCAACACAGCGTGTCATGCATCCAATCGGCTCTATCTTCGCAAAGGCTTAAACAAGACTCCTTATGAAATACATACCGGTAACAAGCCCAACCTCAAGTACTTCCGGGTGTTCGGGTGTAAGTGTTTCATTCTCAAGAAAGGTGTTCGCTTGTCTAAATTTGAGGCTAGAGCTTATGAGGGCATATTTTTGGTTATGCTACAAACTCTCATGCTTACCGTGTCCTCAACAAGTCCACCGGACTCATTGAGGAGACATGTAACGTGGAGTTTGACAAAATCAACGGCTCCCAAGTGGAGCAAAGTGGTACTTGTGATGTAGGTGATGAAATTCCTCCCCAAGCCATAAGAAGAATGGGTGTGGGTCATATCCTACCCATTGAGGAACCCCTTGTGGCCGAAGGAGAAGGACAATGCTCCACTCAAGTGGAGCCATCACCAACCCAAGACCCACACGCTTCCAAAGAACAAAGTGAAGGCCCTCAACCTCGTGAACAAGACCAAGGGCAAGATCAACCTCAAGATGGTGGTGAACCACCAAATGATGCCCAAGGTCAAGTTCTCCTCCTCGAGCAAGTTCAAGATCAAGAGCAAGCTCAAGATCTAGAACAAGCTCAAGACGGCGCTCAAGATAATCAAGTTGACCCTCCTCCTTCCACATCCGAGGAGGAATTAGAGCGTCGTGCCATGAAGATTGCTTCGAAGCTCACAACCAAAGGTCATCTCATGGAGAATGTGGTTGGAAGCCTAAGAAAGGGGGTAAGCACTCGTAGACAATTAGCAAACTATTGTGAACATCACGCGTTTGTCTCTTGTGTTGAACCCCAAAAGGTCAATGAGGCGCTCGAAGATCCGGATTGGCTCAATGCCATGCATGAAGAACTCAACAACTCGAGTACAACAAGGTGTGGAGATTGGTGCCAAGGCCATCGGGGAACCACAATGTCATTGGAACCAAGTGGATATTCAAGAACAAGCAAGATTCTCATGGGACCATCATTCGCAACAAGGAAAGATTGGTAGCACAAGGCTACTCCCAAGTTGAGGGTATCGACTACGGTGAAACCTTTGCTCCCGTTGCTCGCCTTGAATCCATTCGGTTGTTGATTGCTTATGCTTCCCATCACAACTTTAAGTTACAACAAATGGATGTAAAGAGTGCTTTTCTTAATGGTCCTATTAATGAGTTGGTTTATGTCAAGCAACCCCCCGGGTTCGAGGATCCCTACTTTCCCGATCATGTGTATCAACTCGATAAGGCACTCTGTGGCCTTAAGCAAGCCCCCACTGTGTGGTATGACCACCTTACTGAGTTGTTGCAATATCATGGATTTGAGGTTGGGCAAATCGATCCCACTCTTTTTACTAAGAAGGTCAAAGGGGAGTTGTTTGTGTGCCAACTATATGTTGATGATATTATCTTTGGTTCCCCTAAGAAAGCTTTCAATGAGGAATTTGCCGCTCTCATGACCTCTAAGTTCAATATGTCTTCTATGGGAGAGTTGAAGTTCTTCCTTGGTTTCGATATCAAGCAAAGAAGAGAAGGTACCTTCATCAACCAAGCCAAATACACTCAAGACATGCTAAAAAGATTCAAGCTAAGTGATGTCAAGTCGGCTTCTACTCCGATGCCTAGCAAGTGCCAACTTGACATTGATCCCAATGGTAAAGTGGTGGATCAAAAGGTATATCGCTCCATGATTGGCTCCTTGCTTTACCTTTGTGCATCTAGACCGGATATCATATTGAGTGTGGGAATATGTGCATGGTTTCAAGCCGCACCGAAGGAAAGCCACTTTGTGGCGGTCAAGCGAATCTTTCGATATTTGGCTCATACCCTAAACTTTGGCTTATGGTACCTAAGAGGAGCAAGCTTCAAGCTTGAAGGATATACGGATTCCGATTGGGCGGGAGACGAAGTGGATAGGAAGTCCACTTCCGGAGGGTGCCAATTTCTCGGTTGCTCTTTGGTGAGTTGGTCTTCCAAGAAGCAAAGTTGTGTGTCTCTCTCGTCCACCGAAGCGGAGGATGTGGCGGCCGGTAGTTGTTGTGCACAACTCTTATGGATGAGGCAAACTTTAAAGGAGTACGGTGTCATTTGTGACAAAGTGCCTCTTTGGTGTGACAATGAAAGTGCCATCAAGATTTCTCTCAACCCGGTGCAACATTTCAAGACGAAGCATATTGAGATTCGGTATCACTTCATCCGGGATCACATTAGGCGAGGGGAGATCGAGCTCAAGTATGTCAACACTCATGATAACCTTGCATATATTTTCACGAAGCCCGTGGATGAAGCAAGATTTCGCTAGTTAAGGCATGAGCTAAATATCATTGATTCGAGCAATGTGTCTTGAACCCATGCACATCCCACCACATTCAACTTGTTGTCTAGTTTAGGTGTAGGCATGGACATAGGGGGAGTGTTGTTCTCTCAATGAACTCTCCCCCCATTATGCATAAATTGATCAAGTCTTTCACATTAACCGTTTTTCTTCGGTGGAGTCGATCCCCACCTCGTCCTCTTGCCATGGATGCCGGTATTTCCCCCGTTCCTCCTCTCTTTTTGTCTAGATTTCACATCTAGCGTCTTAGGGGCAATAGTGGTTGCATCTCTCGATTTTTGGCTAAATCTAGGCTTGATTAGGTTGGAGAAGGCAACTAGACTTTTTGGTTTAGTGTTTGGTAGGAGTATTTTTGAATTTGGCAGGTCGGTAGTGCCGGATTTGACCACGGCAGTAGGGAACCGCCGTTTCCCCGTTTCGAGCGGTACTGCCACTTCCGGGTCGCGGTACTACCGTTGCTTGCCCAGTTCCATCATGTTCCTACCATTTCCTGATCTCTTTTGTTGTGTTTGTTGGCTTATGCTCGTTCTTTATGGTTGTTTCGTGTGTTCATGTGTTTGGTTCCAGGTGATGAACATCCTGAGCAGCAAGCTCGCCGTGTCAACCCCGGTCGTGCAACATCAAAGCGCTACCGCACATCTGAGTCAGCAGGTGGTTCCTCTAGTGCTCCGCCGCCGCCAGCGAGTGCTTCCTCAAGTGCTCCACCTCCACCTCAACTCAAGAAGAACCCTGTCGTCAAGCCGAAGCCGAAGGGAAAAACTGTGCCTGAAATGAATGCCAAGGAGTTCTGGGCAAGGCGTCACCGCAACCCCTATGTGGAAGACCAAAAACCCACTTTGGTCAACCATCCGTTCTGGAACCGCTTTCAGTTTGCCATCTTCTTTGATGTGATCAAGGCCAAGAAGAATCTCTATGTTGATGTGCGCTCCATCGACACAGACTTTATGGAGAAGGATCCTAAGTACTTTGGTGAAGCCCTTCAGATGTGCTCTTAGCTGAACATTCTCAGAATCATGCAGTTCAACAAGGACTTTGATGCAGATATAGTGGCTCAATTCTATGCCATTGTCCATCTAGGGACTGATGAGGACAGGACTCTGACTTGGATGACGAATGGCAAGTTGCTTTCTGTCAAGTGGAAGGCCTTCATGGAATTATTTGGGGTGGAAGATCACAGGCTTGAGACTCCAGTCGGCTTCCGCCCTCACCGCAATGCCACCTCCACTCACAAGCAAGCCCTCTGGCCATACTTCTCTGTGAAGATCAACCACGAGACTAAGAAGGAAACCTATGAGCTGCCAATATTTCTGGACATTCTTCACCATGTCTTCCATGAGACTCTCTTCCCTCCTATCGGGAACCTGGATATGGTCCACTCCTATCTCGTGGACATGCTTCTCTTCTACCAGCATGAGAAGGAAGCAAACACTGGCGAGTCCCTGGACATTTCTCATGTTATGTGGTCTGAACTTCTATCTGCTATCTCGGAGTGCAAGTGCCCGATCTATGGACCGTTCATCATGTTGCTCATTGAGAAGGCCTGGGATCAGGTCTATCCCAAGGTTATGCTGGAGACTGGGGAGTTGGTGTCTCATGAGATCAAGCGTCTGAGGAAGAAGGACAATTGGGGCACCCCGGCCCCTAAAACTGGGGGTCCATCTTCTGCTGCTGCCATGGAGATCGAGATCGAGAGGGAGGCTGATGCTGATGATGACATTGACTATGAGCCTTCAGGTGCAGAGCCCTATTGGGCAAAGAAGCTCAAGCTCAAGATGAAGAAGCTTTTCTGCATGGAGTCTCATGGTCAGTACATGACTCATGTAGCTGAGAAGAAGGCCAGGGGACGTCACAAGGAGCTCATGCGTCAGTTGGGTGCGACCGTTAACAGTGGATCTGAGGGCCAGATAACTGAGGAGGAGGAGTGGATTCAGCAGCACTGCCCATGGACAGATTCAGACGCTGAGCAGTTTCCGACCGATGACGGCGGTGTAGACGATCCCGTTGGGATATGATGTTCGAGATCCTCAGCTTGCTATCACCTGGAGCTGTAGCAGCACTCTTTGCCTTTTTGGTGTCTCAATGCCAAAGGGGGAGAGAGTTTAGGGATTTGTGTCGTTTTGTGTCGTTTGTTGAGTTGCGAGTGTCTCTTTGTGGTGTCGTTGTGTTTTCTCGCCATTTGCTTTGTTTGGTTTTGTGCCAGTGAGACCTAAGTTCCCGACATATGGTGTGAGACATATGCTACCTTATCTTTATATTATCATTATCTATGTCTATCTAGTACTTTGGTATCTTATGAGTTGCATGATTATCCTGTTATATACTCTGCTCTCATATATCCTGCTTAGGTTGTTGGTCTATAAAATATAGGGGAGTGTTGATCCTAGTATGTGTGTCGTGCAGTCCAAAGCACTTATCTAGATAGCACACATCTAGGGGGAGCCCGTCTATATTTTAGAGTTGTGGGGTTTGCTTATGCTCTATGTCTTTTCCCGTTTGTGCAAATCCCGTATTGTCATCAATCCACCAAAAAGGGGGAGATTGTAAGGGCATATTTATCCCTAAGGTGTTTTGGTGATTGATGGCAATGCTTTTGCGGACTAATCGTGCGCGTTGAGTTTTTAGAGATTCATCCTTCGGCACGAGATGATTCCCTCCCCTCGGAGTGTTATTCAAGACGGTGCAGCTCTTTCGTTTCTATGTTGGTGGACTAGTTTTTTGTAGGAGTCGCCATACTATCAAGAGGGGGTCCGCTTTGGTGAGGCTAGGGTGGAATCAACACGTACACATCATTGTCACACCCTCTGAGCCTTTCCGCTTCAATGGAGAGCTCATTCCCTGTCCTGTCTGCATCTTTTGGTCCCAGCGGTAGTACCGCGGGCCACAGCGGTAGTATCGCCTGAGTGCTCCAAGCGCCAGTACCGCTCCACAGCGGTAGTACCGCTTGAAGCCCTCCGCCGTAGTACCGCTGCGGCTCCGTGCTCCTACTGCCTCAACTCGAGGCCCCCTTTTCTCGTGTCGGGTTTTGCGGCACTAGTGCGGCAGTAGAGGCGATAGTACCGCTCCTAAGTGGTAGTACCGCCCTTACCACTGTGGTAGTACCACTCGGGGTCCAGGTCCTCCCCTTGCTCCTCGCTCCCCTCTTTTGTGCGGCAGTACCGCGAGGTGGGACGGTAGTACCGCTGGTCACAGCGATAGTACCGCCCACCCCAGCGGTAGTACCGCTCTCTGCGGGGCTGCTTGGGAGGTAACGGTTGGATTGTTCCCCCCACTATATAAGGAGGTCTTCTTCCCCAAAGTTGACCTACCTCTTCCCCCAAAAGCTCCATTGTTGCTCCAAGCTCCATTTGGCCCGATCTCTCTCCCTAGCCAATCAAACTTGTTGATTTGCTCGGGATAGGTTGAGAAGGCCCTGATCTACACTTCCACCAAGAGAAATTTGATTCCCCCACTAATCTCTAGCGGATCTTGTTACTCTTGGGTGTTTGAGCACCCTAGACGGTTGAGGTCACCGCGGAGCCATAGTCCATTGTGGTGAAGCTTCATGGTGTCGTTGGGAGCCTCTAATTAAGTTGTGGAGATAGCCCCAACCTTGTTTGTAAAGGTTCGGTCGCCGCCTTCAAGGGCACCAATAGTGGAATCACGGCATCTCGCATTGTGTGAGGGCGTGAGGAGAATACGGTGGCCCTAGTGGCTTCTTGGGGAGCATTGTGCCTCCACACCACTCTAACGAAGACGTACTTCCCCTCAAAAGGAAGGAACTTCGGTATCACATCCTCGTCTCCATCGGCTCCACTCTTGGTTATCTCGTGCCTTTACTTGTGCAAGCTTATTTGTGTTGTATCCCTTGCTTGCTTGTGGACTTATTGTTGTTGCATCATATAGGTTGCTCACCTAGTTGCATATTTAGACAACCTACTTTGATGCAAAGTTTGATTTGGTAAAGAAAAGTTAAAAATTGTTAGTTGCCTATTCACCCCTCCCCCCTCTAGTCAACTATATCGATCCTTTCACACACTTTCCTGGGTCATGCCCGGCCTCGGAAGAACAACACGTCGCAGCCCCACATAGGCACAACATAGAGGTCAGCACGCCAGTCTAAATCCTATGCGCGCAGGGGTCTGGGCCCATCGCCCATTGCACACCTGCACGTTGCGAGGGCGGCCGGAAGCAGACCTAGCCCCCTTAATACAAAAGTAGCCTTATAGTCCAATCCAGCATGCGCCGCTCAGTCGCTGACGTCACGAAGGCTTCGGCTGATACCACGACGTCGAGTGCCCCTAACTGTTCCCGCGTAGTTGGTTAGTGCGTATAGGCCAGTGGCCAGACTCAGATCAAATACCAAGATCTCGTTAAGCATGTTAATTGAAGTATCCGCAAACACCGACCAGGGCCAGGCCCACCTATCTCCTAGGAGGTCTCAACCTGCCCTGTCGCTCCGCCACAAAGTGATAGTCGGGGGTCGTCGGGAACCCAGGCCCACCTCTACCGGGATGGAGCCACCTGCCCCTTCAGCCCCCATCTCCGAACAGTATCATAAGTAATGTAACAGTATAAAGTATATAGCATATGCCCGTGATCACCTCCCGAAGTGATCACGGCCCAGTAGTATAGCATGGCAGACGGACAAGAGTGTAGGGCCACTGATGGAACACTAGCATCCTATACTAACCATTAGGATAGCAGGTAAAGGTATCAACAATTGTAGCAACAATGCTAGGCTATGCAACAGAATAGGATTAACCGAAAGTAGTAACATGCTACACTACTCTAATGCAAGCAGTAGAGAGAAGAATAGGTGATATCTGGTGATCAAGGGGGGGGGGCTTGCCTGGTTGCTCTGGCAAGAAGGAGGGGTCGTCAACACCGTAGTCGATCGAGGCAGCAGCGATGTCCGTCTCGTAGTCTACCAGAGAGAAGAGGGGGGAGAAACAATGAATACAGAGCAAACAAAGCATCACAAAATATAACAAGGCAATACGCAGTGCCAGGGGTGATCCAACACAGGGATAGGCGATACTGGCGAAGGAGGAAAACATCCGGGAAAGTATTCCCGGTGTTTCGCGTTTTCGGACAGATGAACCGGAGGGGGAAAGTTGCGTGTTTGCTATGCTAGGGATGTGTGGCCGACGAACGGGCTGCATATCCAGATTTGTCTCGTCATTCTGAGCAACTTTCATATACATAGTTTTTCGATCCGAGCTACGGTTTAATTTATATTAATTTTAAAATATTTAATCATTTTTAGAATTTACTTAATTATTTTAAATCAACATTATCCAGAATAGTGTATGTTGACGTCATCATGACGTCAGCAGTCAACTGGGCGTTGACTGGGTCAACTGACATACGGGACCCACCTGTCACATTCTGTTTCGGTTAATTAGGATTTAGCTAATCTAATTACTATTTAATTAAACTAACTACTTAATTAGATTAATTAAACATGATTAATGAATTAATGAATTATTAATTTTATTAATTCATTTTTATTTTATTTTCTTCTTTTTTATAAAAATGTTCTGGGGTGAGGTGTGGGGCCCCACATGGCATTGGCCTAAGTGCCTTAGCGGGCGCACGGTTACGGCGGCGGGTGGACCGGGCGACGAGCGCCAGCCCGACAAGGCGCCGCGGGCCAGCAGGCGAAGGAGCGGGCGCACGGCCTGGCTTCGACGGCAGGAGCAGGGCGGCGTGGTTGGCGGAGAGGGCCACCGCAGCGGATGGCGGACGTAGCGGGAGTGGGATGAGGCCCCGGACGACGACGGTGACCCGGGCGAACGCGGCCAGGTGCCGCGGGGCAGAGACGGCAGTGGGCGCAGGCAGTAGGGGGCGACGGGCACCGTGGCTGCGGCTGGTTGGTGCGGGTCGCGCGTGCGGGGGCGCACAGGAGCGTATGGGCGCGCACTGGATCAAGCAGGGGCGAACGGGGTGCGGGCACAGTGACGTGCAACAGAGAGGGGGAGAAGAGAAGAGGGAGGTCGTGGCCTCACCGGCGATGCAGAGACGAGGGTCGGTGAGGCTCGGTGGAGCCTTTGGGGAGGAGGACGGGGACGACGGCGACGTAGAGGAGGAGGTCCGGCGTAGGCAAGCGGCGAGGAGCGGGGCGTCGGGGGCGTCGGCTGCCCCGACGGGATCCACACGGGGCGGAGGGTTGAGGAGGCGGGCGCCGACGATGGCGGGGTGGCGCCGTGCGGTGTCGGCAAGGTGTCGGCAGGGTCTGCGCGGCGACGGGCGATGCGGTCGGCCCCGATCCAGATTGGATCGGGAGGAGGAGCGAGGGGATAGGAGTAAACGGTGACGCCGATCCGGTGCGGTGGCGTCGACGAGGGTGGGGGCGTGGTCGCCTCGATCTGGATCGTGGGGGAGAGAGGGAGGAGAGGGGATCGTGCGGGGGGTTGTGCGGGGCGAGTGGGGGTGGTTGCCCTAGGGTTTCGGCCGATAAGGGAGGATATGAGGAGTGGGGTGGGCCGGTCTAGTGGCCCAGAGGCCAGTTAAGCTGGTGGCCTGCTGCGCCGAAGCCCAGTGGGAGGGGGTTTCTCTTTTTCTCTTTTGGTTTTTGTTTTGTTTTCTATTTTTATCTTCCTTTTCTGTTTTCTTTTATTTCTATAATACTTTTATATTAAATTTTAGCTTTTATAAAATACGTAAGTTGCACCTAAAATAGTATTAGTAATAATGCCACTACCAGAATTAACTTGGCACTTAAAATAAAATAGTTTGTAATCGTTTATTATTTTAAAAGTTTTTAAATAATTGTTCTTGCTACTGTTTTATTCATTTTAGAGTATTTAAACATTTTATAAAAGTGTGGTTTCTCCACCATAATTACCTATGCATTATTTGGCACAACCCGAACATTTTAGTTTTAATATTTGAAAACCTTTACTATTTGACTATATTTCAAATTTGAATTTGAATCGAATTTCGAACTGACGTGAGATTAGCAACTGTAGCCGAGGTGACGTGTCCTCATTAATAGAGGTTTACTGTAGCTTAATTATCCGGGCGTCACAATTCTCCTCCATACAAGAAATCTCGTCCCGAGATTTAGGAGCGGAGTAAGGGGAAGGGATTTGGTTACGAAATTCTAATGGGTCTTCTCGGTCTTCGTTGTCTTTCTTGAAGAGGTCGATCTATTACGTTGATGTCTTCATTTCTCTGTTTCAGTTTATCATGATGAAGTCGGCATCCTTTCTTCGGGAACTCCATCGTACTTACGAAAGAATAAAGGGTGGGTATATCGAGAGAACAGACCTCTGCAAGGTAGACTATCTGGTAGACAACAACGGGGAAGGAGGCGGAAAGTAACTCTCGAATTGAAACCACCTCGGAAGATCAACACATCGCAGCCCCACCTAGGCACAACAGAGAGGTTAGCATGCCGGTCTAAATCCTATGCGCGCAGGGGTCTGGGCCCATCGCCCATTGCACACCTACACGTTGCGAGGGCGGCCGGAAGCAGACCTAGCCCCCTTAATACAAGAGTAGGCTTACGGTCCAATCCGGCGCGCGCCGCTCAGTTGCTAACGTCACGAAGGCTTCGGCTGATACCACGACGTCGAGTTCCCATAATTGTTCTCGCGTAGTTGGTAAGTGCGTATAGGCCAGTGGCCAGACTCAGATCAAATACCAAGATCTCGTTAAGCATGTTAATTAAAGTATCCGCGAACGCCGACCAGGCCCAGGGCCACCTCTCTCCTAGGTGGTCTCAACCTGCCCTGTTGCTCCGCCACAAAGTAATAGTGGCTGGTGGCCTGCTGGGCCGAAGCCCAGTGGGAGGGGGTTTCTCTTTTCCTCTTTTGGTTTTTGTTTTGTTTTCTATTTTTATCTTCCTTTTTGTTTTCTTTTATTTCTCTAATACTTTTATATTAAATTTTAGCTTTTATAAAATACGTAAGTTGCACCTAAAATAGTATTATTAATAATGCCACTACCAGAATTAACTTGGCACTTAAAATAAAATAGTTTGTAATCATGTATCATTCTAAAAACCTTTAAATAATTGTTCTTGCTACTGTTTTATTCATTTTAGAGTATTTAAACATTTTATAAAAGTGTGGTTCCTCCACCATAATTACCTATGCATTATTTGGCACAACCCGAACATTTTAGTTTTAATATTTGAAAACCTTTACTGTTTGACTATATTTCAAATTTGAATTTGAATCAAATTTCGAACTAACGTGAGATTAGCAACTGTAACCGAGGTGACGTGGCCTCATTAATAGAGGTTTACTGTAGCTTAATTATCCGGGCGTCACATTGGTCTTCTTTAAGCATCTTCTGCATTGTAGCATCATTTGTTAGTTCAACCATGATCATCTTGTCAGTTGACCAAACCTTTGATAGTTGATAAAATCATTTATGCATAACCCGCAGTCCAACAAATTGGTCCTTCAAGTTATCATAGTTAATTGAGTCCCTAAGCCATGCCTCAGGTTGTGGATGTTGAGAAGCACTTTTTCCATGCACACTGAACCTAAGCAGCCACAGTCTTTCAATCTGAAACAGACAAAATCAAGAATAATTCAGTGCAACTGTAAGTGATTTTTATCTATAATTGAACTTTGACACATATAACTGAACATTGACACAAAGGACTAAATTTTTATGACACCTATAACTGAACTTTGACCGAAATCAGAACTTTTACTGCAAAAATCCCATATTCTCTTTGATCTCTTCTAAATTCTTTTCTTTTAGGCCAATCATCACTAAACCCACATTAAATCCATCAAAACCCTATCGTCATCCCTTCAATGAGCCACTTCTATGCTAAAACCCTAAACCCTAACTTTGACCTCTCTTAAATAGTTCTTTTTGTGCACAGATTCATTAAACACGTACCTAATCCAATAGAAAACACAAGAATAAATCATCAAAGACCTATCATTTTTCCAAGATTTAACATCTTTAGAAAAGATCTTTCTTTGTTCCACCAAACCTTATATGGAACAGTAGTACATCTCCAACAAACTTTTGTAACCATCACCACCCTATACACAACAGCAGACCGGAGAAGCAAACAAACCAAGAAGTAAGAAAGTAAAGAAGATGGATCAGCGAGCACTGCCATCGTTTTTGTCCTCCATAATAGAGCATTGCATATATCTTCTGACATATGAGATGGGAAGAAGGAGTACATCATACCATTTGGATGGTGGCCGTGTTGACTCCTCCGGCGAGTGCTATGTTGCCTTGATCTCCTTGGTCAACACCGTCATGGAAGGAAAGAAAGCCCGAGGGGGTGCAAGTGGAGCAATGAGTTGAAGAGGAAAAAAGGGCGCGAAGAGAGCTAGTGGGCGCGACGAGGCGGGCATGGTGCGGCTAGACCAGGTGCGGCGACTGGTTCTGTCCGGGTCGGCGATTAACCAGTTCGACTCCAAAAAAACAGCATCTCAGAGAGGTCGTATTTCTGTGGGTTGGTAGTAATGGAATGGTTCCATTATCCCAAGGCGTCGACCACACGGCCTAACATGGCCTTTCCGGCGGGTCTTGAAAACTGTCGTGGCGCTTTGGTGACAAAGGTCACCGGAAGGCGAACATTTAATCTAGGCCCGGTCGCCTTTCTATGAAGGCGAGCAGCGCAATCCCCTTGTTGAAATTTGGATATTAAGGAAGCCGTATTTCGCAATAGCAGCTCCGAGAAGCTGGGCTTAGGGTGCACCACCTGCGGTCATTTTAGTGACTCAATTTGCAGGCTTCCCTTAGCTCAGACTGGTGTCGCTACCTCCCAGGACCGGAATGATCATCCCCGCCCGATGACTCTACATTCATCCCTGAATGTCGTGGGTACTCTTCACTTCCCCTCCATCTTGTAACCGTCACCTGTAATCCCCACAGTTTCTCGTTCTTACGCCGGGTCCGCGACCTCACAAAAATAGACAACAAAACAACACAAAATGAGGAAAGTTGCAGTATGGGGTAAAATGCGGCAAGGATTTTTTGAAAAAAAAATACGGAAATGTTAACACCCACACGTGTGGGCGTTGACCATCTCAACCACACGCATCCATCACCGTTCAGTACTATATGCACGAATCTTGGCACAATCTGACCGATTTTCTGTGCCACGTAGGACAAGGCGTGTGTGTGGTGTGTGGCATAGTTCGCCCACACATTCGTTTTACCACACAGAGGGCCGATGTGTGGGCGTTTAACAGTTCACCCACACATCAGTTTTCAGTCACGCACAAGGGCTGGTGTGTGGGCGTTTGCCATCTCGCCCACACGTCCACCTCCTCTCCCACACCCAAGCTGCCAGTTGCCATGCGTTTTGCAGTGTACATGGCAACTGCCCTAGTGTGATTGCAAGCAGATGTCAACTCTCTTTTTTTTTACCCGAACATGTCAGTTGCCATATGTTTTGCATGGTACATGGCAAATTGCCCTAGCATGCACGTAAGCAGATGGCAACTCTTTTTTTTTTACATGCCAACTGCCCTAACGTGCTTGTGAGCACATGGCAACTCTCTCTTTTACCCGAACATGTTTTTTTGCCATGCCATTTTTTCAGTGCTACATGGCAACTGCCTAGTGTTAGTAGGTGGCAACTCCTAAAGTTTTTGAAATCATGGCAACTGCAGTAGACCAGACCACACATGGCAACAGCTGTAGTTGTCCAAAAAATGACAATCTGGAACTTTGACCTGAGATGGCAACTGCAGTTGATCAGACATGGCAACTGTAGTTGTCCGACATGGCAACCGTAGTTCAGCGACATGGCAACTGCACTTAAACGAACATAGACGAGGGTCTGGCCCATGGCAACTGCGTGCGCGCGGTAAAGTGTCACGTGGGGCGTGTGGGACCACGAGGTACGAGACCTGACGTACCGGGCGTGTGGGCGAAATAGATAACGTCCACACGCACGCGTATAAGAGGGACCGAAAGGAAAAAAAGCGTGTGGGCGCTAGTTGTTTTGCCCACACACAAGCGTGTGGGCTGATCCTCTTAGGCATCACACAGACCGTGTGGGCAGATCCCTTAACGGCCACACGTGTGACAGTTATCGGCGTCCAAAAAATAATATCTGCCAGAAAGATCAAATCTCGGGGTAAAAATAATAGAATTTACTCTAAAACTAAAGAGCTCATTGCATGATTCGTGGATCATGATGCCCATGTTGAGTATCCAGCTGCAAATTAATGACAAGATCGTCGATCTACGAAGTCAAACAGATCGCCGGGAGAAGAAGCCCGGGGTGACCGTGTACCAGCACGTGATTCAGGCCCGGGCTGATCGCCCGGCAGCAACATCGCCGGTGCATCGGCGAGAGATGAGACCCCTCCGGAGATCCGGATCTTGTTTCGTTTTGTACTCGACTCGATCGTGCAACGCCGTGCCTGGCCCTTGGCGCCCACGTGTCCGTCCGCCCGCGCGTCCTTATCCTCCACCCGCGCTGCCGCTGCCCCCCGCTCACCCAACTCAACTCGCGCCAAATCAGCTTCCGTCACTGGGCAGCGGCAGCGTGACTGAGCTCGTGACTGCGCGCGTGCGGCATGGCGCTTCTTGCAAGGGCAACCCTCCTGCTCGCGGCCCTCGCCGGCGCCGTCGCCCTCCTGCTGCCGGGCGCCGCCGAGGCACGTGTCCTGCTCTCGCTCGACGACTTCGGCGCCGTCGGGGACGGCATTGCCAACGACACGCAGGTACGCAGCAATGGCACGAGAGCCATCTCGGGCGGCACGGGGGCGTTCCGTTGACCCTCGCTTTGTTTTCTCCAGGCATTCGTCGACGCGTGGGAGGCGGCGTGCGCCACCGGCGGAAACACCTACCTCAACGTCCCCGCCGGCAAGTCCTACCAGATCTGGCCCGTCACGCTCGCCGGCCCCTGCCGCGGCGAGATCAAGCTCCTGGTTCGTACCCGCACCTGTGGCAGCACATTCTGTCTCCCCCCTTTTCTATCCACAGCGGCGTCACGTGCTCACAGTGCACTTTTGGGCCCGTCAGATTTCCGGCAACATCGTCGCGCCGGAGAGCCCGGAGGAGTGGGAGGACGGCGACCAGGGCCGGTGGCTCCACTTCTCCGGCGTGGGGGACCTGTCGCTGAGCGGCGGCGGCATCGTCGACGGCCGGGGCCAGCAGTGGTGGGCGGGGGCCTGCGAGGACGAGAACTGCACCTCGTACCGCCAGCGCGAGGTCGCCCCCATGGCGCTCCACTTCGAGGACTGCCAGGACGTGAGCGTCAAGGGCCTCACGCTGCAGAACAGCCAGCGGCAGCACCTCGTCTTCACGCGCTGCTACAACGTCGAGGCCAACTACCTCCGAGTCACCTCGCCGGAGTACAGCCCCGGCACCGCCGGCGTCCTTGTCGTCAGCTCCACCAACGTGCACATCAAGAATGACCTCTTCTCCGTCGGTACGTTTCACTGGTTCTGAATCTGAACTGAAATTTTCTCTCGCAGGCGAATTCTGCTGGTGTTTATGTATGTTTTCTGTCTGCCATTTTCAGGTGGCGACTGCGTGTCGATTGTGGGCAATTGCTCGGATGTCCGGCTCAGAGCAATCTCCTGCGGGCCTGGCCTCGGCATCAGGTAACGTGTCATCTCTTTGCAAATGGAGTAGAATTTTCATCAAATGTTAAGCTGAATGTGTCATGTTCTTCTTCATCGTCAGCATTGGAGGCTTGGGCGAGAACCAGAGTAGTCACAAGATAGAGAAGATCAAGACGGACACCATGTTCATCTCCAACACCAAGAACGGCGTACGCGTCAAGACCTACGAGGTAGTACAATATGTAGTGACCATGAACTAAAATTCTCATCTGAAGAAAGAATGGCCGTGTGACATGGTAACATTGAGTTTTTTCTGTGGTGTTCTTGTTCATCATTCAGGACGGCTGCGGGTTCGCGCGCAAGGTGAAGTTCGCGCAGATCATGATGAGGAACGTGGCCAACCCCATCGTCATCGACCAGCACTACTCCGCCGCCAACCGGGGAACTCAATGCGGCGCCCCGGTACGACCGAGCTCGCCGGTCGTCTTGTCTGAATCCGATGGTGCATTTCACTAGCAGCAGTGTCTCTGAATTTGTTTGGAACTCTCTCGTGCAGAACGGGAGCGCGGTGGCGGTGGAGAACATCAACTACATCGACATCACCGGCACGTCGGCGACGGAGCGGGCGGTGACGTTCGCGTGCAGCGACGCCATGCCGTGCAGGCGCCTGTATCTGGACGGGGTGAACCTGACGACGGCCGGCGGCGGGAGCACGTCCGCCTACTGCCACCAGGCGTTCGGGAAGCACGTCGGGGACGTCCTCCCGGAGTCGTGCCTCGGCAAGGAGGACTTCGTGCAGCTGCAGGCGGCCCCGACCACCGGAGACGCTCAAGAAGACGAAGATGCTGCTGATTGGTGAAACTGTTCCTAGAATTTGATCTTGCAGCTCGAGCTTGTATGCAGTGTGTGTGGATTCATGAAATAAATCATTTTTGTTTGAGATATACTTTAAGATATAAATGAACATGCCTTCAAAGCCAGGCATAATTTCCAAGACGACGCAACAATATGATAATATTCTACGAGTTGTCCAATTGTCCTACCGAAGGAAATTAGTACGTACTACAACAGTATATTATCATGGTTTCACTGAAGAACCCAGCAGCACCTCAACCACCTCGCGGAAAGTGACACGGAGTCAGCAGCGAGGCAAACAGGCAGCACGAAATAAAGTCAATCCCCACCAGCCGGACAGCGATCAGCAGAGGTTACACCAAAGCCACACACCAGATTCAGATTTGGGGCCAAATATTTCTCAGAAAAGAAGAAGAATTCAGAACAGCAGATGAGATCTGCTTGAGGCCTTGTTCGTTTAATCCTCCTCCCAAGGGGATTGGAGTGGATTGGAGAGGAATTTGGCTTGTAGGGGATCTAATCCCCCTCAATCCCTGCCAATCCCCCTCACAAACCACCTCAACCGAACAAGGCCTGAGGGGGGAAGACCAGATCGAGAAGAGATTGAGCAGCAGCAGCAGCAGCAAGGAACAAGATGATGATGTCGCCGAAGCAGCTGCTGACCACCATCCTCATCGTCTTCTCCACGCTCTCCTTCATCAAGCTCATGCTCCTCACCCACTCCGCATCGTCGTCGCCCGCGCGCCCCGGCCGCTCGGCCTGGGACGCCGGCGGGTCGGGCAACGGAACCGCGGCCGCGGCCACGGACGGCCTCAACGCCAAGGAGTTCGCGCTGCTCCGCTCCGTCGTCGCCGCGCGCGCGCCGTGCGGGCTGCTCGTGTTCGGCCTCTCGCCGCAGCTCCTCGCGCTCGCGGCCGTCAACGACGGGCAGGGCGCCGCCACCGCCTTCGTCACCGACAGCGCCGAGGACGCGGCCAGCGCGCGGCGCGTGCTCGCTGGGCGCGGCCCCGGCGGCTCGGCGGCCGTCCACCGGACCACGTACCCGGACCCGGCCGGGGAGGCGTGGGCGCTGCTGCGGCGCGCGCGGGCGAGCCCTGTGTGCGGGCGGCCGACGGGGACGGTGCGCAAGTCCGGCTGCCGGCTGGCGCTGACCTCGCTGCCGCGGGAGGTGCTCGACGCGCGGTGGGACGTGGTCGTCGTCGACGGGCCGAGCGGGGCCGGGCCCGGGGAGCCGGGGCGGATGGGCGCCATATACACGGCGGCCGCGCTCGCGCGCGCGGCGGGGGGCGGCGCGGTGGACGTGGCGGTGCACAATATGAACCGGACGGTGGAGCGGTGGTACGCCAGGGAGTACCTCTGCGAGGACAACCTCGTCGCCGCCAAGGGGCGCCTCTGGCACTTCCGTGTCGCCGCCGGCGGGCCGCCGGATGCGTTCTGCTCGACTGCTCCGGTCCAGATCTTCTAACCTGAGCAAGCGGAGTGAGATCGCCGGCGGTGGGCAGGGCACGGCATGCCGCCAAGGAGGGCTTCGTCCAGCTGCAGGCCCCGACCACGGGCACCGGAATGCTGCACGGAGAGGCTGAAAATCTTGATGGCGAAGAAAATGCAGATTGGTGAAGATGTTGCGAACTTGCAACCATTTCGCCCGTGGCCATGTCTGACTGTCTGTGATCTTGTAATGTGATACAGCAACAGAAGAGGCATGAGTTTGTCTCCAATCTAAAAATTCGTAAAATTTTCGTGAGATACAAATTTTCTTGTGTCCTGCCCCGAGGTTTAGTTTAGGTACTAGTTGCGCCGAGTAAAATCACAACATAATGCCAAAATGCAAATTGTGGTTCTCACGTACCCCCTCCATTCGAAATTACTTGTCACAAAAATGAATAAAAATGAATGTATATGAATGTATCTACAACTAAAATACATTTAAATACATTCACTTCTTGGACGAGTAATTCCGAACAGAGGAAGTATTTCTTAGTGATCTAAATGCTCTTACGGAGAGAGTATCTGCGATAATACTACGGAGAAAAACAACGGACTATTACGGACCCCCCCCCCCACCCCCAACGTGCCCTCATCTAAGGCTAGTCATAGTGGGAGTAACTTAGCTAGTAATATAGCGCACTCCAAGAAATTTTTACTTATGTGGCAAGTATTTAATGTGAGGTGGTAACATATATGTTACTGTAACATAGCGTTTCCCAAGATAAGATGAGTCTACAAGCTAATAAATGAAGCCATCTATGACACTACTATCATGTTACTTTGCATTAGAGCATGGTTAATAATATAGCCAGCTGCTGGCTATATGATGTTGCCATGTCACATATAGCCAAACTTATAGCCAACAAGTACAATAGCTAGATATAAATATGTACTACTTTGTTGATACATGGCCCACCCCACTCTCTCACAAAGTACCTAGGAGCACGTGCTGCAGCCGACTGTTAACTAGTAGCCCGCTTCTCTTCTCTCTCCTCTTCTCTCTCTTTTAAGTAAGCAAGAATATAATATTTAATGTCTTACAGCCCGCCTACATCACCTTATTGTACTTGCTCTCATGAGGGTAGTAACTTAGACTAGTGTCATGCATATGACACTAGTCTAAGTTACTCCCCACTATGACCAGCCTAATTGCCTCCCCCCTCCCCTGATTTTCAGGTGTGGGCCCGCCTCACTTAATTTAATTTCAACCAATCAGGACCTAATCACCCCGTAAATCACCCGTGAAGGGTCCGTGCGTCTAGCATCTCTCTTTTTTCTGCTTACTCAATGTAGCACTATAATTTTTTGGGAGCACTATTAGAGCATCACCAATAGGAGATAGAAACCGCAGATGAGAAAAAACTACTCCCTCCGTCCCAAAATAAGTGTCTCAACCTTAGTACAACTTTGTACTAGAGTTAATACAAAGTTGAGACACTTATTTTGTAACGGAGAGAGTAGTTTTTTATTCTTTTGGAGCAAAAAACAAAGGCTACAAAAGGAGACCTACCTGCCTACCGACCAATTTTTTTTGTCCTAACCAAAAAATGCTATAGAAATGGTATATTTGGGTCACCACTAGCAGCCGACAAAAAAACAAAACCACAACAGTGGAAGCCCCAAATGTCTGGTCTGAAACTTTCCCACCATCGACCCTTCCTATCTCACCTCGGCACCGGTCGATTCTCACTACTGTCGACGCCACCCCCTTGACCGCCGCCACCCCTTCGTTTGTTCCCATCGGTCGGGACACTCCGCCACGACCCTGCATCTGTCGTGGAAGCTCAGAACGTTGCGCGTGTTCCCGCCGATTCCGGACGCTCCCTTGCCCCTTCGCCGATCAAAATTCTCACTGCCACACCAATGTCACCCGCTGAGGTAGATTAGCAGCCAGGCGACTCCCACTCGGTCGGTGTGACCACCCCCAAGCTGAGGCTCCATTTGAACCCCTACTATGTCGGCCTAGGCGAGCTACACCGGCAAAAACTGACCTTGGTGCCCACAAGGTGTTCGACGGAATTCCTCTAAGGTAACTACCTTTCATTTTCTGTCATCTGTTGCGTCCTAAGACTTGTTCGCGATGGTAGATTTGTGTTGTGTAAATGAATTATTGCAAATCCTCCTCGTCGCCCGTGTATGATGATTCCTCCTCCGGAGAGGAATATGTGTGGGATGAGGATGAGGACATTACCATGGTCATGTTGCTCGACATGGAGAAAAACAAGCAGCCAAAGCAAGGCGGTTCCGTTGTCCGTGAGGTGATTCGTGGGAGCAGGTAAGATGGGTACAATAGGCTGATGCTTGATTATTTTTGTGCACATCTGGTGTATCCAGAGCAATACTTTCAATGCCGATTCAGAATGACTCGGATTTGTTCCTCCACATTGTCAACATCTTCAAAGAGAATAATCGATTCTTCATGCATATGAGGAATTGCACAGGAGATCTTGGATGCAACACTATCTAGAGGGTGACTTCAGCACTGTGCATGATGGTATATGGTATTCCTACAGATTTGATTGATCATCACGTGGCGATGGGAGAGAGCACTTACATCAAGTGTGTGAAGAAATTTCCTAGCAGTGTTTGAAGTGTTTGGGCCACAATATTTGAGAGCATCAAATGTTGAGGACACTCTTAGGCCTTTGGAGATGAACAAAGCGTGAAGGTTTCCTGGGATGCTCAACTCTGTTGAATGCATGCACTGAGGTGTCAGAACTTCCCTGCGGCATGGCATGGAGAGTTTAAAGGCCATGTGAAGGATGCCACCATCATTCTCGAAGCTATGGCAAATCATGAGACATGGTTTTGACATGCCTGGAGCTAGCAATTGAAGGAAATATGCCCTAGAGGCAATAATAAAGTTATTATTTATTTCCTTATTTCATGATAAATGTTTATTATTCATGCTAGAATTGTATTAATCGGAAACTTAGTACATGTGTGAATACATAGACAAACAAAG
This sequence comes from Triticum dicoccoides, assembly GCF_002162155.2. Taxonomy (NCBI): domain Eukaryota; kingdom Viridiplantae; phylum Streptophyta; class Magnoliopsida; order Poales; family Poaceae; genus Triticum; species Triticum dicoccoides. Next base: position 635,484,474 of record NC_041381.1, read on the forward strand.
TGTCACTAGTATGATTGTACTTGACTAGCTCGTTGAATCAAAGATGGTTAAGTTTCCTAGCCATAGACATGAGTGTCATTTGGTTAACGAGATCACATCATTGGAGAATGATGTGATTGACTTGACTCATTCCGTTAGCTTAGCACTTGATCGTTTAGTATGTTGCTATTGCTTTCTCCATGACTTATACATGTTCCTATGACTATGAGATTATGTAACTCCCGCTTACCGGAGGAACACTTTGTGTGCTACCAAACGTCACAACGTAATTGGGTGATTATAAAGGTGCTCTACAGGTGACTCCGAAGGTACTTGTTGAGTTGACGTATTTCGAGATTAGGATTTGTCACTCCGATTGTCGGAGAGGTATCTCTGGGCCCTCTCGGTAATGCACATCACTATAAGCCTTGCAAGTAATGTAGCTAATGAGTTAGTTATGGGATGATGCATTACGTAACGAGTAAAGAGACTTGCCGGTAACGAGATTGAACTAGGTATTGAGATACCGACGATCGAATCTTGGGCAAGTAACATACCGATGACAAAGGGAACAACATATGTTGTTATGCGGTTTGACCGATAAAGATCTTCGTAGAATATGTGGGAGCCAATATGAGCATCCAGGTTCCGCTATTGGTTATTGACCGGAGACGTGTCTCGGTCATGTCTACCAGTTCTCGAACCCGTAGGGTCCGCACGCTTAAAGTTCGATGACGGTTATATTATGAGTTTATATGTTTTGATTTACCGAAGGTAGTTCGGAGTGCTGGATGAGATCGGGGACATGACAAGGAGTCTCGAAATGGTCGAGACGTAAAGATTGATATATTGGACGACTATATTCTGACATCAGAAAGGTTCCGAGTGATTCGGGTATTTTTCGGAGTATCGGGGAGTTACGGGAATACGGGGAAGAGTATTGGGCCTTAATGGGCCTTAGTGGGAAGGAGAGGTGGCGCGCGCCCCTCCCAAGCCCAGTTCGAATTGGACAAGGGGTTTGGGGCGTGGCCCCCCTCTCCCTTCCTTCTCCCCTCCCCTCCTTTCCCCCCTTCTCCTAGTTGGACTAGGAAAGGAGGAAACCTACTCCTACTAGGAGTAGGAATCCTACTCCCTTGGCGCGCCCCTCCTAGGGCCGGCCTCCTCCTCCCTTGCTCCTTTATATACGGGGGAAGGGGGCACCCCATAGGCACAACAATTGATCCCTTGGATCTCTTAGCCGTGTGCGGTGCCCCCCTCCATGATAATCCACCTCAATAATATCGTAGCGGTGCTTAGGCGAAGCCCTGCGTCGGTAGAACATCATCATTGTTACCACGCCATCGTGCTGACGGAACTCTTCCTCAAAGCTCGGCTGGATCGGAATTCGAGGGACGTCATCGAGCTGAACGTGTGCTGAACTCGAAGGTGCCGTACGTTCGGTACTTGATGGGTCGGATCGTGAACGCGTACGACTATATCAACCGTGTTGTGCTAACGCTTCCACTTTCGGTCTACGAGGGTACATGGGCAACACTCTCCCCTCTCGTTGCTATCCATCACCATGATCTTGCGTGTGCGTAGGAAATTTTTTGAAATTACTACGTTCCCCAACAGTGGTATCAGAGTCTGGTTTTATGGATAGGTGTTATATGCACGAGTAGAACACAAGTGAGTTGTGGGCGATACAAGTCATACTGCTTACCAGCATGTCATACTTTGGTTCGGCGGTATTGTTGGATGAAGCGGCCCAGACCGACATTACGCGTACGCTTACGCGAGACTAGTTCTACCGACGTGCTTTGCACACAGGTGGCTGTCGGATGTCAGTTTCTGCAACTTTAGTTGAACCGAGTTTGACTACGCCCGGTCCTTGAGAAGGTTAAAACAACACTAACTTGACGAACTATCGTTGTGGTTTTGATGAGTAGGTAAGAAAGGTTCTTGCTCAGCCCGTAGCAGCCATGTAAAACTTGCAACAACAAAGTAGAGGGCGTCTAACTTGTTTTTGCAGGGCATGTTGTGATGTGATATGGTCAAGACGTGATGCTATATTTTATTGTATGAGATGATCATGTTTTGTAACCGAGTTATCGGCAACTGGCAGGAGCCATATGGTTGTCGCTTTATTATATGCAATGCAATCACCCTGTAATTGCTTTACTTTATCACTAAGCGGTAGCGATAGTCGTAGAAGCAATAGTTGGCGAGACGACAATGATGCTACGATGGAGATCAAGGTGTCGCGCCGGTGACGATGGTGATCATGACGGTGATTCGGAGATGGAGATCACAAGCACAAGATGATGATGGCCATATCATATCACTTATATTGATTGCATGTGATGTTTATCTTTTATGCATCTTATCTTGCTATGATTGACGGTAGCATTATAAGATGATCTCTCACTAAATTTCAAGATAAAAGTGTTCTCCCTAAGTATGCACCGTTTCCAAAGTTCGTCGTGCCCATACACCACGTGATGATCGGGTGTGATAAGCTTTACGTCCATCTACAACGGGTGCAAGCCAGTTTTGCACACGCAGAATACTCAGGTTAAACTTGACGAGCCTAGCATATGCAGATATGGCCTCGGAACACTGAGACCGAAAGGTCGAGCGTGAATCATATAGTAGATATGATCAACATAGTGATGTTCACCATTGAAAACTACTCCATTTCACGTGATGATCGGTTATGGTTTAGTTGATTTGGATCACGTGATCACTTAGATGATTAGAGAGATGTCTATCTAAGTGGGAGTTCTTAAGTAATACGATTAATTGAACTTAAATTTATCATGAACTTAGTCCTGGTAGTATTTTGAAAATTATGTTTTAGATCGATAGCTCGCGTTGTTGCTTTCATATGTTTATTTTGATATGTTCCTAGAAAAAACTGTGTTGAAAGATGTTAATAGCAATAATGCGGATTGGATCCATGATCTGAAGATTGTCCTCATTGCTGCATAGAAGAACTATGTCCTTGATGCACCGCTAGGTGACGGACCTATTTCAGGAGCAGATGCAGACGTTATGAACGTTTGGCTAGCACAATATGATGACTACTTGATAGTTGAGTGCACCATGCTTAACGGCTTAGAATTGGGACTTCAAAGATGTTTTGAACGTCATGGGCCATATGAGATGTTCCAGGAGTTGAAGTTAATATTTCAAGCAAATACCAGAGTTGAGAGATATGAAGTCTCCAACAAGTTCTATAGCTAAAAGATGGAGGAGAATTGCTCAACTAGTGAGCATGTGCTCAGATTGTCTGGGTACTACAATCGCTTGAATCAAGTGCGAGTTAATCTTCCAGATAAGATAGTGATTGACAGAGTTCTCTAGTCACCATCACCAAGTTAGTAGAACTTCGTGATGAACTATAGTATCCAAAGGATGACAAAAACGACTCCCGAGCTCTTCGCGATGTTGAAATCAATGAAGGTAGAAATCAAGAAAGAGCATCAAGTGTTGATGATTGACAAGACCACTAGTTTCAAGAAAAGGGCAAAGGGAAAAAAGGGAACTTCAAGTAGAATGACAAGCTAGTTGTCACTCCCGCGAAGAAGCCCAAAGCTGGACCAAAGCTTGAAACTGAGTGCTTACACTTCAAAGGAAATGGTCACTAGAAACGGAAATGCCTTGAATATTTGGTGGATAAGAAGGATGGCAAAGTGAACAAGGGTATATTTGATATACAGGTTATTGATGTATGCCTTACTAATGTTTATAGTAGCCCCTGAGTATTTGATACTTGTTCGGTTGCTAAGATTAGTAACTCTAAATAGGAGTTACATAATAAACAGAGACTAGTTGAGGGGAAGTGACGATGAGTGTTGGAAGTAGTTCCAAGATAGATATGATCATCATCACACACTCCCTATACTTTCGAGATTAGTGTTAAACCTAAATAAATGTTATTTGGCATTTGCGTTGAGCATGAATATGATTTGATCATGTTTATTGCAATACGGTTATTCATTTAAAGTCAGAGAATAATTGTTGTTCTGTTTACATGAATAAAACCTTCAATGGTCATACACCCAATGAAAATAGTTTGTTGGATCTCGATCGTAGTGATACACATATTCATAATATTGATGCCAAAAGATGCAAAGTTAATAATGATAGTGCAACTTATTTGTGGCACTGCCATTTGGGTCATATCGGTGTAAAGCGCATGAAGAAACTCCACAAAGATGGATTTTCGGAATCACTTGGTTATAAATCATTTGATGCTTGCGAACCGTGCCTTTTGGGCAAGATGACTGAAACTCTGTTCTCCAAAACAATGGAACGAGCTACTGACTTGTCGGAAATAATACATACTGATGTATGCAGGCCAATGAGTATTAAGGCTCGTGGCGGGTATCGTTATTTTCTGACCTTCACAGATGATTTGAGAATATATGGGTATATCTACTTGATGAAACATAAGTCTGAAATAGTTGAAAGGTTCAAAGAATTTCAGAGTGAAGTGAAAAATCATCGTAACAAGAAAATTTCTGTGATCTGATCGTGGAGATGAATATTTGAGTTACAAGTTTGGCCTTCATATAAAACAATGTGGAATACTTTCGCAGCTCACGCCACCTGGAACACCACAGCGTTATGGTGTGTCTGAACGTCGTAACCGCACTTTATTGGATATGGTGCGATCTACGATCTTACCGATTTACCACTATCATTTTGGGGTTATGCATTAGAGACAACTGCATTCACTTTAAATAGGGCACCATCAAAATCCGTTGAGACGACTGTCAGTGTCAAAACCGGCGGATCTCGGGTAGGGGGTCCCGAACTGCGCGTCTAAGGCTAATGGTAACAGGAGACTGGGGACATGATGTTTTACCCAGGTTCGGGCCCTCTCGATGGAGGTAATACCCTACTTCCTGCTTGATTGATCTTGATGATATGAGTATTACAAGAGTTGATCTACCACGAGATCATAGAGGCTAAACCCTAGGAGCTAGCCTATGGTATGATTGTTGTTGTCCTACGGACTAAACCCTCCAGTTTATATAGACACCGGAGGGGGCTAGGGTTACACAGAGTTGGTTACAAAGAAGGAGATCTACATCCGAATCGCCAAGCTTGCCTTCCACGCAAAGGAGAGTCCCATCCGGACACGGGACGAAGTCTTCAATCTTGTATCTTCATAGTCCAACAGTCCGGCCAAAGTACACAATCCGGCTGTCCGGATACCCCCTTATCCAGGAATCCCTCGGTAGCCCCTGAACCAGGCTTCAATGACGATGAGTCCGGCGCGCAGATTGTCTTCGGCATTGCAAGGCGGGTTCCATCTCTGAATACTCCAAGATAAATTCCGAACACAAGGACCGTGTCCGGCTCTGCAAGACAAATTTCACATACCGCCCTAGAGAGAACAATAATCCACGAATCCAATCTACTGACAACTCTTCGAAGCATGACATCACACCACGGCCCGACTTTTATTCGAACCGTTTTTTTATAACTAGCCACTGCACACATTGCGAGGCGGTTTCTATGGCACGTCTTGTCAAAGCAGAGATCATGTCCCCTTATCGCGGGATTCTCATCAATACGGGTGTGGGTAACCCAACCGCACCACCAAACACGGTGAGTGGGGAACGAGCAGGTTTCATTAGGCCAGCGGGGAGGTGCACGGTTTCATTGCCTCTATAAAGAGGAAAGTGAAGGAAATATGCCCTAGAGGCAATAATAAAGTTATTATCTATTTCCTTATATCATGATAAATGTTTATTATTCATGCTAGAATTGTATTAACCGGAAACATAATACATGTGTGAATATATAGACAAACAGAGTGTCACTAGTATGCCTCTACTTGACTAGCTTGTTAATCAAAGATGGTTATGTTTCCTAACCATAGACAAAAGAGTTGTTATTTGATTAACGGGATCACATCATTAGTTGAATGATCTGATTGACTTGACCCATTCTGTTAGCTTAGCACTTGATCGTTTAGTATGTTGCTATTGCTTTCTTCATGACTTATACAAAGTTCCTATAACTATGAGATTGTGCACCTCCCGTTTACCAGAGGAACACTTTGTGTGCTACCAAACGTCACAACGTAACTGGGTGATTATAAAGGTGCTCTACAGGTGTCTCCGAAGGTACATGTTGGGTTGGTGTATTTCGAGATTAGGTTTTGTCACTCCGATTGTCGGAGAGGTATCTCTGGGCCCTCTCGGTAATACACATCACCTAAGCCTTGCAAGCATTGCAACTAATGAGTTAGTTGTGGGATGATGTATTACGGAATGAGTAAAGAGACTTGCCGGTAACGAGATTGAACTAGGTATTGGATACCGACGATCGAATCTCGGGCAAGTAACATACCGATGACAAAGGGAACAACGTATGTTGTTATGCGGTTTGACAGATAAAGATCTTCGTAGAATATGTAGGAGCCACTATGAACATCCAGGTTCCACTATTGGTTATTGACCGGAAACAGTTCTAGGTCATGTCTACATAGTTCTCAAACCCGTAGGGTCCGCACGCTTAACGTTACGATGACAGTTATATTATGAGTTTTGATGTACCGAAGGAGTTCGGAGTCCCGGATGAGATCGGGGACATGACGAGGAGTCTCAAAATGGTCGAGACATAAAGATCGATATATTGGACGACTATATTCGGAGTTCAGAAAGGTTCCGAGTGATTCGGGTATTTATCGGAGTACCGAAGAGTTACAGGAATTCGCCGAGGAGAAGTATTGGGCCTTATTGGACCATACGGGAAAGAGAGAGGGCCTGCCTAGGGCAGGCCGCGCGCCCCCTTCTTCTTTCCCTTCTCTCTTCCCTTTCCTTCTCTCCTACTCCTAATACATGGAAGGGCTCCTAGTTCTACTAGGAAAGAAGGAATCCTACTCCCGGTGGGAGTAGGACTCCCCTAGGGCGCGCCATAGAGAGGGCCGGCCCTCCCCCTCCTCCACTCCTTTATATTAGGGGGCAGGGGGCACCCCAAGACACACAAGTTGATCTACGGATCGTTCCTTAGCCGTGTGCGGTGCCCCCCTCCACCATATTCCACCTTGGTTATATCATCGCGGAGTTTAGGCGAAGCCCTGCGCCGGTAGAACATCATCATCGTCACCACGCCGTCGTGCTGACGGAACTCATCCCCGACGCTTTGCTGGATTGGAGCCCGGGGAACGTCATCGAGCTGAACGTGTGCTGAACACGGAGGTGCCGTACGTTCGGTGCTTGGATCGGTCGAATCGTGAAGACGTACGACTACATCAACCGCATTATCATAACGCTTCCGCTTACGGTCTATGTGGGTACGTGGACAACACTCTCCCCTCTCGTTGCTATGCATCAATATGATCTTGCGTGTGCGTAGGAATTTTTTTGAAATTACTACGTTCCCCAACAGTGGCATCCGAGCCTAGGTTTTATGTGTTGATGTTATATGCACGAGTAGAACACAAGTGAGTTGTGGGCGATACAGGTCATACTGCTTACCAGCATGTCATACTTTGGTTCGGCGGTATTGTTGGATGAAGCGGCCCAGACCGACATTACGCGTACGCTTACGCGAGACTAGTTCTACCGACGTGCTTTGCACACAGGTGGCTGTCGGATGTCAGTTTCTGCAACTTTAGTTGAACCAAGTTTGACTACGCCCGGTCCTTGAGAAGGTTAAAACAACACTAACTTGACGAACTATCATTGTGGTTTTGATGAGTAGGTAAGAAAGGTTCTTGCTCAGCCCGTAGCAGCCACGTAAAACTTGCAACAACAAAGTAGAGGACGTCTAACTTGTTTTTGCAGGGCATGTTGTGATGTGATATGGTCAAGACGTGATGAGATATAAGTTGTTGTATGAGATGATCATGTTTTGTTGAAGTTATCGGCAACTGGCAGAAGCTCTATGGTTGTCTCTTTGTTGCATAAGATGCAAGTGCCAAATAATTGCTTTACTTTATCGCTATGCGATAGCAATAGTTGCAAGAGCAATAGTTGGCGAGACGACCATGTGACGACACATTGATATAGATCAAGATGATGAAGATCATGGTGTCGTGCCGGTGACGATAGAGATCATGACAGTACTTTGGAGATGGAGATCAAAGGCGCAAGATGATCATGGCCATATCATGTCACATATTTTGATTGCATATGATGTTTATCTGTTATACATCTTATTCTGTTTTGTTTGACGGTAGCATTATAAGATGATCTCTCACTAATTATCAAGAAGTGTTCTCCCTGAGTATGCATCGTTGCCAAAGTTCGTCGTGCCCAGACACCACGTGATGATCGGGTGTGATAAGCTCTACGTCCATCTACAACGGGTGCAAGCCAGTTTTGCACACACGGAATACTCAGGTTAAACTTGACGAGCCTAGCATATGCAGATATGGCCTCGGAACACGGAGACCGAAAGGTCGAGCGTGAATCATATAGTAGATATGATCAACATAATGATGTTCACCATTGAAAGCTACTCCATTTCACGTGATGATCGGTTATGGTTTAGTTGATTTGGATCACGTGATCACTTAGAGGATTAGAGGGATGTCTTTCTAAGTGGGAGTTCTTAAGTAATATGATTAATTGAACTTAAATTTATCATGAACTTAGTCCTGGTAGTATTTTGCAAATTATGTTGTAGATCAATAGCTTGCGTTGTTGCTTTCATATGTTTATTTTGATATGTTCCTAGAGAAAATTGTGTTGAAAAATGTTAGTAGCAATGATGCGGATTGGATCCGTGATCTGAGGTTTATCCTCATTGCTGCGCAGAAGAATTATGTCCTTGATGCACCGCTAGGTGACAAACCTATTGCAGGAGCAAATGCACATGTTATGAACGTTTGACTAGCTCAATATGATGACTACTTGATAGTTTAGTGCACCATACTTAACGGCTTAGAATCGGGACTTCAAAGACGTTTTGAACGTCATGGACCATATGAGATGTTCCAGGAGTTGAAGTTAATATTTCAAGCAAATACCCGAGTTGAGAGATATGAAGTCTCCAACAAGTTCTATAGCTAAAAGATGGAGGAGAATCGCTCAACTAGTGAGCATGTGCTCAGATTGTCTGGGTACTACAATCGCTTGAATCAAGTGGGAGTTAATCTTCCAGATAAGATAGTGATTGACAGAATTCTCTAGTCACCATCACCAAGTTAGTAGAACTTCATGATGAACTATAGTATGCAAGGGATGATGAAAATGATTCCCGAGTTTTTCATGATGATGAAATTGATGAAGGTAGAAATCAAGAAAGAACATCAAGTGTTGATGGTTAACAAGACCACTAGTTTCAAGAAAAGGGCAAAGGGATAGAAGGGAACTTCAAGAAGAACGGCAAGCAAGTTGCTGCTCAAGTGAAGAAGCCCAAGTCTAGACCTAAGCCTGAGACTAAGTGCTTCTACTGCAAAGGGACTGGTCACTGGAAGCAGAACTACCCCAAGTATTTGGCAGATAAGAAGGATGGCAAAGTAAACAAAGGTATATTTGATATACATGTTATTGATGTGTACTTTACTAGTGTTTATAGCAACCCCTCGGTACTTGGTACTGGTTCAGTTGCTAAGAGTAGTAACTCGAAACAGGAGTTGCAGAATAAACAGAAACTAGTTAAGGGTAACGGCAGTGCCACAAATAAGTTGCACTATCATTATTAACTTTGCATCTTTTGGTTTCAATATTATGAATATGTGTATCACTACGATCGAGATCCAATGAACCATTTTCATTGGGTGTGTAACCATATAAGGTTTTATTCATGTAAACAGAACAACAGTTTATTCTCTTACTTAAATGAATAATCATATTGCAATAAACACGATCAAATCATATTCATGCTCAACGCAAACACCAAATAACATTTATTTAGGTTCAACACTAATCCCGAAAGTATAGGGAGTGTGCGATGATGATCATATCAATCTTGAAACTACTTTCAACACACATCATCACTTCTAGGTCATATTGGTGTAAAGCGCATGAAGAAACTCCATGCTAATGGGATTTTGGAATCACTTGATTATGAATCACTTGATTCTTGCGAACCATGCCTCATGGGCAAGATGACTAAGACTCCGTTCTCCGGAACAGTGAGCGAGCAACTGACTTATTGGAAATAATACATACTAATGTATGAGATCCGATGAGTGTTAAGGCTCGTGGCGGGTATCGTTATGTTCTGACCTTCACAGATGATTTGAGCAGATATGGGTATATCTACTTGATGAAACATAAGTATGAAACATTTGAAAAGTTCAAAGAATTTCAGAGTGAAGTGGAAAATCATCGTGACAAGAAAATAAGGTTTCTACGATCTGATCGCGGAGACAAATATTTGAGTTACGAGTTTGGTCTTCAATTAAAACAATGTGGAATAGTTTCACAAATTCATGCCACCTGGAACACCACATCATAATGGTGTGTCCGAACGTCATAACCGTACTTTATTGGATATAGTACAATCTATGATGTTTCTTACTGATTTACCAATATCGTTTTGGGATCATGCATTAGAGACAACTGCATTCATGTTAAATAGGTCACCATCTAAATCCGTTGAGACGACACTATATGAACTGTGGTTTAGCAAGAAACCAAAGTTGTCGTTTCTTAAAGTTTGGGGTTGTGATGCTTATGTGAAAAAGTTTCATCCAGATAAGCTCAAACCCAAATCGAAGAAATGCGTCCTCATAGGATACCCAAAGGAGACTGTTGGGTACACCTTCTATCACAGATCCGAAGACAAGACATTCGTTGCTGAGAATGGATCCTTTCCAGAGAAGGAGCTTCTCTCAAAATAAGTGAGTGGGAGGAAAGTAGAACTTGATAAGGTAATTGTACCTTCTCCCTTATTGGAAAGTAGTTCATCACAGAAATCTGTTCCTGTGACTACTACACCAATTAGTGAGGAAGCTAATGATGATGATCATGTAACTTCAGATCAAGTTACTACCGAACCTCGTAGGTCAACCAGAGTGAGATCCGCACCAGAGTGGTATGGTAATCCCATTCTGGAGGTCATGTTACTTGACCATGACGAACCTACGAACTATGAGGAAGCGATGATGAGCCCAGATTCCGCAAAATGGTTTGAGGCCATGAAATCTGAGATATGATCCATGTATGAGAACAAAGTATGGACTTTGATGGATTTGCCCGATGATCGGCAAACCATAGAAAATAAATGGATCTTCAAGAGGAAGACGGACGTTGATAGTAGTGTTACTATATACAAAGCTAGACTTGTCGAAAAAGGTTCTTGACAAAGTTCAAGCTGTTGACTACGATGAAATTTTCTCACTCGTAGCGATGCTTAAGTCTGTCCAAATCATGTTAGCAATTGCCGCATTTTTATGAAATCTGGCAAATGGATAAACAAAACTACATTCCTTAATGGATTTAAAGAAGAGTTGTATATGATGCAACGAGAAGGTTTTGTCAATCCTAAAGGTGCTGACAAAATACGCAAGCTCCAGCGATCCATCTATGGACTGGTGCAAGCATCTCGGAGTTGGAATATACACTTTGGTAAGTTTATCAAAGCATATAGTTTTATACAGACTTGCGGTGAAGCCTGTATTTACTAGAAAGTGAGTGGGAGCACTACAGCATTTCTGATAAGTATATGTGAATGACATATTGTAGATCGGAAATAATGTAGAATTATTCTGCAAAGCATAAAGGAGTGTTTGAAAGGAGTTTTTCAAAGAAAGACCTCGGTGAAGCTGCTTACATATTTAGCATCAAGATCTATAGAGATAGATCAAGATGCTTGATAAGTTTTTTCAATGATTACATACCTTGACAAGATTTTGAAGTAGTTCAAAATGGACCAGTCAAAGAAAGAGTTCTTGCCTGTGTTACAAGGTGTGAAATTGAGTAAGACTCAAAACCCGACCACGGCAGAAGATAGAAAGAGAATGAAAGTCATTCCCTATGCCTTGGCCATAGGTTCTATAAAGTATGCCATGCTGTGTACCAGATCTATTGTATACCCTACACTGAGTTTGGCAAGGGAGTACAATAGTGATCTAGGAGTAGATCACTGGACAGCGGTCAAAATTATCCTTAGTGGAATAAGGATATGTTTCTCGATTATGGAAGTGACAAAAGGTTCATCGTAAAGGGTTACGTCGATGCAAGTTTTGACACCGATCTGGATGACTCTAAGTATCGATCTAGATACATATTAAAAGTGGGAGCAATTAGCTAGAGTAGCTCCGTGCAGAGCATTATAGACATAGAAAATTGCAAAATACATAACGGATCTGAATGTGAAAGACCCGTTGACTAAGATTCTCTCACAAGCAAAACATGATCACACCTTAGTACTCTTTGGGTGTTAATCACAAAGCGATGTGAACTAGATTACTGAATCTAGTAAACCCTTTGGGTGTTGGTCACATGGCGATGTGAACTATGGGTGTTAATCACATGATGATGTGAACTATCGATGTTAATCACATGGTGATGTGATCTAGATTATTGACTCTAGTGCAAGTGGGAGACTGAAGGAAACATGCCCTAGAGGCAATAATAAAGTTATTATCTATTTCCTTATATCATGATAAATGTTTATTATTCATGCTAGAATTGTATTAACCGGAAACATAATACATGTGTGAATATATAGACAAACAGAGTGTCACTAGTATGCCTCTACTTGACTAGCTTGTTAATCAAAGATGGTTATGTTTCCTAACCATAGACAAAAGAGTTGTTATTTGATTAACGGGATCACATCATTAGTTGAATGATTTGATTGACTTGACCCATTCCATTAGCTTAGCACTTGATCGTTTAGTATGTTGCTATTGCTTTCTTCATGACTTATACAAAGTTCCTATAACTATGAGATTGTGCAACTCCCGTTTACCAGAGGAACACTTTGTGTGATACCAAACGTCACAACATAACTGGGTGATTATAAAGGTGCACTACAGGTGTCTCTGAAGGTACATGTTGGGTTGGCGTATTTTGAGATTAGGTTTTGTCACTCCGATTGTCGGAGAGGTATCTCTGGGCCCTCTCGGTAATACACATCACTTAAGCCTTGCAAGCATTGCAACTAATGAGTTAGTTGTGGGATGATGTATTACGGAACGAGTAAAGAGACTTGCCGAACTAGGTATTGGATACCGATGATCAAATCTCGGGCAAGTAACATACCGATGACAAAGGGAACAACGTATGTTGTTATGCGGTTTGACCGATAAAGATCTTCGTAGAATATGTAGGAGCCACTATGAACATCTAGGTTCCACTATTGGTTATTGACTGGAAACAGTTCTAGGTCATGTCTACATAGTTCTCGAACCCGTAGGGTCTGCACGCTTAACGTTACGATGACAGTTATATTATGAGTTTATGAGTTTTGATGTACCGAAGGAGTTCGGAGTCCCGGATGAGATCGAGGACATGACGAGGAGTCTCAAAATGGTCGAGACGTAAAGATCGATATATTGGACGACTATATTCGGAGTTCGGAAAGGTTCCGAGTGATTCGGGTATTTATCGGAGTACCAGAGAGTTATGGGAATTCATCGGGGAGAAGTATTGGGCCTTATTGGGCCATACGGGAAAGAGAGAGGGGCTGCCTAGGGCAGGCCGCGCGCCCCCCCAAGGCCTAGTCCGAATTGGACTAGGGGGAGGGGCCGCACCCCCTCCTTCCTTCCTTTCCCTCTTCCCTTTCCTTCTCTCCTACTCCTACTACATGGAAGGGCTCCTAGTTCTACTAGGAAAGAGGGAATCCTACTCCCGGTGGGAGTAGGACTCCCCTAGGGCGCGCCATAGAGAGGGCCGGCCCTCCCCCTCCTCCACTCCTTTATATTAGGGGGCAGGGGGCACCCCATGACACACAAGTTGATCTACGGATCGTTCCTTAGCCGTGTGCGGTGCCCCCCTCCACCATATTCCACCTCGGTTATATCATCGCGGAGTTTAGGCGAAGCCCTGTGCCGGTAGAACATCATCATCGTCACCACACCGTCGTGCTGACGGAACTCATCCCCGACGCTTTGCTGGATTGGAGCCCGGGGAACGTCATCGAGCTGAACGTGTGCTGAACACGGAGGTGCCGTACGTTCGGTGCTTGGATCGGTCGAATCGTGAAGACGTACGACTACATCAACCGCGTAGTCATAATGCTTCCGCTTACGGTCTACGAGGGTACGTGGACAACACTCTCCCCTCTTGTTGCTATGCATCACCATGATCTTGCGTGTGCGTAGGAATTTTTTTGAAATTACTACGTTCCCCAACAAAAAGGCCTCTTCCTTTTTACCCGAGTTTTCCTTCTGCTCGTCCATTTTCTTTCGCTTGAGCCCTAACGCCCGAGCGTTCATCTTCTCCACCAACGAAGGTTCTTCCGAAAATGTCCGGATCCGGAGCAGGAGGCAAGTGGATGACCTCAACCGTCCAGGAGAAGGATATCAAAAAGCTTCGGGAGGCCGGGTACCTAGCCCCGAAAATCGGCCACCGCCTTCCGGTGGCTGGACAGATTGTCCCTACTCCGGAGCCCCATGAGAGGGTCGTGTTCCTCCCTCATTTTTTCCATGGGCTCGGGTTTCCCCTTCACCCATTTGTTCGCGGCGTCATGTATTATTACGAGATCGATTTCCACGATCTATCCCCCAATTCCTTTCTCAACATCTCGACGTTCATTGCCGTGTGCGAGGCCTTTCTCCGCATCACGCCACACTTCGGCTTATGGCTGAAGATCTTCAATGTGAAGCCCAAGGTGGTGAACGGCGAGCACGCCGAGTGCGGAGGTGCCATGGTGAGCAGGATGCCCAAGGTCACATGGCCGACAGGTACTTTCAATGATTCTGTCAAGGAGTGGCAACAACAGTGGTTCTATATCACTGAGCCGCGCGGCAAAAAGTGGGCCGCAGCTCCTGAGTTCTGATCTGGAGCCCCTTTGCGGCTCATGTCCTGGCCCGAGAAGGGCTTGAGCTGGTCTTCACCTGACGAACTATCGGTGATCCAGACACGTGTCAAAGGTATGGAAGACAAGGCCGTCAAGCTTGTTGACGTAGTCCAGGTGATGCTGGTCCGCCTGGTTCTTCCCTGTCACCACCGGGCCAGCAATTGTGGGAGTACGACCCGGCCGAGCACCAGATCCTACGGGAACTTTATGGCTCCTCACACAAGGATATCTGGAAGGTGCTTTTTAAGTCTGACAAACCGTGGTCGGACTCCGCCGCGGACCGCGGGTACCAACTGTCCCGCCCCGCAAGTCTGGTAAGTAGTCATTATATTTTGTCCATCCATATGTTCCATTGTCATATCCCAGGGAAGATGCCCTAACGCGCTTCCCACAATTATCTCAGGGATGGATGAAGAAGGCGGGGCGGATACACTGTCCAGCCCCGCTGCCAGAAGAACCAATCGGACCTTTCTGATGAAGATGCTGGTCCCGGCGCCCTACAAGGCGCCAAAGAAAGAGGCCCATAAAGAGGCCAAGGAGACCAGGGGTGGCCTGCATCGTCATGGGGCTTCGGAACAAAATCCGAAGACTCCAATACCCCTCTCTCCTCTGAAGAGGAATATGAGGAGGAAGATGAATCCCCCATGGGGGGAGGAAAGAAAAGGACGGCCTCCTCATCCCTGGAGGCCGAATTTCCCAAGAGGGGAAAAACTCCCCTGCCAGAGGCATCCACTACGGCTACCGACAGCAGCCCAGAGTGGGATCCCAGGGCCCAGCCCCTGGAAAACTCGTAAGTGTACAAAACCCGAACATGTCTATGTTTCCAGGATTATCAAGGCACAAATAAATTAATTGGTGACGTGTTTTTTGCAGCCCGGCAAGGTCTCGCGCCAAATAGTCCTCATCGGAAGATTCGTTGAGCTCAGATGTCCTTAAGAGCAAGACACCCCCGAGGGCCCCCTCCCCGAAGCTCGGGCATGACACCGAGGTGTCGTCCCAAAAGGAGCTAAACCAGGAGGGGCGTACCTCAGGGGTCGGACATATGGGAGCGACGACTCCACTGAGTGTCGATGGCAAGGGTGATCTCGGATTCGGCCCACAGCCGGACACAGCCCCAGAGACCTTTGAGGCTCCGGGTTCAGACAGGCAGCTCCCCTTGACTAGAGGAGGTGATCCTGCTCCACCGGCGACCTCTGCCCAACCAGAGGTTTAGGGCAGCTTATTGATGGCGCTAAAGAATGCTTCCATCATCGATGAACATCGCGCCCTTATGGGCACGGTGATTGAGAAGGTTCAGGCCGCTGAAAGTGGACTGAATGAATCCTGCATCAGCCTTATAAAAGGCTTGGAGGTAAGTTTTTAGAAGATTTGTCATACTATAGATAGTAGCCCCTGACACACTGTCCGGTAAAAGAAGGAACCGAACAGGGGATCAAATTTCCTCCCACGGGAGACTCAATGACATAAATCTCTTCCTTTAAAAATAGGCTTCTGCGGCGACTACCGCCTCTCATACTGCAGAAGTATCCAGACTGAAGCAGAGTCTGGAGCGGGCCGAAGAAGAACTTGGCCAGGTGAAGAAGCAGTTGGAGGACCACCGAGGTATGTCGAAACCTTGTTTAATTTTAGCACAATAAAGTAGGTGTGCCTAATGAAAGTATGTATATTGCGCGCTCTAGGGGCTAATGCCGAAATTGAGGCATTGAAGAAGGTTCTGGCCTTGGCCGAAAAGAAGGCAGCTGCGGAACATGCCCTTCGCAAGAAGCACGAGGCCAGGGTCATTGAAGCTGAACGAGAGCTTTAGGAGGCCGTGCAGAAAAGCAAGACTTTGGAGCGGGGTCTGTTATTGAAAGAATCCGAACTCACCCAAGCTCTCCAAACCGCAGCTGATGCTCGTGAGGATGCCCAAGGTGCTCTGAAGGACATTCAGGAGGCGAGGAATATTACGGCTGGTAAGGCCTTTTCCTATTTAGAGCATTTGTTGATGCCGTAACAGAAAAAATTCAAGGTGACAAATTGACTTCTGATTTCTCCAGGGGCGTTTGCGGATCTTCCGCACAGCATATCTGATGCTGCTCAATGCTATTGAGCTGAGGAGAAGAAAACTACGGACAAGATTTTCTGGTCGCAGTATTTGGCGCCGAATTATCCGGTGCCATTCGTCGATCAGCTGAAACAGCTGGTCGAACTACACCAGGCGGCCGAACTAGCCATGAAGGATCTGATTGTCCGGATATGGCCCGCCGAGCCTATTCCGAGTAGTTACTTTGGGCTCGTGAAGCGAATTGTGAGTGCCTGTCCTCAGCTTGACACCATTAAGCGGTCATTTTGTATAAAAGGTGCATGAATGGCATTTGCCCACGCGAAAGTGCACTGCGGAAAGCTGGATGCTGAAAAGCTGATGACCGAGGGACCACCCGAGGGGAAGGAGCACCACAAGCCCGAACTATATTATGATGGTGTCCTGAAAGGAGCCTGCCTTATAGCGGAGCAATGTACCAAAGACATTGTATTTCCATGAAGGAAATTATGTTGTTCTTTGTAAGGCAGAACAGAGTCACCGTTATTTATTTACTTGCCTTTTATATAAAAAGTTTTTCTTCCTTCGCGGCCGTTTTTATATGTTAATCTTGAGAGTTGGCCAGTCGTCGGCTTCTGCCCCCACGTAGGAAATATGGGGGTGTTCGGGATACACCTGAACACTCTTAACCACATTCTTGGGTCCATAAAGGAGGTGTTCAGCACAGCGAACCAGACAATCAGACTATAGGTCTTTATCACTCTCACTTAGCCATAGGAATTCAAGTATGGTAGGCGCAGCCCCTGGTGTTCGGAAGACTGCACGAGGGGCTCTAACAGCACCTGATTGATAAACCGGTCCGTCGCACTCTGCATTTATTATGGCATTATGCGGAATGAATCTTTAAAGATTTTATAACCTCTCGAACAGCTGACCAGCTCTCGCCGTATTATGACAGTCAGTTTTCGGCTTTCTCTATTGAGGTGCTCGTCCGGAAGAACCGGGACACAATCGCAGTAGTTCTCCCAACGCTACCTTAGCCGATATTGCGGAACGTAAGGTACCAAAACATGGGAGCGGGGCAAACCCAACTAATGACCCAAGACATGATTCGGAGCTGATGCATATAATGCTATAAGTTCGGGGTGTCGAGCGACCGAGAAGGTGGCCGGACTTTGTTGCCATGGTGCGGGTATAATGAAGCCCCTTGGTGTTTTAAGGCATAACACGATATTCGGATGCCTTTTATGACTAAAAATGCCAATGATGGATGATAGCGGATAAGTGTCATATATCTCTACATGTTGTATTGAAGTAATACGTTTATGCGTATGGGTACTGTTCATGTTGTAAAAAGGAGGTATGATGGCGTACCCTGTGTATGAATCCGAAGTATGTCCAGATTGTCTTCGGGGGGGACTGTTCAAAGATTCCCCCTCTGCGCGTCCAGTCTGATTTCCTGGCACTGGTCCTATTATCCGTAGAAGAGATCCTGCAAGGAAAATGCTGAGAGACGTATGTGCGCCACGGAGCGGTTGAACCGTAGTGCGTGACCCTTTCCAACTTGTACCGGGGTGTTTGACTGGCGGCTGGTCGAGCCGAGCTGTCCTGTCATGAAGTAGTTCGGACTCCTTTATTGGTGTCCTAGGGGTTGGCTGTCGAATCGAGGTTCCGCAAGGTGGCACAATTCCCTGCTTTAGTGGTCGTATGCTTTTCGGCGCCGAAGTGGTGTTCGGTCATGCCCATAATTGTGACCATGTCACGTGGGCCTGGTATGGTACCATGTTGAATCTAGCCAACGTGGTTTGCCCCGGCAGTACGTAATAGTTACTGTATAGGGGGATAGTGTCGAAGACTGATTCTTCGGTATGGTGATCATTCGGTGATCCAGAGATAACCTCAAGGGTGATGTTTGTAGCGCTCACCGTGTTGGATTGCGTAGGAGTTTCTTTTGCTCTGTATTGCATTGCTTTGAGACCCCTTTGTTGTTTTCGATGTATGACCGGCCGGCTTGTTTGAAGACTTGACATTCTCTATTTGTATGTTTAGCTGTCGATCCTGGTTTACCGTCGATTTGGCATGGTCGATCGAGGATGCGGTCCAGGCCAGATGGGCCTGAATTGCCTTGCTGAAGTGCCTTTTTCCGCCGACCGGACTGAGAGCCGCGGAATCCGGCGTTGACTGCCGTCTCGCGGGCATCATCATTAGTCTTGGGACGCTTATGCTTGTTGCGTCGATGTTTATGGATGCTATATCTGGCCTCTAATGTGCCATGGGTGTTTGCTTTGTTGTTGTGAGCCAGCCAGCTATCTTCGCCCGCGCAAAAGTCGGTAATGAGTGTTTTTAGGGCCGCCATGGACTTTGGCTTCTCTTGACCAAGGTGTCGGGCGAGCCACTCGTCCCGGATACTGTGTTTAAAGGCTGCTATGGCTTCGGTGTCTGTACAGTCGGTGACTTGGTTCTTTTTTAGTAGGAACCGGGTCCAGAGTCTCCTGGCTGACTCTCCAGGCTATTGGGTAATGTCACCTAAGTCATCAGCATCCGACGGTCGCCTATAGGTACCTTGGAAGTTGCCGAGGAATGCATCCTTGAGATTCTCCCAGCTGCCGACGGAGTTCACCGGCAGGCTATTCAGCCATTGTCTGGCTGGTCCTTTAAGCTTAAGGGGGAGATACTTGATGGCAAGTACATCATCACCATGGGCTATGTGAATGTGGAGAAGGAACTCATCGATCCATACCGCGGGGTCTGTTGTGCCGTCGTATGATTTGATGTTGATGTGTGACGGTGTCCTGGACTAGGGGGTACTCACCACGTCGTCTCCCGATCAGTTGGATTGGGCCGAGGATCCCCATGGCCGTATACTCATGGGCCAGTCCGGACAGTTGCCGCATACAAGGAAGATTCCACAAGACTTGGCGATCAAGACAAGGACTCCTCCCCCACCGGCGTATTCGGCTAGGACTCTTGTTATCCTAGGCCTCTGGTGCATTATATAAACCGAGGCCAGGCTAGTCGATAGAGATATATACAATATACAACAATCATACCATAGGCTAGCTTCTAGGGTTTAGCCTCCTTGATCTCGTGGTAGATCTACTCTTATAATACCCACATCATCAATATCAATCAAGCAGGACGTAGGGTTTTACCTCCATCAAGAGGGCCCGAACCTGGGTAAACATTGTGTCCCTTGC
Organism: Triticum dicoccoides; assembly: GCF_002162155.2. Lineage (NCBI taxonomy): Eukaryota > Viridiplantae > Streptophyta > Magnoliopsida > Poales > Poaceae > Triticum > Triticum dicoccoides. The sequence continues at coordinate 635,504,592 of NC_041381.1, forward strand.
CTCCTGTTACCATTGATCCTAAGATGCACTGCTTGGGACCCCCTACCCGAGATCCGCCGGTTTTGACACCGACATTGGTGCTTTCATTGAGAGTTCCGCTATGTGATCGGCGAAAGGATCAATGGCTCGACTGCAGGTCAACTGCGATGTCGGCTTCTTCGTCAGCAGCTCGACTGGTCACCTTGGTTCGACCAAGGACTGTGCCCTACCTCTGACCGTCATGTTCAGATGAGGGCCTTCATTAACATCAACTCCGATCTCTGTCAAGATCATGGAGAAATCATTCAGGGAGCCCGGGGGCTCAACGTCAACATTGCCCGCGGGCGACCGTGCTGTTTTTCTGGACAGCAAACTTGTATCCGCCGTCACCGTTTCCTCGAGCGTCGGTTTGACGATTGCTTCAGTGGAATAGTGCGGAATTAAGTCTACAACAACCCTGCAAAAATTTCGTCGAGTTCCGATGGAGGAATCTCCGGCAATCTCCGATATATCGAAGCCCTGTTGAATCTGGACGAGAATCCGGACGAGTTTATGGCGTGGTATCCAGCGTCTAGATGGGATGTCCTTTGGAAGATCCAACCGTTGATTTGCTGCGGAATTCCCATATCTACCACCTGCCAAAAATTCAGCTCGATCCGACCGTTCGAACTCCGGGAAACTTCCGATTAATGCATCACTTTTTGGATCTACTTTCTGTGCGAGAACGAATCCGACTCGAATTCATCTTCTTTATGAACGGGATCTCGGACATCCTTTTTGAAGGAAGTTTTCGTATGGGGTGTTGTGTTTTATTCTCAAACACATCCCAGTAGTATTAAAAGTATTCTCGCAATACGAACTTCACCGTCGCGCCGGTGTCAAACCAGCCCGACAACATCACTCCACAGCGGCCGACCTGCGTTAGACACGTCGTTGCTTTGTTGAGCCGAGCTCAACTTCTTCGGATCATCATCTCGGCAAGCCGAACAAGAGTCTGAAATCGCGAAGGATAAATCATCACCAACATCGCCGCTCCACGGATTACACGGAGCGGGCACATCTGCATCGCCACACGGCACTTCATCAAGCCGGCATCGACCACGTCACGACCTGCATCGCTGGACCGGGGGCTTCATCATCTCTTCATCAACCTACTCCGGAGACTTCGGCATTGCTGGCCGACCAGCTCCGTCATGTTAGCTGGACCGAGGGCTTTGCCTCGGCGAGCCAACCTTTGCCAGCATCGCCATGCCGTTGCTTTATCGCCCATCAGGAGATAGGTGTGCGGATCGAGTCCCAATTTTGGGAATCACCTTTCTTCGGATTGCTACAACAAATAAGCCAGGTGCTATTAATCCTAGTATTTTTTGCTTGTTAGGGTTCATTTTTTCCAAGGAATTATTACTCTAGTTTGTCCATCATATGTACGCAGGTCTATCAAATGGTGGCCGCATTAACGACGGTCGCATGGTGGTTCGGTCAGTTTCCGTACATAGTGCGGCGAACGCCGCATCCGGAACTCGAACCGACCTGTGAATTCAGGCCTTGTCATGCCTTTACCGCATCACGCCGCCGCCCTGCATCGACATTGACTTCGGCGCCAGGCCATATTTCTTTTATTGCTCACTTTGCATAAATTATTTGTTATGCAATGATTTTTTTATTTTTTATTATTATTACTATTATCTCTGGTTCACACTATTTTTTGGGCACAGGAAAATGATCCAGCCGGACTATATCCTTTGGCATCACCTCGGCTGGACGGGGGGCTTCGCCAATACTTCATTACCCCATGCCGGGGACTTCAGCATCACCCTGCCGTCCTGCATTGGTTGTGCTATGTCACCACTTCGGAGTGTCGAGCTCTTTGCTGCGCCACCTCGGGACCGGCTCGGGGATGGAACCTTGTCCCGCATCAAGCTCGGACCGCGTCATCAATACCGGACACATTAACCAGCTAAGTTGTCTTCATGCTCAAAGTTTTAAATTTTTAACTTGTGTTCGGCTCAGCCAAGCATTATACTTTTTTGGAAAAAAGTTGCTTGTAAAAATTTCCTTGTCCAAACTTTTTTTGTGACGCGCAAATTCAAATACCCCGTTTACTTGGGGGCTTCCTTCATGAAGCTTTTTCCTCTTGCATATGGTTATACCTGTACGACTTCGTTCCTTGTTCGTGTATTACGCCACAATATGCACCATATTGACTTAAGCGATTTGCAAGCTGGGTTGCCTGGCTCCTGTGCTTACCCCTACATTCCCGATTGTTCGGCTAGGGAGTAAAGGGAGCACCTCTGCGATTGTCACGATCGGGTCAACCGAGCCGAACCTCAGACTGGGTGAAGCCGTTATTCAATTATGGTCGGCACACAACGGAACTCATGAGTACAAAAAATCTATTGCACGTCTCATAATAACAATGAGCACCGAAGAAAGGTATCGATGGGGGTACTATTTTCTTCGAAGATGCTTCTTACTCTTCGCAGTAATATAGCATAAGTTCCCTGAGCGCGCTTTGGCTGTTACAGCCTTATGGCCTGATTGCCTGGTTATTGGAAACACCGTCGATATTCTCGACGGATGGAGTACATAACACTTTTCGGTCTTTGACCGAAGAGGGAGAAGCCGACTGTCGGTTAAGACGCGTTTAAAGTTCGGTTGAACATAGATATGATATAAGTACTTCGGTACATGCAATCATTCTTTTACCCAAGTCACTTGGGGTCTCTTAAATTTATATGAGCCGTTTTATGATAAGTGTTTTTCTTCTTAGTCGTTGCAAAGTTTTTATTATTATTTATCACTCCTTTTTTCGACACAAGTGTGCGGTCACTAGCCGGGGAGCCTAATTTCTCTCTCAAAGCCGCTCGAGTTTAGTTTGCTAAACTGGCCTAGTAAGAAGTACTCCGCCTTCGGGATAGGAGGTTGAAGCCGTAGGCTGACCCGCTTGAAAGTTTTGAGATTGGATGTGTCATGTTAAAGCACGACAGAAGCACCTTTTTTTCTCTAAAGTCCAATTTTCGGATCGGCACCGAACACTTGATCTAGTTCGGACATTAACCTTTTGAATAAGTTTTTTGGCTTTTCGAGCCCATGGCACTTTTAAACTATTTGTGTGTTTTCAGCACAAGTCTCGCAGTGCAACGCCGGACACCTTTAGAGATTCGGCAAAAACATTCTCGGATATTGCTATATATGCATCGGTTTCGAATTGTGTCTTCGGTCAATAGTTGGGTTGCCCGGCTCCTGCGCTTGCCTCCTATGTTCCACTTTGTTTGGCTAGGTGTGCAAAGGGAGAACCACTGCGATTGTGCTTCCAGCTCACATGGTTAAGCACCTCAGTGGAGAAAGCCGAAAACTGACTGTCACAATAAGCGTAAACTGGTCGGCGATCCGATGACGACGTTAAACGACGGGCCATTCATAACAATGGCTGCAGTGTTTACGGCTTGACCTCGACTGTCGCCGAATGCTACCGGGGGCTATTAACTGGCCTCCTAAACTAAATCCTCGATATTTTGCTCTTACATTGGAGCTGAGGTTTCATGATCATGCTTTCATGACAAACCCAAAGAAAGGAACCGATAGCGGGACTATTTTCTTTGGAAGACATTTCTTCTATTAAACAGTAATATAATATGTCTCTCCGCGTACCTTTGTTTATAAAACAGTATGGCCAGATTTCTTTGTTTGTTGTAAATCTTTGCCCTCATAAAGGCCTTATAAAGTAGGACAAACACTCCTCGGCTATTGGCCGAGGAGGTGGAAGCCGATGGTCGGTCAACAACGTTTTGTACAATGCGGGTCCGAGCATTAATGACGTAAAGTACTTGGATACATAGAGTCATTACACATAATTTGTGCTTTTACTATGGACATCGATCCTTAATTCGGCCTCCCTTACCCGCATTAAGGCTCGGGGGCTACTTAAAGGGGCACATCGATCCCCTGATATGGTGTTGCCACCCGACCAGTGTCTCGGGGGCTACTGCATTGCCTGTTCTATGCCAAAAATTTTAAGTGCAATACAGTTTCCGAGGAGATTTTGATCCTCAGGTTGGTCGGCCGCACCCAACCTGAGTCTCGAGGACTGAGCACGCCGCTTTTTGTGTCCCAAAGTATTCTGCCGAGCTAGGACTTGATCCTCAGACCGAATTTGCAAATCAACCTGAGTCTCAGCAGCTACGGGGATCAACGGTCTTATGTCATCCTTCATGGGCATCTCGGGTTTTAGATCGATACCCACCTTGAGGGCTACTGGCTATGTATCTCGGCAGAGAATAAATTGCACCAATCAAAAGTATTGACAAAAATCGGCCCACATTCGGGGTGGTGCACCACCTCGGAAGCAGTCCGGCATAAAGCTCGGGCGCTAGTGGCTGGCTCCATAGAGGGCATTTCCGGCATTAAGCTCGGCTAAACTCCTTCAAACTTCTTTGAACCAAGGTGATTTACGACACCTCGGATAAAGTCCGGCGTTGGAGCTCGGATACATAGTCCGGCGTTGGAGCTCGGATACAGTCCGGCGTTGGAGCTCGGATACATAGTCCGGCGTTGGAGCTCGGATACTTAGTCCGGTGTTAGAGCTGGGAAGCAGTCCGGCATTGGTGCTCGGCTGCAAAAGATACCTCGAATGCAGTCGGCGTTGGAGCTCGGACGCAAGAGGATGTTGCCGCCCGGGAACAACTTCAAACCCGAGGTGTGGCATAAAAATAACAAGGCATTGATAAAGGCCGTAAACTTAAAGGGGCTCCTCGGATACCCGACGTGTAAACTCGTCGAATGCATTTCGGCGATCCTCAAGATCGAAGATGAGAAGATTTGTTGAACCAGTATTCAAGACCGACGACCGAAGATGAAGAACAGTTCGGAAGAATCGAGGAGCATCCCCAACTTGAAGACCGGTTCAGGGGGCTACTGATGGTGTCCTGGACTAGGGGGTACTCACCACGTCGTCTCCCGATCAGTTGGATTGGGCCGAGGATCCCCATGGTCGTATACTCATGGGCCAGTCCGGACAGTTGCCGCATACAAGGAAGATTCCACAAGACTTGGCGATCAAGACAAGGACTCCTCCCCCACCGGCGTATTCGGCTAGGACTCTTGTTATCCTAGGCCTCTGGTGCATTATATAAACCGAGGCCAGGCTAGTCGATAGAGATATATACAATATACAACAATCATACCATAGGCTAGCTTCTAGGGTTTAGCCTCCTTGATCTCGTGGTAGATCTACTCTTGTAATACCCACATCATCAATATCAATCAAGCAGGACGTAGGGTTTTACCTCCATCAAGAGGGCCCGAACCTGGGTAAACATTGTGTCCCTTGCCTCCTGTTACCATTGATCCTAAGACGCACTGCTTGGGACCCCCTACCCGAGATCCGCCGGTTTTGACACCGACAATGTTTTTAAACCCTTCTGGTAATTCGTGATTCATTAGTTCATCAGTGAAGCAGAGGGGGTGTGCGGCGCCTCTGTGTCAGGCTATGTCACGACGCAGTCCAACTAAATCTGGTCGGTTGTGTTCGGCCCGGCCGGACTTATTACTAGTGTATTCGGCATGACGGTCATCGTCATGTGTTGTGGTGCGCCCCCGTGATCCGCAAATTGATCTTTGTTGTCCTGCGTTGTTTTCCAATATATCTCGCAGGTCCTGCTATTGCCCCGGACCGTAGTGAACTGGCGTGGGGGTGCGGGCTGGTACGTCGTTTTATCCCGGCCATGAGGTGGTCGGTCAGCCTCGTCTTGTGCTGGTAATGCAGGCTCTACGGGCTCTTCCTCCAGCTGAGGTACCAACTTGTGCTTTGGGTAGCCCTTGGTGGTAGGCTCGAGTCCGTATTCCTCGGCCGCCAGGACCTCAGTCCATCTGTCTGCGAGCAGATCTTGATCAGTTTGGAGCTGCCACTTTTACTTTTTCAGGCTTCTTGCAGTGGCTATAAGCCGGCGCTTGACGCGCTCCTGCTCCATGGGATCCTCCAGTACGCCGAATTCTTTGTCGCCGAGGCTCACCTCATCTTCGGAGGGAGGCATATAGTTGTCGTCCTCCAAGTATCCGTCCGTCGCCTGTTTATCTGGGCTGACCTGCCCTTGTTCTTGTTCTGCCTGCTTGAAGGTAGGCTAATCAGGATTTTATTCCTCTCCGGTACCCTCTGGATTGTTTTCTTCTCCAGTGCCAGTGTTGCTGTGGCGGGGCTTAGAGCGGCGTCGATGACGCCCATGCTTTGATTTCTTCCCTGAGGGGTTATGTGTTGCCTCCTCGCTATTGTTTTCTTTGGGGGTGTCCACCATGTATATATCATATGAAGAGGTGGCAATCCAGCGCCATGTGGGCGGTGGTTCTTGTTCTTCTCCTGCATCGTCGTCTATACCGTCGATGTCTTCAGAGTCGAAGTTAAGCACGTTGGTCAAATCATCGACCATGGCTATGAAGTGGGTGGTGGGTGGATAACGAATTTCTTTGTCGCCTGCTTCCCACTCGAGCCGGACATAGTTTGGCCAGGAATCTCCTGACAGGGTGAGAGACCTTAATGAATTTAGTACATCGCCAAAGGGCGAGTGCTGAAAGATGTCCGCGGCGGTGAACTCCATTACTAGAGCCCAATCGGACTTGATGGGCCCGGGCGCACGTGGTTCAGAACCCATGTCCGGACACAGGTCCGGGGGGTCCGGTGATGCAGATCCCCTTAACGGTGGAGTCTGTGTTCGGCTCTACCGCCAAAGAGTATGCGGCCTCCGTGGCGGGGTCCATCCACCCATCCTCAGTCGACACGATCTGCCCCGGATTTAGGCCAGGAGCGGCTACAGGGGCGATATCCCGAATACTGTCCGATAGCAGATCTAAGTCGTGCTCGTCGTGACTGTTCGGTACTCCCGATGCAGGCCCGAATCCGTCGAAGATCAAGTCTCCGCGGATATCGGTCGTGTAATTCAGGTTCCCAAACCTGACATGATGGCCAAGGGTGTAGCTGTCGATCTGTTCCAGATGGCCAAGCGAGTTAGCCCGCAGTGCAAAGCCGCCGAACATGAAGATTTGTCCGGGGATAAAAGTCTCACCCTGGACTGCACTGTTGAAGGTTGGGGGAGCCATCGAGCCGTACAGCGACGGCACAGAGGAACTCTCAATGAAAGCACCAATGTCGGTGTCAAAACCGGCGGATCTCGGGTAGGGGGTCCCGAACTATGCGTCTAAGGCTAATGGTAACATGAGACTGGGACACGATGTTTTACCCAGGTTCGGGCCCTCCCGATGGAGGTAATACCCTACTTCCTGCTTGATTGATCTTGACGATACGAGTATTACAAGAGTTGATCTACCACGAGATCATAGAGGCTAAACCCTAGAAGCTAGCCTATGGTATGATCAAGGTTGGAAAAGGCGGTAGGCGTAAGCGAGGCGGTTGGCCTTCGCCTAGTTCCTAGGTAGTGCCTAAGCGCCCTAGGCGCGGCCTAGGCGGTAATATAGTTTTTACTCGTAGTGTATTTTTGATTATTATATGGTTGTTGATATTAGTTTAGGGCATATAAATAAGTTAGTTACCATCTACTACCATTAGAATATAACCCGTTCGGCATGTCAGTGCAGTATGTGGCATGATTTCTTGCTTGGGTGGACAATTCCTTGCTTTCCCTGCCTAGACCTCCATTCATGCCCTAGGCGAGGCGTTTGGCCATTGCCTAGCGCCTAGGCGTGCCTAAGTGCCTCCTAGGCACTGCCTTTTCCAACAGAGGGTATGATTGTTGTTATCCTACGGACTAAACCTTCCTGTTTATATAGACACCAGAGGGGGCTAGGGTTACACAGAGTCGGTTACAGAGAAGGAGATCTACATCCGAATCGCCAAGTTTGCCTTCCACGCAAAGGAGAGTCCCATCCGGACACGGGACGAAGTCTTCAATCTTGTATCTTCATAGTCCAACAGTCCGGCCAAAGTACATAGTCCGGCTGTCCGGATACCCCTCCAGGAATCCCTCAACGACGCCTTATGAACTGTGGTTTGGCAAGAAACCAAAGTTGTCGTTTCTTAAAGTTTGGGGTTGCGATGCTTATCTGAAAAAGTTTCAACCTGATAAACTCGAACCCAAATCGGAGAAGTGCATTTTCATAGAATACCCAAAGGAAACTATTGGGTACACCTTCTATCACAGATCCGAAGGCAAAATATTTGTTGCTAAGATGGATCCTTTCTAGGGAAGGAGTTTCTCTCGAAAGAAGTGAGTGGGAGGAAAGTAGAGCTTGATGAGGTAACTGTACCTGCTCCCTTATTGGAAAGTAGTTCATCACAGAAATCGGTTCTAGTGATTCCTACACCAATTAGTGAGGAAGCTAATGATGATGATCATGAAACTTCAGAATAAGTTACTACAGAACCTCGTAGGTCTTCCAAAGTACAGTTCGCACCAGAGTGGTACGGTAATCCTGTTATGGAAGTCATGTTACTAGACCATGATGAACCTACGAACTATGAGGAAGCGATGATGAGCCCAGATTCCGCGAAATGGCTTGAAGGCCATGAAATCTGAGATAGGATCCATGTATGAGAACAAAGTGTGGACTTTGGTGGACTTGCCCGATGATCGGCAAGCCATAGAAAATAAATGGATCTTCAAGAGGAAGACAGACACTGATAGTAGTGTTACTATCTACAAAGCTCGACTTGTCGCAATTTTTTTACAAGTTCAAGGTGTTGAATACAATGAGATTTTCTCACTCGTATCAATGCTTAAGTCTATCTGAATCATGTTAGCAATTGCCACATTTTATGAAATTTGGAAAATGGATGTCAAAACTGCATTCCTTAATGGATTTATTAAAGAAGAGTTGTATATAATGCAACCAGAAGGTTTTGTCAATCCTAAAGGTGCTAACAAAGTGTGCAAGCTCCAGTAATCCATCCATGGACTGGTGCAAGCATCTCGGAGTTGGAATATATGCTTTGATGAGTTGATCAAAGCATATAGTTTTATACAGACTTGCAGTGAAGCTTGTATTTACAGAAAAGTGAGTGGGAGCACTACAGCCTTTCTGATAAGTATATGTGAATGACATATTGTTGATCAGAAATAATGTAGAATTTTCTAGAAAGCATAAAGGAGTGTTTGAAAGGAGTTTTTCAAAGAAAGACCTCGGTAAAGCTGCTTACACATTGAGCATCAAGATCTGTAGAGATAGATCAAGATGCTTGATAAGATTTTTCAATGAGTACATACCTTGATAAGATTTTGAAGTAGTTCAAAGTGGAACAGTCAAAGAAAGAGTTCTTGCCTGTGTTGCAAGGTGTGAAGTTGAGTAATACTCAAAACCCGACTATGGCAGAAAATAGAAAGAGAATGAAAATTCATTCCCTATGCCTTAGTCATAGGTTCTATAAAGTATGTTAAGCTGTGTACCAGACCTATTGTATACCTTGCTCTGAGTTTGGCAAGGGAGTACAATTTTGATCTAAGAGTAGATCACTGGACAGCGGTCAAGAATATCCTTAGTGAGGACTAAGGAAATATTTCTCGATTATGAAGGTGATAAAAGAGCCCGTCGTAAAGAGTTACATCGGTGCAAGATTTTTCACCGATCCAGATGACTCTAAGTCTCAATCTAGATACATATTGAAAGTGGGAGCAACTAGCTAGAGTAGCTCCTTGCAGAGCATTGTAGACATAGAATATTTGCAAAATACATACGGCTCTAAATGTGACAGGCCCGTTGACTAAACTTTTCTCACGAGAAAAACATGATCATACCTCACCACAAGAAATCTGTTAATACGTGACGGTACATGTCTGTCACAAATGAGTGGAAACTGTCATGGGTGGCCATGCATGACGGACTTGATATCCGTCATGTATATCACGTCATAATTTGACATCCTGCCTTCCTTGACGGGTCTTGACCGTCATGGATCTACCCCAAGCCCGCCCAAGCCCAAACCATTGTGACGGAACCAAGCCATCATAGCCTGATGCCATGTTGGATTTTTGATTCGCCAATTGAAATGATGTGGCTGCCTACGTGGATACTACTTTTCGTCACAGAAATCGTCACGAATGTAGGCACAATTTAAATATGGTCCATCCAATTTCTTTCTGCCCAAGTTTGAGACCGTATATGTTTTAGCCAATTTTGGCTCAAAGAGAAAGTAATTTCAAACCGTTCACACAATATGCGGCCATCTGTATTTATATATTTTCTCGAAAAAATCTGTTTGTATATACAACATATTAGTTTACAAATCCTTCATCTAATGATAACTTACAACATAGATTCACTAAATATATTACTGAAGAAGGTTAAGAAGCACTACAATCCAGTTTACATCAACAAAACATACAAACTTTTGAGGCTGCTGTTCAGGTTCTTCGTCGACTCTCCTGATGGCAACTATCATGTCATGGCGAGGATTATGGTGGGTAGCACTATGTAGCCCACTACCCAATCATACCTAGCATATTTAAAAGAACATTAAATTTTTGCAGATTCATAGATAGTAGAGACAAAAGTATTACAACAAGCGTAAAAATGTATTACATGTCCACTTGGCCAGCATTGAGAGTACTATTACTTATAACAGGAAAAATAATGAAATGAAACAAACCAGTATATTTGAATAGAAGGTGACAGGAACTACAAATATAATTTATTACATGGCTTACAAATTACTTCATGGTTATTAAGGTACAGGCTAAATCATAAAACACGAACACCAACAGCAAGTGTTATTATGAACTGGATAACCTTGCAACACCCAATTGCTCTCATCTACCCACTTGACCAGCATAGTACTGTTATTTATAACAGGAAACAATAATGAAAGGAACCAATATACATGTATACAGGACAACAATAGGAACAAGAAATCAGAGAAAGAGATTCAAGTCATAGTGAAATCAAGGACATAAGAGAGAAGATAAATTGGATTGTTTTATATAAAATCAAAGTTCAGAAATGTGCAGAGATATTCAGTGGTGGACGTTGGGAGGACCATAATTATTTTTGTATACACTATTTAATTGCATGTGCGTTGCAACGGGAATATACATATTCTAGTTGTTCATACATCTTCCAGTTGTTCAACACCAATCTTGGCTAACATATATTTTTAGGATCCTAATGCACATTAGGCCGAATTGTAAAAAAAAATCTTCCTCTCCACATACTATCTCAGTCATACAGATCCATGTTATCAGTTCCCTTTCCTCGCCCATTCACACACACTTTGAATTTAAAACACATAACCATCCAGCTGGCATATTTCACAATGTGCTTATCTTGACAAGGCATGTCTACCATTTTCAATTGTGTCACGTAAACTTCCCCCTCTCCCTATCCTTTCCTCTCTTCAACCCTCAATTACTCAACAGATTCAGACATTTTGATGTGCAGCAACATATTTAATTAATATTATGGTACCACAAATTCATATATTTGTTGAATTGACACACATGTTTGACGACCAATTTTATGGAGAAAAAAAAAACCAACACACGAGACAAACAACTAAATGGATATTTTGTATTCCTTTTCATATGTTTGGTAGCAAGGTAATATGTGTAGGCATTTATTGTTCCTTCTTATTTGACAATTGCTTACAGATCTTAACGACACGAGACTGATTAACATCACAAGTCTAAAGAAACAATATTGATAACAAGAAAAGGTAGATATCTAAAAAGTGTACTCGTTTGTGGTGTTGTCTAGTGAAAGATAAAAAGAATGTTTCCTTACCAACAGATTCCCAATTTCTCTTGATGTCATCAACTCCAGCAAAGTGAAAGCTTCTAGCATAAACCAACTCTGAGGATCTGACATGTAAATCCTCCTGGAGAGTTACAGTCCACTATGCTATCATGGGCCGGTACTGTTACATGAAGCAGACAGGAGTTTTAAAGATTGATATGCATGGATCATACCTAACCTTTACTTGCATGAATCGAGCAGTACAGTGTAACTAAAATCATGATGTGCAATTCGTAGAATGAATGGTTTCAGTGTTTCGTTGTCAATGTCAACCAATCAAATCGGCGCACCATTCACAGAGAGCCTGGTCAAATCAACATTTTACTTTCTTCATCTCCTCTATGTGCATGTATATTAGCATTGCGTTCGAAACACACATAGCCACACACCCTTTAGCATCGGAATTATAATAATCAAAGGATACCAGATTCAGCAAAAGGTTGTACATGCATCAGGTCGTACTGTGTATTAGACGATGGGTGATGATGGGTGCACAACACGTCCGGCCGGCGGCAGGTAGACGCGTCAACCTTGTTCCTGCACATCAAGCCAGCTGTGGCATGGCTTCTACATGATCTCTCCTTCAGTGAAGGGACCTTGGGGTGGGGCTGCGATGCCTCACGATGGTGGAAACCAGGCACATCTGCCAAGCCGCCAAATATCTTTGTGAATATAAGAAGGATTCAGTCCAACTAAATCATAATCTGTTTATATAGCAGTAATAATAAATCTATTTATACACAAGGAGCAGAAATCGTAATCCTAGCCAAAAGTAAGGAAAAGGGAAACCAATCTGCTGCATGCTAAGTAAGCTCCAAATCTCTACAGCAGATGAAAGGAGATCAGAATTTGATTATGAAATAGCAGTAGTGTATTCGAACGACTACCTATGCATTGTAAGGGCATCCGTAAACTAGAGAGAGGGAACCGAGCGACCTTTCCTTTGTAGGAATCCACGACCACAACGTCAGCGGAGGCGGCAAAAGAACTTGGAAGGGGGTCGCGTGGCAACACTAAGCCACGATGTTGAGGAAGCTAACAGGAGAGGTGGGAGCCGCGCTGGTAACCAGTGGCGACTAGGGTTCGCTGGTGCTTCCAGCTGCCGCAGTAGACCGCCTTCCACCGCATGGCCGCTCCACTTCCACAAGGCCGACGTCGGGGTTGAGTTTCGCGTCAGATCTGCGCGCGCCCAAGATACCACTGCGATTGCAGCTTGTAGGAGACGAGGGAGAGGTGCCATTAAAGTGGTAGTGGACGAGGTTGAGGAGATTCCGGATTTCCTGGTAAGAGAAAGGGCGCATGTGGGGAGGTGGAGGAACGAGGTATCGCCGGGACGGTGAGGGTGCAGAGAAGGGATAAGGGGATCGATGGTGAGGGATAAGAGGAGGGGGCGGCGGCAGGGGGAGAAAGAGACTGGGGAAGGGAGTTTTAGGGTTAGGTTTTATACATGAATGGTTTGGGCGGGCACAAGTGGGCTTTGGGCGGGCTCGAGTGGGTTTGTGGGGCTGTATTGGACCGTTGATGACGTTTTTGAAGACGTCACCAGAAATTTGTCATGGATTAACAGATTTTTTGTAGTGTTAGTACTCTTTGGGTGTTAATCACGTAGCGATGTGAACTAGATTATTGACTCTAGTAAACCCTTTGGGTGTTGATCAAATGACGATGTGAACTATGGGTATTAATCACATACAGATGTGAATATTGGTGTTAAATCACATGGTGATGTGAACTAGATTATTGACTCTAGTGCAAGTGGGAGACTGAAGGAAATATGCCCTAGAGGCAATAATAAAGTTATTATTTATTTCCTTATTTCATGATAAATGTTTATTATTCATACTAGAATTGTATTAACCGGAAACTTAGTACATGTGTGAATACATAGACAAACAAAGTGTCACTAGTATGCCTCTACTTGACTAGCTCGTTGAATCAAAGATGGTTAAGTTTCCTAGTCATAGACATGAGTTGTCATTTGATTAACGGGATCACATCATTGGAGAATGATGTGATTGACTTGACCCATTCCGTTAGCTTAGCACTTGATCGTTTAGTATGTTGCTATTGCTTTCTTCATGACTTATACATGTTCCTATGACTATGAGATCATGTAACTCCCGCTTACCGGTGGAACACTTTGTGTGCTACCAAACGTCACAATGTAACTGAGTGATTATAAAGGTGCTCTACGGGTGTCTCCGAAGGTACTTGTTGAGTTAACGTATTTCAAGATTAGGATTTGTCACTCCGATTGTCGAGAGGTATCTCTGGGCCCTCTCAGTAATACACATCACTATAAGCCTTGCAAGCAATGTAGCTAATGAGTTAGTTACGGGATGATGCATTACGTAACGAGTAAAGAGACTTGTCGGTAACGAGATTGAAGTAGGTATTGAGATCCAGACGATCGAATCTCGGGCAAGTAACATACTGATGACAAAGGGAACAACGTATGTTGTTATGCGGTTTGACCGATAAAGATCTTCGTAGAATATGTGAGAGCCAATATGAGCATCCAGGTTCGGCTATTGGTTATTGACCGGAGACGTGTCTCGGTCATGTCTACATAGTTCTCGAACCCGTAGGGTCCGCACGCTTAAAGTTTGATGACGGTTATATTATGAGTTTATATGTTTTGATGTATCGAAGGTAGTTCGGAGTCCCGGATGAGATCAGGGACATGACGAGGAGTCTAGAAGTGGTCGAGACGTAAAGATCGATATATTGGACGACTATATTCGGACATCGGAAAGGTTCCGAGTGATTCGGGTATTTTTCGGAATACCGGGGAGTTACGGGAATACGGGGAAGAGTATTGGGCCTTAATGGGCCTTAGTGGGAAGGAGAGGCAGCAGCCAGGAGGTGGCGCGCGCCCCTCTCAAGCCCAGTCCGAATTGGACAAGGGGTTTGGGGCGCGGCCCCCCTCTCCCTTCCTTCTCCCCTCCCCTCCTTTCCCCCCTTCCCCTAGTTGGACTAGGAATGGAGGAAAGCTACTCCTACTAGGAGTAGGAATCCTACTCCCTTGGCGCGCCCCTCCTAGGGCCGGCCTCCTCCTCCCTTGCTCCTTTATATACGAGGGCAGGGGGCACCCCATAGACACAACAATTGATCCCTTGGATCTCTTACCGTGTGCGGTGCCCTCCTCCATGATAATCCACCTTGATAATATCATAGCGGTGCTTAGGCGAAGCCCTGCGTCGGTAGAACATCATCATTGTCACCACGCCGTCGTGGTGACGGAACTCTCCCTCAAAGCTCGGCTGGATCGGAGTTGGAGGGACGTCATCAAGCTGAACGTGTGCTGAATCGGAGGTGCCGTACATTCGGTACTTGATCGGTCGGATCGTGAAGACGTATGACTACATCAACCGCGTTGTGCTAACGCTTCCGCTTTCGGTCTACGAGGGTACGTGGACAACATTCTCCCCTCTCGTTGTTATGCATCACCATGATCTTGCGTGTGCGTAGGATTTTTTTTGAAATTACTATGTTCCCCAACATCAATGACATCAGTATGCTCCACTGATCACCACTCGTTGCATGGTTAGCCATTGGGGAATCGCCACCGGTGGAGTTTCAAGCAAATGGCCACTCATACAACATGAGTCACTACCAAGCGAATGGATATATCCAAAGTGGGAAACCTTTGTGAAGCCAGTTCCAAGATCCCAAGGTAAGAAATAACTTAGTTTTCATAATCCTCGAGCAGTTGCTAGGAAGGATGTCAAGAGGGCATTTATGATTTTGCAAGCCCAGTTTGCTCTTGTGCGAGGATCGGAGAGTTTTGGGACGAAGAAATCCTTAGGTACATCTTGATTGTCATCATGATCTTGCAAAACATTTTTCTTGAGCATGAGCATGGCCAAGATTTGGATTACCCTACTATGACTTCATGGGAAGGGTGATGCATCCGCGTAGAATGGAATACCTCATGCTACACTTTCTTCAAGTTCACCATGAAAACCGAGATACAGATGCTCATGAACTTCAACAAGACCTCATCGAGGAGTGGTGAATGTGAAATGGGCAACTAAACCACTAATTCTACTTCTATGTTTCATTTTATGTTTGATGCACTTTCTGTTAGGTTTGATGAACAATTGTGTTGAATTTGGGGTTGTGGATTGATGAAATATGTAAAAATTACATACTATTTGTGTTTTATTTGTTTCAGATTAATTTGCATGAGTTTTATCATTTACAACATAGCATATGCACAAAAATGTGTGGTAAAATAAGAAGTCCAAAATTTTGGCCTGGAAAAGAAGGAAAAAATCCTGGAGACCAAAAACCTTCTGCTTCCACCCCTAAAACTAATTTTTGGTCTCCAGATTATTGGTCTCGTGTTGGATATGCTTTTAGGTAAGTATTTAGCTACCGCTATGGCCGAGGCCTCCGCAATGCAGTTGGGACTCGGTCGGTATTTATGAAGAGACAGAGGGGAAATTCATCCATCCCTTGGAGGAAGGGGTCGAAATTTACCCTAAGCTGGTTTCCTCCACTAATAAGGACTCTAAAAACTATATATGGTCCTGTATTTTGAAATTACATGGTCATGAGCAAAAATATAGTCGCTCCATGTGCGCTCGTCTTCATCTCCATGTTTGATCATGCTCCAAAGCTCGTTCATCTTGTCCATGATAGGCCGTGAGCAATACAAGCATATATAATTTAGGCAACACCATGTTCTAATGAACATTAGAAATAATCCTAAGAAACAAAAGTGTCCGATAATTTAATTGGCATGCTCAAGTTCTAGTGATTGGTCCCTGTTTTTTAAGATTTGAACATGCGTAGCGCCAATCATTGTGGGTGCAATAGCGGTAGCGATGTCCTCATCACATGAGCTCGATCTTTTGAAGTCATACATAACCTATTAGTCTAGTCTAGAAATATTTATCAAGATTTTTTGATACGCATGCTTTCAAGAACTATAGCGCGATATGCGACCGGGACCCTTCTACTGTGAATTGAGTATAAAACATACTCACACATAACATATGAACCAAAAAATAAATATTAGCAAAATTAAGTATGGGTTTATTTTAGAAAGATATATTTTTAATGATAAACACTAAAGTTTTAGTTAAAACAATTATATCGTCATACTTTAACCACACGCATAACCAGGAATATCAACTACTCGGTTCAACTCTAATAGACAATGGGTTAAAATCTTTGCTTAGTCTTGAGCTACTATAATTTTATAAGCGGTATACAAAATTTTATTTGGTTGACTTGAACCTAATCCCAGCGAGTTGGCTTTGCCCCTTTAACATACCAATGTGGGTAAAATTTATAAAATAAAATACGAAAAATTGATTGAAATGTTTTCTTTTAAATCCACCTAATGATGTCATGGCTAAACTTCTACAAATAGTGTAACATTCAATTGGTAGGTGGTTCTTGAGAAACTTACGATGTCCACAAATATTCCAAAAACATTCGCATCTTTGCTGCCTTGTAAGAAAATCTTCCACTTGTCCTCTTGTCAAGTTGATAAAGCACTCCTCCAATGTTGTCAACCAGCTTTGCAAACTCGTGTTCTTCCCAATTCCTGGAAGCCTTCTTGTTATTAAGGGGTAGCCCTACCTTATTTTGTTAACTTATTGCTTTCTAGCAAAGCGTGCCGGCCCTATCTCTAAAGCACCAAACTTCCACATTTTAGGAGATGGCCTATCTTCAATGGCTCGATATGAAAGACGACCAGCTCTACAACATTTTTTGACATATCTTTCAAAACCAAGTTGTGTATATGCATTTAAAATATACCCATGGGTGGAACTCTCACTCTGATTTGATTACCAGGCTGGGGATAGGCAAACCACTTATCAATGCATCTGTGTTGCTCTGGTGGCCACATATACAAGAGTTGTTAGTGAAGTTAGCTAGAAAGGGTCGTCATTTCCCTACCATCCAATCTTCCACCTGCCAGATTTATCGTTGCTATTTTATTATAATGGGTATCAGTATCCATTGAATAAATCCCTCCGCGAAATCCAAACGGAGAGAATGGTTCGAATCCACATTAGAACAAACCATGAAAAAGGCGTTGAGCAGGTGCAAACTCGAGGAGCTAGGAAGGATGGAAGAAAGCTTGGCCATTTTTTCACTGAACTACTCGAACTTTTTGTTAGAAAAGCGGAAATAGCTCAGTTCGAGAGATCATGTGGTGAAGCCGTAAGCGATAGTGCTATGAAACTCCATGCCACATGTACGAGATAGGCACTGTCATCACAACAGACATGTCTACCATAACAAGCAAGTGATTCATCGTGGTTCTGTTGAAACTCGCCCACAGAATCGATCACATCAAATCACAATAGAGATGCGCACAAAAAACTTCAGAAAAACTAACGCCCACACGTGTGGGCGTTTGCATATCGCCCACATGCCTCCATCACCACTCATTTTGCCACGTATGAATAGATGACATCAGCAGAAATCTTTTTGGTTTTCGGCTTAAAAATCTTTTATCTCCTAAATAAAAAAGCGAACTAAAAATCCATTTTCACCATTAAATCCGCCTCGACGAGATCTTCAAAACTAGACCCCATGTTGATATGTTTCGACGAATATTTTTTTGCCCAGAAGTTGCCATGATGTTTACACTATAGTTGCCATAGTGCTTAAACTAAAGTTGCCATGTAGCAATTTTAGTTTGTAGATCATGGCAATTTTAGTTTTTTTATGATGGCAATTCTAGTATTTTGACCATGAAAATATTTTTTTATTGAACCATGGCAATTTTAAGTGCATGTATCATGACAATTTTAATTTATGGTGCATGGCAAGTCTAGTTTCTTAATTCTCCGTTTTATAATATGTTAAAATTTACTTTTAAATGTAAAAAAATAGTTGAAACATATCATGGCAACTTCAGTGTAAATATCATGGCAATTCATGTGCAATAGACATGGCAACTTTTAACCAAAATTTCTTTTTGCCAAAATATATCGTTATGAGATCTAGTTTTGAAGATCTCGTCGTGAGGGATTTAATGATGAAAACGGATCTTCAATCGGATTTTTCATTTAAGAGATAAAACATTTTAAAAACTGAAAATCCAAAAAGATTCTTGCATGCATGCATGCGATGACGTGGCAATCTATTTGCATTAGAGACGTGTGGTGCGTCTTCTTTCCTGCCACACGTGTGACAGTTATCGACGTCCAAAAACTTTGATAGCCAAGGGCTCTTGTCGTGCCCTTTGTTTTCCTCTTTATTGCTTTTCTGGTTTTCTCCGTGATACAACTCACGCATGGCATATGTATATGGACTGTGCTAACGACCAGTCAACTGGTCGTTAGCGACAGATCCGCACGACCGTAACTCAGCTTCCTCTGATTTTTCTTCTTCTCTCGAAAACCGTATATGTCAATAGTAAATCGCTAGTGGTTTTTCTGGTTTTTTAGCTACACAATATGAAAAGAAAATAAAAGTGCTGGAAAGGAGACTTGAACCCAGGTCTATTCATTAGAGTTTGAGCCCAATGACCAACTAAGCCACCCTTAGTTGTTGTCTATCAAATATAAACAAGGTTATTTTAACCTTTCTTTTTTCTGCCATATCAGCAATAATAATTGTTTTTGCTTGGTAACTTTGGCATGACCAGCGTGATAACTATAACTTGAGCAACATGATAACTATACTATGATAAGCCTGATAACTATAATATGAGAAGGTTAATGACTATACGATGAGAAGCACGATAACTTTAGCATGGGGTAGTGGTAACTTCACACTGGGGTATGTTTCGACAACAAAAAGTTACCGGGACATGTTTCAGTAACGTTTTTCACATGGGTAAAGAGTTATCAAATGTGTTGTATGTAAGTTACCGGTTGTCTGGTGCGTAAATTACCATGGTATTTGCACTAGGTTACCAGGGCATATTTCTAGAACTTTTCGCCCAAGGTGAAAAGTTATCAATGCGTTTATATGTAAGTTATCAGGTTAATTGTATGTAAGTTATCATCTTATTTACACAGGAAGCTAACGGGGGTATATTTTAACAATTTGTTCACCTCAGATGGTAAAAAAGTGGTATTTTATTTAAACTTGTCAGGAGCCAAGTAGTGGGTGAGTTGACTAGTGTGTTAAGATCTCAATATTGAAGTCTTGAGTTCAATTATCAGCTTTATCATGATTTTTAGGCTATAAAACTACAAGGTCGAAACTACAATATGGAAACTACTAGCATCAAGATTTGTTTCCAACATCTTTTTCTCCCAAAATTATCAGGCCTGCGATGTGTGAGTTATCAAGCTATTCGCACAAAAAATAACCAAGGGGTATTTCATCAACGTGCCTCCCTCCACCCGGTCGGCAAATTTACCAAGACCTATGCACATAAGTTATCAGGTCAGCGATGTGTGAGTTACCATGATAGAAAGAAGAATTTTTATAAATCACTTCGGGTGAGCTGGGCCTTCAAGCGGCCTCAAAACGTCGGGGTTGTAAATGACATACATATATTCACATAAAAGTTATCAGAGTATATTTCATCACCTTTATTGGCCAAAAGTTATCAAGATCGGGTTGCATAAGTTATCAGGTCTCCGATGTATGAGTTATCATGCTATTCACACCAAAAGTTCCCGGGGGATGTTTCATCAACACCCACCCTACGCCAAAGTTATCAGGACTAAGTTATATAAGTTATTAGATCTGTGATATGCGAGTTATCAGATCTATGATGTGTGAGTTACCATGCTGTTCACACAAAAAGTTACCGAGTGGATGTTTCATCAACTCCCCCCTCACCCCCATCCCTGCACGAAAATTAATAGGGTGTTATCAACTTGAGACTCACGAAACTAGATATCATGATGATTGTATGTGAGTTATTGGAGCAATCCATAGAAAAAGAACAAGAATTTTTTTTCATTTCTTTTCTCATATAGTAGTAAAAAGGTACAAATACCTAGTTATCTTTTGATAGAGAACAACTAGTACTAGTTGTTGTAATGGTAAGGATGATGTGTATAAACACAACATGTGCTAGGTTCGAATCCTACATGTAGCACTTATACTTTTTTTAGCACTGAAGGAAAAAAATTAGTGCTAAAGGAAAAAAACGATGGGCAAGAGCGACAGGATCAGAAAGAAAGATCGAAGGAAAAAAAGCGAGCGGGCGCAGAAGCGATCGTAAAGAAAGATCGAAAGATAAAAAAACTGGCGGGAGCGATCATACGTATCTGTCGCTAACTGCCAGTCGGCAGGAGAATAGCTTTCTCGTATGTATATATACACAGCCCAACGCACACAGCCATACGTACAAGTCCTAAACGGACTTGTATTGCACCTTGACTCACGTAGGCAATATACTATTAGAGCATCTCCAACAGTCGCCCCAAACGACGCGCGCGCGCGGTAAACGCAGCTTTTAGCGCGCGCGGGGCGGTTTGCCGCGCTACAGCGGCCGCGGGAAACAAGCGCGCGCAGGAACCGTTAGCGCGCGTGCGCGAAAAGGCGCCAGCTCGCGCGCAAGATTTGGCGCGCCGCTTCGCGCGCGCCTATAAAAGCTGTGCGCGCCACGCGCCTTCTCCACACACATCTCTTCCCCTCTCCCTCTCCCTCTCTGCCACGCGCCACTCCAGCGCCCCGCCACCGACGCGCCGCCGAGGAGCGTCCGGCTACCGCGGCGTCCGCCTGCGGCCCAACGGCAGCTACACCGCGGAGATACGCTCCGGCGAACTCCGGCTCGCCCTCGGCACGTACGGGACGGCGCGACAGGCCGCCCACGTGTATGACGCGGCGGCGTGGCGCCTAGGCCGGCCACGCGGCCAGATGAACTTCCAAGATGTGTACACGCTCGAGCAAGCGCTCAACCTCGCCCCTCTGGCTCGTCTGAACACGGCGGAAGACCATGCGGAGCACGCCGAGCGGCAACGCCGCCTCCTCGTCGCCCAGGAGGATGAGAGGGTCATGGCGGACTGGCGCCAGCGCCACCCGGAGGACGTCGCCTACGAGCAAGCCTACTGAGCAAGGCGCCGCGAGGAGGACACGCAAAGGCGCCGCGCGTCGCGGTTGGACAGGCATCGGCGGAAGGCGTTGGCGAATGCGCAGTCCGACCTCGTTGCAGCAGGTGGACGGTCGTTCTTCATGCCGAATGATGAGCGGTGGCTGGACATCTGGCTATCTACCTCGGACGACACCGCCGAGGATGATAGTGGTGATGATGATAGCGACTTAGAGTAGTTTTTTTTTGTTAATGCAATCTATGTTTATCGTTTGTCGTTTTTATTTTATGCAATCTATGTTTCGGATGTAAAATACCTTTGTATCGTTTAATCTATGCAATCTATCTAGTTTTTTTAAAAATTTCAACTTTTAAAAATGCATACATTTCTAGTCGCGCGTGCTGCATTTTAGCACGCTGCTGAAGCGGCACGCGCGCGCTGTATTTCAGCGCGGCTGCTGGAGCCAGCGCAGGCGAGCGCGCAAAACCAGCCGCAGCGCGCGCTAACAGATTTTTTGCGCGCGACGCTTTAGCGCGGCTGTTGGAGATGCTCTTAGGACACATCTACCAAACCTAGACCAACACGTACGGAAGTTGTGGATTATGTCCAACAATCTCCCCCTAATCTTGATGTTGTCATCTCCTTCATGCTCTTTCTGATCTTGACTAGTTGAAGGTCCGCAACTTGTTGATCCAAACTCTAACGTATGATCCGAATTACCAGCCCATATGATCGCATTTACGTGTGCAACATGCAAGACTGGACACATCATCAGTCTTCACGTCGTCCAACTTAACTGGTCATTGTCCCACTACACGCCGAGCTTAATCTTCAACTGTCATATCTGTACACTAAGTATGAGCCGCCTGAAAACATGCAGAATTTCCTTGCTCTACAATGTTGTGCCACCTCCATTGCTTGGCCGCTACCTTGCATTCGGTTCGCACCATACTCATTGTACTTGCTTGCAGCAGATCTACTCTCCACGGCTCGCACACCTCCTCGCTTTACGATGGCTTCGTCTACCATCGTCCGCCTTCGGCATCACACCGAACCCACACTGACCGCAATCCGGACACTCCACGAGGACGTGGACATGACTCACGGAACACCGTGCATACCACTTTAGCTCCAACAAATCATCACCAAGACGAGCACTTGGACACGACGACGACTCACAGACGCGACTGGACAACTGACCATGCAAACACGCACGACTCCTTGACTCATTCGACTCCCCCCACCGACGATCTTGATGAGCTCTAGCACCGCACCTCGGCACCACCTCTCCCATCAACGATCTCCTTCCACCTTCTTTCTGACGACAACCTGCCGTCTCCCTCCTTGTCGCTCCAATGAACGACGATCACCTGATCATCCTCGTTCGTCGCTCCATCCAGCGACTATATTGCCCGCCCCGAGGCGCTAGTAGGTCACCACCCCAGGGCAAGCGCGGCTTCACTCGAACCTTGCTCTGATACCAATTGTTGGAACTCGCCCACAGGATCGATCACATCAAATCACGACAGAGACGCGCACAAAAAACTTTGATAGCCAAGGGCTCTTGCCGTGCCCTTTGTTTTCCTCTTTATTGCTTTTCTGGTTTTCTCCATGATACAACTCACGCGGGGCATATGTATATATACACAGCCCAATGCACACTGCCACACGTACAAGTCCTAAACGGACTTGTATTACACCTTGACTCACGTAGACAATATACTATTAGGACATAGCTACCAAACCTAGACCAACACGTACGGAATTTGTGGATTATGTCCAACAGGTTCGTCGTGCTACACACTAGAGGAACACTGATGTAAAAGAATTGGAGCATCATGCCAGCGCCATTGAAGGTGAGAACATGAAGTGACTTGGGAGACCCACAATCACAAAGAGGTCCACACGATGCAACTGAATAAAATGAATGGATAGCTATTAGCATTTATTCCTCGCAAACTCTTGGCTTTGAAGAATACCCAAGCAAAGGTGTACATACATGGGACTAAACTTAGATAAGAAAAACGTTGGCAGCAAGACCAATAAATCCATTAGTAGTAACTAAAAATTGATGCTTTCTCACGCACAAATCAACTCATACATCAATATCCAAACAGTGGCATAACTATACAAGCTAATCCATGCAAGGTCACACAGGTTAGGTGGATCGGTTCATACATGCACACTGTAAGAATAAATGGTCTACAATTTCAACATGACCACAAAATTGACGGGGTTACATCCCCATGCCAACCTCGTTGTAACAAATTATCCTTAAAAAAAGATACGGAAAGTCTAAATGCCATACATGTTATGTAGTACACACACCTAACAAAAGCACCCTTACAAAAATTGAAAAATACATCCAGATCTTTGGGTGTCAAAGTCTTTTTCCTCATGCATCCACTGGCGACACGTTGTGAGAAAAGCACGTGCCACCTCTTGGCCTCCATCCCAGCTGAGCAAACTTGTTGAAACTCAGGAGTGTGTATAAGCAGTGGTTAGGAATTTGTTGATGTAGACCAAAAGACGTCGTGACTGCATCTGCATAGCAAATCACCGCCCATGAGAAAAATATGCCAGAGAGGGCATGTAGAACGCCCCAGGCCTGACTAGACGGAGTCAGGGAGCACAAATCTCACACGCTTCCTGACGAGGCCGAGACTGGACAACCTTTGTTGGTCGGAACTCGAGCTGGAGAACGAAGAGGCGCAACCACGCTGTCCGCTCCGTAGGACAACACAACCATGACAAACCTACAAAAGAAAAAAAAATCAAAGATGGAGAACCAGATTTAAGGACACATCATCTTGCACACTCCTCCCAACAATATGAATAAACACCACCGGAGCGAGTGCGAGGTGGGAAGACCTTATTCCATGCCACCGACGAAGCCATCGTCTCGTCAGCGCCGATCAAAGGCAAACCCTAAATTTATTCCTAACCCTACCACCACTAGAAAAATATTCATAGTTAATTAATACATATTCCCTCTGTCCCATAATGTAAGACGTCTTTTGACTCTAGTGTAGTGTCAAAAAAACGTCTTACATTATGGGACGGAGGGAGTAGATTATTAGAACAAGACACATGAAGATATATGTAGTCACCTTTTCTTATCAGTAAACAAAGATATATATTAGGGAAAACACATGTACTCTAAGGTGAATGAATGAAGGGTGTTGCTATCATCGAAAAGTAGAAAGAAAACTTAAAGCTATTGATGAAAAAACTTGAACAGATATTGTGTAGTACAACTTGCACTGTTTCACAATATGCAAGAACAAGTATATAGCAGTAATTTCCGGACAACAATATGATTTGGACACACGCCGTTGAGTCAATTTATAACTGCAGCTAGCCCACTCTAAAATATCTTTTTTCATTAAGCGCTCTACATGAGTCGTGCAGCTTGAGCACTGCCATTTGTGTGTGAGGTTGTTGTCCTCATTCATGAAGACATTGAGGTAAGATACAAAGCTTGCCAAACCAGCCGCCATTAACACAAAAGTTAGGCATACTCTCGGGGGAAAAAAAACTTAGGCTGTGAATCAATAGACATGCATGGGTACGGGAAGTATGGTGAGGAGTTGGGAGCGACTATTTGTATAGATATGTAACATGTGTTAGAGAAAACAAGAACCTAGTAGGCAATAATGCTTCCCATCGAGACATGTTGCTGCATTGCATGCATGGATATCTTGGAGCATTGTGCGGGAGCCACGCGGAACCCCTGCACACCAAGCAATTAAGATTCCTCGAAGCAAAAGATATCGCCAGCCTATGTTTGGACATCCTACAACCATGGCGAGCCCGTGGCCAGACCTTAAAACGCCATGGCCATGCACGCCGGGCTAGCTCTCCTCTCAGGTTAAATTGCACATCCTTCCTATATAACTTCGACACACACGGGATGCAGAGGCCGTCAACCTGCAGCATCCTCCCGCCGAGCCGTCGCCTGCCTCCTGCTCTCTCTCGGTCTTAATTTGGCCTGCCCTCCCCGCGCGCACACCGATAAATAAACTCTCGACGAGGGCGGTCGAGAAGAGACCGAAAGGAGCAAGAAACATGGCGCGGCTCTCCGCCACCACCACCGCCCTCCTCCTCGCCACCGTCGTCTTCTTCATCGCCGCCGGCGCCGCCGAGGCCGGCCCGACCCACAACGGCGACGCCGTCACCAAGGACTTCATCCTCGCCCGGGGCATAAAGCTGCACATCTCGAAGCAGGGCACGGCGACCGACCACATCTTCGCCGGGGGCAGCAAGCTCTTCATCGCGAGGCACGACGCGGCGCCGGCCGACCACGCCTTGGCCGGGGGCAGCAAGCTCTTCATCGCGAGGCACGACGCGGCGCCGGCCGACCACGCCTCCGCCCGGGGCAGCAAGCTCGACGTCACGCAGAGCAAGATCAGCATCCCGAAGAAGAGGCTCGCCGTCTCGCAGAGCAAGGCGTCCGTCGTCCAGAAGAAGGGCTTCATCTTCTTGGAAGGGCGCAAGCTGGCCGCCGGCGGGGGCGCGTTGCCGTCGGCGGACACGGCCGGCGCGGCCCCGGGGGCGGTGCAGGCGTGCGACCAGCTGGAGGCGTACCAGCGGGTGTGCCACACGCTGCTGCACCTGCCCGGGGTGACGACGGCGCGGACGCTGATGGAGACGGCGGTGCGGGTGGCGCTGGGGCGGGCGCGGGCGGCCAAGGTGACGTTCGACGCGGCCAAGGCGGCGTCCGGGGCCGGGAACCCGATGGCGTCCATCCTGGGGTCGTGCGAGCAGAACTACGACGACCTGGTGGACGCGCTGGAGGAGGTGAGCCGGGCGATGCACAAGCCCGGCACCAGCAGCGAGAGCCTGGTGGAGAAGATGACGGCGGCCAGCACCTACGCCGGCGACTGCGACAACTGGTACGAGGAGCGCGACGTCAAGTCGCCCTACGAGGTCATGCAGCGCCACCTCGCCCAGATGGTCTCCGTCGCCCTCGGCCTCGCCAACAAGAAGCTCTGAGCAAGCGGATCCATGCATGGAAACACACGATCGACGTATGCATGCTAGCTATGCTATGCTGCACGCGCTGGTTAATGGACTCTTGATTTGTGAAGGGCGTGGTGTGGTGTGGTGTGCTGTATGCCGTATGCATGCACTTGATGCTATATACGTACTATGTGATCAAGGTTTGAGGAGGTTTGTAGTGCTAGTGTATGTACAAGTATGCTAGCACGGCAAGCAGGTTGATCTCGTTAATCTAAAACATTTCATTTCAAATCAAATGTTACTCTATTTGGCTTTCATTCCTTGTGTTGGAAAATGTCTTCAAAACTATGACTTGATGACTGGAGTGGTGCATGACATCTTTCTTTTCTGTGGTTTTCCCGTTTTGATCTTCTATAAAATGCCACATTATCCAGCTGGGAAGGTAGCTATAGCATTCCAGATTTTCATTGTGTTTACTGAAGGAGAAGAAGTCCACATTAGTTGACGGAATGGGAAAGATCGCATGCTTTACATGGTCTTGCACTGCAAGTTCTCCCGCAAAAAACAACATAGATGCATTGTTAGTTTGCCTTCACCGACATCGAGGATCCTTACGAATGGTGAGATATTGAGTTTGCTAACGAAGATCCTTAGGAAAGGCGAGATATTGAGTTTGGTTGCTTGATGATGGTAGGTCGCTCTCAATTTTGATTTGTGCTGCTGGTTCGTGTGCAACACCCCATGTGCCCACCTCGCAGCGATGCACTTATGTTGTGTTTCAGTTTGGAAGATCAGATCACCAAATTTGGTGCAGCTACCCATTTTGAGCTAGAATTGTTCTTCACGAATGATGAGCTGGTGATTGATTAACCAATACATTCCTCCCATAAGGAACATTGTTGTCACATAAGGGTGTGTTTGGTTGCAGTAACCGACTGGAATTTCACGGGTCCAACCCGTTCCTGGACCACGTTCTCGCGTTTAGTTCAGCGATGGAACCGGAACCCACTGATTCTCGGGAGCGGCATATTCCCTCAATATGGGCACGGGGTCATACCTCCAATTCGGTGGAACCACGCGGAACGGCCCGCAACTCCCTCGTCTCTTTCCCCGTCTCCATATGCGACCCCGGCGGCCACTCCCACCTCTCCCCCTCTCCGGCGAGGCCTCTCCCTCGCCTCCCAGCGGGGCGACGGCGAGCTACCAGCGGGGCCGGTTAGCGGCGGAGTGGGGGAGGCAAGCAACGCATCAGCCATACTGGCGTGGATCTGATGTCAAGCCTCGTGCGGATCCTCGGGGTCGTCAGGCTCGGAGGCTCGCGAGCCGGCGACGGAACTGTTGACCTTCCTCCCGAGGCCCGTGCTCGACATCATCCCGTCTCGTACCTGGCGCCGCCGGTGGGAGGCCCTCTCCTGTTGGTTAAGCCACTGGATCGATTCATCCAGAGAAGACAGATGTATGTTAAAAAAGCTAGCTCAAACCACCTTGATCGATTGATCCAGCAGCTTGTTGTGAAGCCGGCATGGGCTAGCTTGCTCACATCGATCCGATTACATCCAATTCGATTGATCCAGCAGCCTTCTGTGAAGCCGGCATAGGCATGCCACTTGATTTTATTTTTCATCCTTGTATGTGCTGTTTTTTGATATCAAAATTCAATTCAGTGTAAATATTCAGTCGAAAATGTCGCTGAGAATATAGTTACAACTGTTCGTACTGTAGTGGTAATCTCACTATTTTTATACACAAGATGAGCTGAACTAAATCTACTACATTCCATCTCTTCAACCAAACATTAAAATGTAATCATTCCATTCCACTCAATTGTCTGCACCAAACACACGAACGGAACCAACCTGTTCCTATGGAATGGAACCATGACATTTCATTCTACTACGTTCTCAAACCAAACACACCCTAAGCAAACACGGCATAATGATGACAACCGTCACCGATGGCACTAAGAGCAACTCCAACGTGGCGACCCAAACGGACGACGCATTTGTCCGCTTTTTGTCTGTTTGGGTCGGCCGCCCGCCCGGCGTCCGCCCAGTTTTGCATTTGGGTCAGCAGTGCACCCAACGCGCCGACCCATTTCATGTCCGCGCTCAACTTTTTTAAAAAAGGGCCCGCGGCCAATTATGCCAGCGACCATGTCTCATGCCGGCACCATGCCAGCGCCGGCATACAATGTCGGCTTCAGAAAATATCACCACAGTTCATGCTGGCGCATTCGCCAGCCGGCCGGCACACATGCCAGCACACAAAAAAGGGTGGGACTTGAGTTCGACCACGCCATCGCGGCTTCCATGGTCATGCCAGCACATATGCCGGCATATAAAAAAGATGGCGCTCGCCGCCATAGATCACCCGTCGTCGAACTTGAGCATGTCGGCCTGCATCTTCTTGAACCACGGCCTCTTCCTTGGCGACACGGTGTTGAGATCCACCTTCATGATCTTCGCCCCAGTCATCATGCTCGCGAGAGCCACTTCTTTCGCCTTGGTCTTGGCGTTGGCGGACTCGATCTCTAGCATCTTGGCTTGCTTCTCCGCCTCTAACCCGAACATCTTGGCTTGCTTCTCGACGTCCATCTCAAGCCTCCTCCTTTGGATCTCCATGAAAGCGTCCATTTGCTCCGCCTTGAAACGCCGGTGCTCCTCCTCCCTTGAGTCCTTCTTATTCATCATGCCCTCCACGCTTGCGATCAAGGCGTTGGAGGCCACATCCCACTTGTCCTCCTTCTTGGAGTTGGTTTTCCCCCACGGTCGTGCCGGCTCGCCCTCCCCAACATCCTCCACGACTTGCTTCCCCCCACGTGACTTGAGTGCGGCATATTGCGCCTTGAACTTCTCCTCGTCCTTGATGACCCGAAAGCAATGGGAGAGGTTGAAGCACTTGCCATTGTGTTGAACCTTGAATGCCTCCAAAGCTTGAAATGTGTTGGGGATATAACTATTGAGTATAAACCGCCCAGGAGGGGCCAGGTTATACTCATGGCGATTTACCGGTATTGAAGCCCATGAAGACATAGAAGATGGCGACTTACGAAGGAGATTTACTAAGAAAGCCCAAAGCCCAAAGGTGGGTTAGGGCCCATAGATGTAAACCGCCATATGTGTGTATGACTTGTATTGTAAGGTATGGAAGAGTAGATACCGAGCCGGACTCGTTTATGAACCGGTCGGGATTTTGTGAGCCGCGGGGCGTCAACCTATGTATATAAAGGGACGACCCGGCGGCGGTTTAGGGCAAGAGAGAAGAGATCGAAAGCTAGATCAAGCGTATTCGTTCTCTG
Source organism: Triticum dicoccoides (assembly GCF_002162155.2). NCBI lineage: Eukaryota > Viridiplantae > Streptophyta > Magnoliopsida > Poales > Poaceae > Triticum > Triticum dicoccoides. The sequence continues at coordinate 635,534,529 of NC_041381.1, forward strand.
GTAATCGAAACATAAGCAATACCAACCTCAACTGGATTAGGCTTTTACCTTCATCGCAAGGGGCCGAACCAGTATAACTCCTTGTGTCTTTTGTCCCGCTTAACCCCTTTAAGCTAATCTCGTTGCGATGGCTCCACGACTAAGTCCTTGCACTAGGACATCTGCCGTGACAACCCCACGACAGTTGGCGCCCACTGTGGGGCTATCGCACGATGGTTTCGAATTCTTGAAGGGCAGCTTCGAAGGGATCAAGTGATACGTTGTGGGCCTGATGACCAAGAGTCGTCACGGCAAGCTCCACATCGACGATGCAGGCTGGGGCCCTGAGGCCAGCACAATTGAGTATGGGTACCGGGTCCCCTTTGATGGAATCCACGTCTTCATCGACAAGATCGGTGAACCGGGCCCTAAGCCAGACATCCGCACCGACATCATCGAGACGGCTCAGTGTGCACGACCCGCCTGAGTTCGACCCACTGGGAAGCGTGCCTTCGTTGGATGTATCCACGGGGCCAAATTGGAAGGATCTATATCTGGTGGTGAGACAGCCATCTACTCCGATGGTGAGTCGTCCACAGGCGAAACCAATTCGATGTATCAACTGCAAGACGGACGGCTTGGGGGCTATTCCGATGGCGACAGTATTCCGGACTCCCATGAGCCGCTAAACAGAGTGGCGATCTTCATGGCTGGCACCCAGCCGGTTCTCGGTTCAACATCCATCGCAGCCATGACTTCCAGTGCGGCAGCGGAACTGGCAGCTGGTGCTGGCGGGTCAGCTCGCCCGCCGACTCAAGTTTTAACAGATCTGTTGGATGATCTGGCGACTCTGATGGAAGTGGAGGTAACCGCAGACAACTAGGAACAGCATAAGGTGGATGTGGCTAAATTGCGTGAGGAGATAGCACAAGCTAAGGCGGAACTAGAAGCGGAAAACACTAGGATGGCTGCAGAGCGGGCCGTCTTAAATGCCCAGGCACAGCGAATTCAAGCAGACTCATAACGGCTTATGGTGGATCAGAACGCTTCAAACAAAGTATGGAGGAGAAAACGCCAGAGTCGTCTGCCCTCGATTTATGAGTCAAGGAACCTCTTCAACACGCCCGGGGCAAGGGCTAGTAACCCACCAGTGATAAACCATACAGTTGAGGCGCCAGGGGGTGGAGCGTCGGGTCAGCCGCACATAGCAAGTTCTCCGCATATGAATAACACCTCGCCTCAGCACGTAGTGACGCCGTCGGGTCATTATTCCACCCCTCTGGACAAAATGATTGCTGCAGCTACACGATTGGCGGCTCTACCAGTCGAGGGTGAGACTCCAACAACGATTGAAACTAGAAGGGCCAGGGAGCTTCTTCAAACGGCTTTGGTACAACAGCAGGCTTATTCCTATAGTCGTGACTGGATTCATTCGACTCCTCGTCCAAACCGGAGCTACAGTAGGCACATGGATTCCCCGGCAGTGTCAAGCAGCACTAGTAGAAAACAGGGCTTTCGTTCGGGCCTGGCCAGCCCATTAGTCCCGGTTCAGTCATGAACCAGGACCCATGGGGGAATTCGTCCCGGTTCGTGAGCCCAGGGGGCCGTCCGGGGCCTCGTGGGCATTGGTCTCGGTTCGTATGGACCCATTTGTCCCGGTTCCAGGCACGAACTGGGACCAATGGTCCTCGCTCCTGGCCCACAACCATTGGTCCCGGTTCGTGGCTTGAACCGGGATAGAATGCTTGGCTTTAGACCCGGTTTCTACCATGAACCGGGACAAATGAGTTGCCTATATATACCCCATCGCCACAGCAGAGCACTCCACAGTGCTTTGTTTTTTTTGGCCGGCGAGGGGAGGGCATTTGGGTGCTCTAGCTCACCTCCTATGCACATGAGGTGTTCGATGAAATGTCCGAGCCACACTAGTTAATCTTTCTCCTCTCAAAACTCGAGCTCCGAGCTCCATTTTCCCCGAGATTTGTCTAGGTTTAGCGGTCCGTCACGTCCCGTCCCCGTCTTCACCTCCGTCGATCGCCCGCCCCGATCTCGTCGCCAGCACCACCGTGGTGAACCTCTTGTTCTTATCTTCTTTTGAAATAAAAAAATTCTTACTTCAGATAGATACTTGTCTAATTTTCTTACTTTTATTATTCCTTGTTATTATATAGTGCGATGGTTTTGGTATCCGCCCCCATCGGCCCTCGTCATGTCTATGATTCGGATGTGGTATATATTATCTTTTGATAACCATTTGGTTCATTTATTGTTTATGACAATTATACCGACCCGACCAACGTGACATATTTTATTTATCTAGGAGGTGGTTGAACTGGAAATTCCAACCGACCCTATTGTCGAGAGGTTAAATTTAGTTGAAGAAGAAAACAATTACGTGAAGGAAAAAATAAAAAAATTGAGGAGGAGAAGATGATATTGGAGTTGCATGTTGCGGATGTCATCGATGATCACAAGATCAAGATGGATGCAATGCGACTGAAGATTAGAAAGATTAGAAAGTATGCCATTCATACCGAGGCTTGGTATCATTATGCAGTTGGATCAGTTGTTACCTTGGTTGCGATTATGATCGCATTTGTTGTTGCATTGAAATGTTTTACATAATTTCAATGTATGGTTTAATTAGATGCTCTGGAGAGCTATATGTTGTTCAATGAGAACTATTTATGTACTTCGGTTTTAATGTGATGATGAACTTCTATTAATTTGGTCACTTATCTATTCATGAGAGGGTTGAAAATTGATGATGTGGCTTTGAATGGTGCATTTTGAACACAGGAAAACTATGGAGTTCAAATAAGTTCAAAAAATGAAATCCCTTTGTAACAGACGAGTTTCCGTATGTAACCCTAATACTTCGAAAGAGATTGTCCGTTTTGTACACGAAGTGCATCCAGTTTTTGCCGTAACCCTCTCTACTTTCTTGCACATGCTATGTGGGTGAAATGATGATACCATGCCAACTTTCAACCTTTTCAGAGTTCATTTCAAATGCTTTTCAATTTCATGGTCTTATAGCTCAAAATAATCAGTAAATGCATGAAAAATAACAAATGAAGTCAGAAAGGGTTGAAAATTGATGATGTGGCTTTGAATGGTGCATTTTGAACACAGAAAAACTATGGAGTTCAAATAAGTTCAAAAAAATGAAATCCCTTTGTAACAGACGAGTTTCCATATGAAACCCTAATACATCGAAAGAGATTGTCCGTTTTGTACACGAAGTGCATCCAATTTTTGTCGTAACCCTCTCTACTTTCTTGCACATGCTATGTGGGTGAAATGATGATACCATGCCAACTTTCAACCTTTTCAGAGTTCATTTCAAATGCTTTTCAATTTCATGGTCTTATAGCTCAAAATAATTAGTAAATGCATGAAAAATAACAAATGAAGTCAGAAAGGGTTGAAAATTGATGATGTGGCTTTGAATGGTGCATTTTGAACATGGAAAAACTATGGAGTTCAAATAAATTCAAAAAAATGAAATCCCTTTGTAACAGACTAGTTTCCGTATGAAACCCTAATAACAAAAATGAAATCCCTTTGTAACAAACGAGTTTCCGTATGAAATCCCTTTGTTTCAGAGTTCATAAATAATTTTTTTGTTACAAACTTTAATAGCAAAAAGAATTATCATAAAATGAAATAAATAAGTAATTTGAAACAAAATAATATAAACTTTAATAAAATATATAAGTAGAAACAAAATAAAATAAAATAAAATAAACTTTAATAACATAAATAAAATTTATGAAACTAAAATTATCAAAGTATTTTCTGTACAAAACATTATAAGCAACCTCTAGTATTATTGAAACTAAAATTATATAAATTGATGCAACTAAATTTATCAAAGTATTTTCTGTTCAAAATCATTAAAAGCAAAAAAGAATTTTCATAAAGAACTTTTTTTGTTAGAAACTTTAATAGCAAAAAGAATTATCATAAAATAAAATAAATAAGTAATTATAAACAAAATAAAATAAAATAAATAAGTATTTTGTTGTAAGTAGAAACAAAATAAAATAAATAAAGCAAAAAAGAAAACAAAAAAACTAGGAAAAAATAAAAAAATTGCCACCTACTGGGCCACCAGGCCTGAATACGACTAGAAACCCATCCATGGGCCACGATTCAGGCCCGCAGAAGGTCCAGTAGGCCCATCAGACATAGCAGTCACAATTAGGCCCGTAAGCGTGCAATGGAGAGGAGCTCGAGAGGGGTGCGGCAGTGGGGCTTATAAACCACTGTGCCCCCCTCTCAACTAGCGAGGTGGCACCAACCGGGACTAAAGGGGCTCATTGGTACCGGTTCGTGGCACCAACCGGTACCAATGCCCCCCCTTTAGTCCCGGTTGGTGCCACCATCCGGGACCAAAGGCCTCTACTTCCCGCCCTTTGGGCTGCTGAAAAGTGACCTTTGGTCCCGGTTGGTGGCACCAACCGGGACTAAAGGGTGCATTGGTCCCAGTTGGTGCCACGAACCGGTACCAATTCCTGGGTATATAAGAAAACACTTAGCAGTTTCGACCAAATCCATCACTTCTTCTCCCCCGACGCCCCTGCTCCTCCTCGCCGTCGCCGCCCGACGCTCCTGCTCCACCTTGCCATCGCCGCCGCCACCGACGCCGTCAGGCTGCTCAACGTCGCCTCGCCGTCGCTGACGCCCTCTGCCCCGACGATGGCGTCGACCCTCTCGCCCCTGCCATCCCCGACGCGCCGCCCACCGTGCCCCGCCGCCCCCTGTGAGCACCAGCCTGCTCCCGCGCCCCTACCCTGCCACGCCAGCGCCGGCGTCGGCCCCTCCGCCGTGCGCCTCCGCCCTTGCGTCGTGCTACTATTAGATTTTTAGATGTTTTTTAGATGTTTTTAGATGCTATTTATAGATGTTTTTACATGTTTTTAGATTATTTTAGTTTATGTTTAGTTTAGTTTTAAGATTAGGAAAATTTCAGATGTGTAGTTATATTTATTTAGATGTGTAGTTAATTTAGATGTTGTAATTTGTTCATAATTATTGTGCACTTTTGTATAGAAACTTTATTTTTTCCATATGTACGAAAATGTAGAGTGAAAACGAAAACAAACATATAAGAAAAAACAAAGGAAAAAATGAAGAAGGAAAAGAAAACCGCCTGGCTCGGCCACCACCGCATTTTCATAAAGTGCTTCCACCGCATTTACATGAGGGGGGGCGAGGGTCGGGAAGAAGAAGAAAAAAAGATGAGAAGAAGAAGGAATAGAGGAGTGGAAGACTTTTTTTCTTCTACTTCTCTATTCCTTCTTCTTCTCCTCTTTTTTTATTCTTTTTTATCGCAAACTAGGGCAGAGGGTCGAGGGTCGGGA
>NC_041381.1:635540102-635544570 GCF_002162155.2 Triticum dicoccoides
CGAGGACACTCAAACCCTAGAAAAAATGATGTCGGTCTCCTACCCCCTCCCGTCGCGCCCCTACCCGACAAACTCTCTCGAGGCCACCCAAATTTACCAAGTTAAAAGAGCGTTGTCATCGAGGCCACCCCAAACCCTTGAAGCGTTGTCGAGGCCACCCCAAACCCTTGAAGCATTGCGGAGGCCACCCCAAACCCTAGAGAAGCAGCGTCGAGGCCACTAATATGATTCCTTGTTGTGATTAGCTAGCTAGTTCTGCGTTTGCCACTAATATATATCCATCTATCATGTTTGAATAATAATTGCCATGTTGTAAATATTTGCAGAAACTATGGAGCACCCCCGAGATGAAGCAACAAAAGCGATGTTGGGGGACATAATTGCAAAAGGAAGTGATGCCATCTTGTCGCTCAATGACACCGATGGTCTAGAAGGACAGGGTGAAGAAGAAGGCTATGATTATGATGGCTCCGGTGACCCAATGCCGGTACAATAAGGAGACCGTGATGACGGCTCCAGTGACCGAACCGAGTCCGACCAGGTATATATATTAGTTAAGCCTGTGCTGACTAGCTAATTGATGCATTCATTGTTTTCGTATGTACACATATTAATTAACTCTCGTCTTTCTTCTTTTTTCTAGCCCTCCGGATCGAGCACAACTTCGGTAAAGAGACGAGGCCTGAAGAAAAAGTTGCGCTCGGATGAAAGGTTTGAGATCACAGCAATCGCGCGCGATGGCAAGCCGATTGAACCCATCCGGACAAAGGAAGCATTTGTTGCTCAGTGCGGGGTTCTTGTTAGGGACAAGATCCCGATAAGTATCCACCAATGGTTAAAGCCTAAGAATGAAGACCCTGAGGTGTCTTATGTCTACGATATACAGAAAGATGATCTTTGGACAACACTTAAGGCAAATTTCACCCTACCGCCAGAGGAGGATCCGGAGAAGCCAGTTAAAGAGCAATTGATCAAGTCTCATGCTCTTAAGAAGATGGCAGAACTATTCAGGAGGTGGAAAATGATCTGAAAACATCATTTGTCGACGAAGAAAAGACACCAGAATTCACCGGACGGTATGAGAAGATCAGAGATCACTGGTCCGCATTTGTGGCCCACAAGACACCGGACAAGAGTAAGAAGATGTCAGTGACAAACAAGAAAAATGCTGCAAAGAAGAAGCATCACCATCGCACGGGGTCAGGTGGCTACCTCAAAGCCCGACCGTTGTGGGCCAAGGCTGAGAATGACCTGATTTATAAAGGGGTCGAACCAGAGACATTGAACTGGACAGACCGTTGCCGAACTTGGTTCTTCGGGGTTGGTGGAACCTTGGACCCTGTATCAGGAAAGTGCGTTTGGACGGACGAGCAACTGCGAATACCCGTCACGAGGCTTCAGGAGTATATCGAGGCAGCATAGCAAGGGACGTTCGTTCCAGACAGAGAGAAGGACGAGCTCACAATGGCCCTCGGGAATCCTGAGCACCCTGGACGGACACGAGGCACGCCAGGCTCCGTTCCATGGAAGGCTGGGTTTCCGGACGCAGGCGGTTACAAATGCCAGGAGAGGAGGAAGAAAGTGGAGCATAGCCAACTGCAGGCGCTGCACGCAAGGGTACAAGCGATAGAGGAACGAGAAGCAAATCGCAGCAAACGACCTGCCGAAGCTTCCCCTGAAGCTACCCCGCCATATCAGCAGAGAAGCAGCGTGGCTTCCATCGAGCAGCTTCAGCTGGAGCCTGTCTTCACGGCTCCTGCTAGCTACCCCGTGGATGCTATTACAGAGTCTCAACATTGCCACCTTATGACGCAATGGATGAAATTCAAAGTCAAGGCGGCTGTTGGCTCTTTTTTACCTACTGAACTTGGCGCAACCTACCACTGCCGGTTGATCCAGAAGGATATGCTAGGGTGATTGTGGATGAAATAACGGACGGATTTGAGGACCTCGATCTTGACCACCCTACGGGTGAAGGGGAGATTCGGCTGGGTTCTTCTCTGAAGACTCCATGCCTATGGCGGAAGGAGCTCATCAACCTTCCGAACTGGATGCCTCCGCCTCCTCCTCCTCCTCCGGTGAGTCAGGGCACTCAGCCTCCTCCTTCGGTGAGTGATCAAGGCACTCAGCCTCCTTCTCCGACGCGTGGCGGCACTCTGCCTCCTTCTCCACCTGCACCAGCACGCCCGAGAAGCCAGCCTCCTCCTTCCCCGCCTCGTCAACAAGGAAGGAAGAGACCCACCACTACTCCCACTGCTCTGGCGCGTCATAGTCCTTCCTCCGCCTCGTAAGAAAGGAAATACAGCCGCAGCCGCTCCGTCTGCTCCGGCGTCTAGTAGTACAGCCAAAGGCAGGAGGAAATACAGATTCGGTCCTTCTCTGAAGACTCCAGAGAAGTTACCATATGAGAGGAGCCTGGAGGAAAACTCGAAGATCGTGCGAGCCAAAGTGAAGAACTTCTTTGAAGGGGTGAAAGCAAAGAAACATCCACCTCCAGAGGAGAAGATAGATCTGGTGAAAGCGAAGCGTACTCTGGCTGACCTGAAGAAACCACCAAAGTCTCCGCCGAAAGGCAACTATGAGCGCATTATTGAAAAGTCATTTATCGAAGCGGAGCGGTCGAGAAGTACTGTCAGTGATCAAAGGTTAGCAGAACTATGAGCTGGGAAAAAAATTGCCCAGCTCGGCGAACAAGCGAAGCAATCATTCCCCCCGCTCCAGGTGTCTAGCGATATCGTCGCTAATGATCCGGAGATGGTGCCCGGTTATAACAATCTTGGAGATTACCTGCCCGACGATGTACATTATGATTTCTTGGAGGTGGACGAACACAAATACGAGTACGGGAAGCCTCTCGTCAAAGATGAAAGATCTCTAGCAACGATGATGTGAAGATTCCATGATTGGTACATGAAAACCTGCTGAGAGTATGGGGGGACGAATATTTTGACGCTGAGAGTTAAAGAGGAGCATGACCTCATTGGAATTGATTTGTTGAATGTTCCATTTGAGGAGTTCTTCCAGTTTTTCAATCAAAAGGCCCTCGATAAATTAACGGTCACTTGCTACTGTCTGTAAGTAGTACTACTTCTGTCATTAAGTCTCTATATATAGGTCAGCTCTTTCATTGCATGTATTTTTAATTATCCTCACTATATTATGCAGATTGAAGATCGCCAAATTGAAGAAAAGACAAATCGGTGATATTGGGTTCATTAACACAAATCTCATAGATGCATATATGGTTGAATTTCAGGCCAGAGATACCGAGGCCAAGTTGCTACAATCGTTTGTATTAAATCAAAACAAAGTATAATACTCTTTCCTTACAACTTCAAGTGAGTATTAATGTCTTGTGCATATCCGGTTTCCCTTATTAGTCGAGGTTATAGTAATGTAATTGATGAGTTATGCATGCGTGCACAGCTTCCACTATATTCTCCTAGAGATTAAGCTTGAGCAAGGACTACTAACCGTCTTAGACTCGAGACGAAAAGATTCCAAGGAGTATGCGGACATGACTGAAATTCTAGAGAAGTAAGTTAAATTGATCATTATCGCACCATATCAGCAACTTTGTTCATTTCCTGATATCAAGTAATTGTTTTCTTTGTCTGGCAGGGTTTGGAAAAATTCACCTCAAAAACTCCGGGACTGCCGAAGAAGCTGCAATTTAAACACCCGAAAGTAAGTACTATAGTAGCATGTTCCACGCATCTCCTAGTGATTCAAGCGCTCGTTTCATCAATACCATTTAGCATGCTTACTTATCAGTTTGATTGACCTCTATTTCTTGTAAAGTGGTTGTGGCAGGAACAAGGGAATGATTACTATGGATACTACATTTGCGAGTCCATCCGCCACACGACCTGTGAGCGGGGCTACTCTGACAAACAATATGAAGTGCGTAAATAATAATATTCACAATTTTATTTTATTACGATCATTTGTGTTGAGTTTCATTTATTCATATATATGTATTGACCCCCTTCTTCAAATTAGATATTTCGGATGCGGGATGAACTCCTACCACCAGATCGAATGCGAGCAATTCAAGAGGAATTGGCGGCATTCTTTCTTGACCATGCGGTCGATAAAGACAGAGAATACCATGTGGACCCTGAGTTCATATATAGTTAGGAGATTATATTGTAAGAGATAATTATATTGTATATATGTAGCCAGTAGCATCGGATAGATATACGAGAACTTGTTGTTCGACCAATCTCTCAGAGAAGGAGAGGTGGTCGATATCACTTCTCTCTGTATGCATATGTTCATGACGATCTTCTGTTTCCTTCCTTTGCTTACTAGCTAGCGTGTCTAGTCCTCTCTATACGTATAGTACGTAGCGTCGACCAATCACGGAGATAAGAGAGGACACTTCTCTCTATTAATTAGCTAGCTAACACAATATATGAAACACCTAAATTAACCCCCCCCCCAAAAAAAACCCTAACCCCCCCCC
>NC_041381.1:635544739-635611099 GCF_002162155.2 Triticum dicoccoides
CCAGCCCCTGAAATGCTGACGCATGGATGCCTATTGGTCCCGGTTGGTGCCACCAACCGAGACCAAAGGGCCTCCTGCCTGGGCTCGCCGCACCGACCACGTGGAGGCCCATTTGTCCTGGTTTGTATAAGAACCGGGACTAAAGGCCTAGGGCATTAGTAACGACACTTTAGTCCCGGTTCAATAACCGGGACAAATGGCCCTTACGAACCAGGACAATAGGCCCTTTTTCTACTAGTGCAGTGAGCGGCGTCGTAACCCGCCCCATGGACATGAACCGCACCGTAATACTCAGGCTCTGATGGATCAGGATAGAGCACGACAGGAGGCTGAGATGGCGGCTCAGTAATCGGCTCGTCAGTCATCGCCGATTTATCCGACAACCTCGGTGGAAGCAAGCGTAACTTCCAAGAGCACAGGCGTACCATGTTTAGTGCCAGCTCTGCTTAATGAGCGTCTGCCCAAGGACTTCAAAGGACCTCGTAAGGTGCCTAACTATACAGCGAACTTACCCCCTGAGGCGTGGATTGAAAGTTATGAGATGGCCATGGAGCTGTTGGAGGTCAGTGATGCTATGTATGCCAAGTACTTCACCGTGATGCTGGATGGGACGGCCCGCACTTGGTTAAAGGGACTGCCTGCCAATTCAATTAGATCATGGGCCAAGTTGAAAGCCCGGTTTATCCAGAATTTTAAGGATACGTGCAAGCAGCCCATGTCAATTGTGGATTTGGATGCCTGCGCCCAAGAAGAAGGCGAGTTGACAACTCATTGGGTGTGCCGGGTCAAAGCCATCTTGCACTCATCAGATAACATCAATGTTGGGTCAGCAATGCTCATGTTAGAGAAGAATTGCCGTTTTTGCCTCTTAAACAGAAGCTTGGGCGGCTCAAGCGCCATTGCAATGATATGGGGGAGCTGATGGCAGCTTTTATTAAATATGCCGACTCTGATAGTACCAAGGACCCCGAATCTGACGATGAGAATACGGGAAAGGGAAAGAAGAGTGGCAACACCAAAGGGCAGAATCATAACCCGGCGAGTCAGGGAGGTAATGGTAAACGCAAGGCTGATTATAACCCGGATTTTGTGGTTAATACCAACGCGCCGAACAATGGTCAGCATCGTAAAGGTAAGCCCCCCCCCCTTGGGCAGGAGGGTCTGGTATAAATTTGGAGTACTTGCTAAATCAGCCGTGCACAAGGCATGGTTTGAGGGATGGGCCATCTATGCATATTTGGAAGGACTGCTACATTATGAAGGAGTTCAAAAATTCTGATTTGTTACAGAGTCATCATGGGCCAGATGGCAGCGCAGGTTCTGGTGGCGGCTCAGGGTCCGGCTCTTATGGTCTAGGTCATGGTGGTGGCGGCCCTAATTCTGGCTTCCAAGGCCATCAAGGAAATCAAGGCAATCAGGGTGGTTATCATCAACAGACTGGTCAAGGAAATCAACAGCAACAGTCTGGATATCAGAGTAACCCAAAGCAGTTGAATAGTGGGCAGTACCACGTCTTCACCACAAGTCTATGCAAGTGGGATCAGAAGCTCCATAAAAGGGTTGTGAACGCCGTTGAGCCGGTAGTTCCCCGTTACTTGCGCTGGTCTGAGCAGCCTATTGTGTGGAGTCGTAAGGATCACCCGCCCCGGGTCGATAATCCAGGTCACCTAGCTTTGGTGGTGGCGCCTCAGGTTGGAGGATATAAATTCACTAAAGTACTCATGGATGGAGGTAGCAGCATCAACATGTTCCCCGTTACTTGTGCTAGTCTGAGCAGCCTATTGTGTGGAGTCGTGAGGATCACCCGCCCCGGGTCAATAATCCAGGTCACCTAGCTTTGGTGGTGGTGCCTTAGGTTGGAGGATATAAATTCACTAAAGTACGCATGGATGGAGGTAGCAGCATCAACATCCTTTATTATGAAACCTTCCGCCGCATGGGGTTGACTGATAAAAATCTTAAGCCGTCAAACACTGTCTTTCATGGTGTGGTCCCTGGTAAGTCGGCATACCCGGTTGGAAAGATAGCTCTGGAAGTTGCATTTGGGGATGATCATGATTCCAAGTCTGAGACATTGACCTTTGAAGTGGTAAAGATCAAAAACCCTTATCATGCTCTGTTTGGACGGCCGGCTTATGCCAAATTCATGGCACAACCTTGTTATGTCTATCTGCAGCTCAAAATGCTGGGTTACAAGGGAACCATCACGGTCCATGTAAGCCGAAAGATAGCCCTGGAGTGTGAAGAAGGTGACGCTGCTTACGCGAAGTCTGTCTGCGCAACGGAGGAATTGAAGTTTTATAAAGACAATGTTGACCGGGCAGATATGACGTCTTTGAAAAACCAACTACGGAGCATGACCCGGCGTTGAAGTTTAAATCGGCGGATGACACCAAGCTAGTTGGCTTTGTTCCTGGCGATTCATCTAAGCAGTTCAGCATGAGTGTTAATCTGGATCCAAAATAGGAAAGCGCGCTCATCGAGTTCATCCGTGAGAACCGGGACATCTTTGCATGGAAGCCTTCTGACATGCCGGGTGTATCGAGGGAACTCGTTGAGCACAGTCTTAATATTGATCCAAAGTTTAAACCGGTGAAACAATTTCTCCGTCGTTTCAATGAAGAGAGGCGAAAGGCCATTGGTGAAGAAGTGGCCCGGCTCTTGGCGGTCGGGTTCATCGTTGAAGTTTTTCATCCTGAGTGGCTGGATAACCCGTTGCTGATACTTAAGAAGAATGGCACTGGCGTATGTGTGTGGATTACACAGATTTAAACAAGGCTTGTCCGGCGGATCCTTTTGCTCTCCCTCGTATTGATCAAATTATTGATGCTACAGCGGGTTGTGAGCGTTTGAGTTTTTTGGATGCTTATTCTGGTTATCATCAGATCAAGATGGCAGTTAAGGACCAGGAGAAGACAACTTTTATCACTCCCTTTGGAGCCTTCTGTTATGTGTATATGCCTCTTGGGCTCAAGAGCGCCTAGGCGACTTATCAGCGATGTGTGCAGAATTGTCTTCATAATCAGATTGGGTGCAATGTCCATGCTTATGTGGATGATATTGTGGTAAAATCCAGAAAGAAGGAAACTTTGGTGGATGCGTTTTTGGTGTGCCGGCAGGCAAACTTTTGGGTTTTTTGGTTTCTAACAGAGGCATTGAAGCTAACCCGGAGAAGATCAAAGCCATCACTTCTTTGGCTAAGCCGGCGTGTATCAATGATATTCATCGTCTGGCGGGTCGTATTGCGGCTCTAAGCCAGTTCATAAGTCAGTTGGGAGAGAAGGCTATCCCTCTGTACCAGATGATGAAAAAGAATGAATATTTTGTCTGGAGTGACGCCGCTAATGAAGCATTTGAGGACTTGAAGAAATAGTTGGCTGAGTCGCCCGTTCTTGCTGCTCCTATTGAGAAGAAGCCATTGTTGTTGTATGTGGCTGCTAATGCCCATGCTGTCAGTGTAGCTATTATGGTGGAACGGAAGGAAGCAGGCAAAGAATATCCGGTTCAAAGGCCGGTTTATTACATTATGAGGTGCTCATTGAGTCCAAGCAGAGGTATCCGCACTGGCAGAAACTTGTATATGGGGTGTTCATGGCCAGTCGAAAGCTCAAGCAATATTTTTTGGGTCATCCAATCACTGTGGTTAGTTCCGCTCCTTTAGGGGATATTATTCAAAACAGAGAAGCCACAGGTCGGATAGCCAAGTGGGCCATTGAGCTTGGACCTCATGGTTTGAAGTATGTGCCTCACACGGCCATCAAGTCTCAAGCACTAGTTGATTTCATCAATGACTGGACAGAGCTGCAGATGCCTGAAGAAAAGCCAGATAACACGTATTGGACTCTTCACTTTGATGGGTTCAGGCAATTGGAGGGCTCGTGATATGGAGTTATGCTAACTTCCCCTCGAGGTGATAAATTTTGTTATGTTCTCCGGTTGATGTTCCCTTGCACTAACAATGCAACTGAATATGAGGCTTTGCTCCACAGCCTTCGGATGGCTAAGGAGATGAACTTAAGCTGGGTGAGGTGCTTTGGTGATTCATACTTGGTAGCTAAACAAGTGTCTGGTACTTGGGATTCTAAGGATCCACTCATGGCGGCTTATCATCAAGAGGTTGATGCTATTGAGGGTCATTTTAAGGGTTATCAGGTTGAGCATATTGATCGAAGGAAAAACAAGGCGGCTGATGCTTTAAGCTGGCTAGGCTCTCAGCATAAGCCGGTGCCGCCTAATGCTTTCTTAGATATTCTGTATAACCCCTCAGTCAAGTTGCCTACAGAGGAAGATCTTGCTATTCCTGACCCGGAAGCACAATTGGTGACAGCTCTTCATGTAATTCCTGATTGGATAGTTCCATATTTGGCTTATATGACCCGGGGCGAGTTACCTAAGGATAAAAAACTTGCTAGGCAGATAACCCGGCGGTTCAAGTCAATGACCATTGTCAATGGAGAGCTGCATCATCGCAGTGTCACAGGGGCGTTTCAATGTTGTGTCTCTCCTGAAGAAGGTTGCGAGATTCTGCGAGAGATTCATGAAGGAGATTGTGGTCATCATGCTAGCTCTAAATCTCTTGTGGCTAAGGCTTTTCTCCACAGATTTTATTGGCTGACGGCTCATGCTGATGCTGAAGATTTGGTCAATAAATGTGTTGGATATCAGAAATTTTCACGACGAGCCCATGTGCCGGCTCAAGAATTAAGGATGATTCCAACTACTTGGATGTTTGCGGTATGGGGGCTTGATATGGTCGGACCTTTCAAAAGGTCCAAGGATAAAAAGATACACCTCTTGGTGGCGGTTTACAAATTTGCAAAGTGGGTTGAGGCAGAGCCGGTCAGTAAATGCGACGCGGCAATGGCGGTTCAATTCATTAAAAAGGTGATTTTCTGTTTTGGTTTTCCCCATAGTATTATAACTGATAATGGCACTAATCTATCTAAGGGTGCTATGAAAGAATTTTGTCAATGTGAGCATATCCGGCTTGACGTGTCATCAGTGGCTCACCCCCAATCTAATGGTCAAGCCGAGAGAGCCAATCAAGAGATCCTGAGAGGTATTAAACCCCGGCTTATGGTTCCCCTACAGAGGAAGCCGGTTTGTAGTGTGGAGGAGTTACCTTCCGTGTTATGGAGCATTAATACCACCCCAACAGATCTACGGGGTACACGCCTTTCTTCATGGTTTACGGAGCAGAGGCGGTTCTCCCTAGTGACATCTGATACGTCTCCAATGTATCTATAATTTTTTATTGTTCTATGCTATTATATTACCCCTTTTGGATGTTTATGGGTGAGGGAGTCCCAGATTAGGGGGTGTCCGGATAGCCGGACTACCATCATCGGCCGAACTATCATCGGCCGGACTATCATCATCGACCGGACTCCAAGACTATGAAGATACAAGATTGAAGACTTCGTCCCGTGTCCGGATGGGACTTTCCTTGACGTGGAAGGCAAGCTTGGCGATACGGATACGTAGATCTCCTACCATTGTAACCGACTCTTTGTAACCCTAGCCCTCTCCGGTGTCTATATAAACCGGATGGCTCTAGTCCGTAGAACAACAACAACAACCATTACAATCATACCACAGGCTAGCTTCTAGGGTTTAGCCTCCTTGATCTCGTGGTAGATCCACTCTTGTAAACATCCACAATATCAATATCAATCAAGCAGGACGTAGGGTTTTACCTCCATCAAGAGGGCCCGAACCTGGGTAAAACATCGTGTCCCTTGTCTCCTGTTACCATCCGCCTAGACGCACAGTTCGGGACCCCCTACCCGAGATCCGCCGGTTTTGACACCGACATTGGTGCTTTCATTGAGAGTTCCTCTGTGCCGTCACCAATAGGAAGGATGCCTCTTCCTGTCTTCAAGGACGGCATCTTCGCCGATGGAGCCTTGGCCGCCGACCAAACTATCCGGCTAGGAGGTTTTCTTATGATCGCTTGTGCGGCCACCGCTTCAACGATGACCTCTCGTGTCATTGAGAGCAATCTTCACGTCAACTCAGAATTCGCCGAGAAGTTAGATCCAGCAGAGCTCTCGTCAGTAAACGAACTCTTGGATCAGATCGCCGCCCTAGGAGTCGCTACAGACTACAATTGGATCGGGCTTAAAACCAATCTGAGAGAGATTAACTCTCCCCAGGTTACCCACCACGTCACGGTGGTGGAGGAACATCGCGACGATCCTTCTCCCATATTGAAAACTAGTCGTGTCCGGGCTACCGAACCCTCCATGCCGGATTCCCGCGGAGGAGCGGATTCCGATCAAGCACTGAACATAAAGTCAGGCATCGGACCGGACTCGTTGGACAGCGTTCCACTTTCCAAGCTTCCAAATTCAGAAACTTCTCGGCCCTTGAGCCTCGAGATGGCAAGGTCCCAGACTCAATTAGGCCCGCCCGTCCAGATATATGCGATCTATCTCTAATCTGGCAAGAGCCAGCCGAAACAGTACATCATTACTGGGCCAGATTCCTCCTGGTCATGGACCGGATAAAGGACTGCCGAGAGGAAAACGCAATCTCGATCTTTTGCAACAATTGCACGGACAGGGGAATCTTGAACGCCGTCAGCCATCGTGAAATCACATGTTTCGCCGACTTGGCATCCATAGTGCGAAAGTACTGTGCCATAGAAAGTTTCTGAAAAACCGAAGATAGGTTTTGGGATAATCCGGCCCCGAACATAGCCCCAGTCCGCAACAAAAGGGTGCATTACACTCAGGCACCAAGTACAAGAACCAAAAAACAGAAGCCCCTTAAAGGGAACGGAACCGTACTGGAGGGATGGCTCAGCAAACCCTGTACAATTCACAGTACCAAGGGCGCCACCCCAACACATAGCCTTCGTGCATGTTGGATATTACGGCAGGTGGCCAAAAGTGGCGAGGAGCTTCTAGCCCCGCGAAACCACACCAACAATACTGGTACGGTATCAACAGTCTTCGAGACTTTCGCATCAAACAATATGCGGAAACGAACAATCCACAGCCTTGCCGAAGTCTACCAAGTAGCAACAACAAATCCTTGGAGCGACGCAGCCATCACCTTCAACGCCAGCGACGAACCTAAATTCCGAACAGCCCGAGCACCAGCCGCATTGGTCCTCAGTCCAATAGTGGACGGCTTTCGACTTACCAAGGTACTCATGGATGGCGGCAGCGGATTGAACCTCATTTACGAGGAAACTCTTCAAAAAATGGAAATAGACTGGAGCCGCATTGAGCGAAGCAGCACAACCTTCAAAGGAATAATCCCTAGCCGGGAAGCACGCTGCACCGGAAAAATCACACTCGATGTGGTGTTCGGCTCACCGGACAATTATAGGTCCGAAGAAATCACGTTCCAAGTGGCCCCGCTCAGCAGCGGATACCACGCTATATTTGGACGAGAGGTGTTCACAATTTTCCAAGCCGTACCCCATTACGGGTACATGAAGCTCAAAATGCCTGGGCCCGGCGGGATAATCACTCTCGTTAGTGATCCGGACATAGCTCTCCGCGCCAAAAACAAAACAGCCGCATTAGCCTTGGAGGCACTATCCGAAGCCCTAGCGGTAGAGGAACTCACCGCGCTGCGCGCTACGGTGCACAGAGACGACGTGATACTCGATAAGAGATCCAAGTCCACCTCCTTTAAACCAGCGGATGAAATTATAAAATTCCAGGTCCACCCAATGGACCCTACAAAGACGGCCTCCATCGGGGCACAGTTGAACCCTGATGTAGACGCCGCGCTGCGAGAATTCCTTCGGGAAAATTGGGACATTTTCGCCTGGCATCCTTCAGATATGCCAGGAATCCCTCGCAGGCTGGCAGAGCATAGCCTAAACATCCTAAAAGGGTTCAAGCTAGTCAAACAGGCTCTTCGACGATTTTCCGAACCCAAAAGACAGGCAATGGGAGAAGAACTAGCCAAACTATTGGAAGCCGGATTCATCAGAGACATCAAACATCCGGATTGGCTAGCAAACCTGGTAATGGTACCATAGAAGGACAGATCCTGGCGCCTATGTGTCGATTTCAAAGACCTAAATAAAGCCTGCCCAAAGGATCCCTTCCCCCTCCCCCGCATCGACCAAATCATCGATGCCACTGCAGGGCACGATTCATTGTGCTTCCTGGACGCATACTCCGGCTATCATCAAATCAAGATGGCAGAAGCGGATCAAGCCGCAATGGTGTTCATTACTCCATATGGACCATTCTGCTTCAACACGATGCCCTTCGGACTTAAAAACACCGGTGCAACATATCAGCGCATGATTCAGACATGTCTGGCTACCCAGATCGGCAAAACAGTAGAGGCATACATAGACGACGTAGTCGTCAAAACCAAACATGTCGAAACTCTAGTAGACGACTTGAGGGTCACATTCGACAACCTCCGAGCATATGACATCAAACCAATCCGGAAAAATGCGTTTTCGGCGTACCAGCCGGAAAGCTCTTGGGCTTCATTGTATCCGGTAGAGGAATTGAAGCAAATCCGGCCAAAATCCGAGCCCTATCACAGTTGGATATTCCAAAAAACCTCAAACAGATCCAGAAATTGACTGGATGCGTGGCGGCTCTCAGCCGCTTTATCTCCCGCCTAGGAGAAAAGGCATTACCCCTCTATTGCCTCCTCAGGCACACCGAACACTTCGAGTGGACGGATGCTGCCACTGTCGGACTCGAAGAAATAAAGGCCATATTGGCAACGAATCCGGTCCTGGCTGCGCCCAACCTGGGCGAACCTATGTTGTTATACATCGCGGCAACACATCAAGTAGTAAGCGCGGTGCTCGTCGTAGAACGAGAGACAGAAGGGCATAAATTCCCTCTTCAAAAACCAGTGTACTATGTATCCACTGTTTTAACCCCCTGCAAGTCCCGTTACCCGCACTATCAAAAGATAGCGTATGCGGTGTTCATGGCATCCCGGAAGCTCCGACACTACTTTCAAGAGTGTTCGATAACAGTGGCCTCCGAAGTACCCCTAAATGACATTATAAATAACCGCGACGCAACGGGCAGGATTGCAAAATGGGCCATTGAGCTCTTACCATTCGACATAACTTACAAACCCCGGCGAGCTATAAAGTCACAAGTTTTGGCTGACTTTGTCGCTGAGTGGACTGAAGCCGAACTCCCTAAAGAGTACGGCGCATACTCCAATTGGATTATGCATTTCGACGGCTCCAAAATGTTGGCCGGATTGGGGGCTGGCATCGTACTAACGTCCCCAACCAGGGACAGAGTCCAATACGTACTTCAGACAATGTACACGGACTCCAACAACGCAGCCGAATACGAGGCCCTCTTACATGGCCTCCGGATGGCAATCTCCATGGGCATCCAACGCCTAAAGGTGCGCGGGGACTCAAACCTCGCAATATCCCAAGTAAATGGAGACTTTGACGCCAAGGATCCAAAAATGGCAGCCTATCGCAACGCCGTCCTTAAAATGTCAGCTCGGTTCGAAGGACTTGAATTCCACCACGTAGCCGGAGATAATAAACAAGCGGCCGACGTATTGGCACGCACCGGCGCAAAACGTGACGCTGTCCCTCCAAATATCTTCCTGGAACGGCTATTCAAGCCATCCGTACTATGGGAAGAGGAGTCCGGAAATAACAAACCGGAGGCGGCCGCAGAGCAATCTGACATAACCGGCGATCCAGCCGACGAAACAACACCCTCAGCTCACGACATAATGGCAGTAATCGCCCCATGGACAGAGCCGTTCCTAGCCTACTTGCTTAGGCAGGAACTCCCCGAAGACCATAATGAGGCCCGCTGCATAGTCCGGCAATCTAAAGCCTACAAGGTCCATGAGGGAGAACTCTATAAAAAAAGCACAACCGGAGTCCTTCAAAGGTGTATCTTCGAAGAGGAAGGGCGAGACCTTCTGGCTGAAATTCACGCCGGACTAGGTGGACACCACGCCGCAGCCCGGGCCCTTGTAGGAAAGGCATTCCGTACAGGATTTTATTGGCCGACGGCCCGGGCAGATGCTCAGGACTTAGTCCAAAGATGCGTCGGTTGTCAGCTCTTTGCTAATCAGAGCCACATGCCACCCACCGCCCTCAAAACTATACCCATTACCTGGCCGTTCGCGGTCTGGGGGCTTGACATGGTTGGACCACTTAAAGGGGGAACCCACAAGCAAAGGTACCTATTGGTCATGGTGGATAAATTCACCAAATGGATAGAGGCCAAGCCAGTTAAAACGGCAGAGTCCGGACCAGTGATAGACTTTATATCCGGGGTAGTACACCGTTATGGTGTCCCCCGCAGCATCATCACCGATAACGGCACGAACTTCACGGCCGATGGGGTTAAATCATGGTGCAAAAATATGGGCATGAAGCTCGATTACGCTTCAGTCTATCATCCTCAAACCAACGGTCAAGTGGAACGAGCAAATGGTCTAATAATGAGCGGCATCAAACCCAGACTAGTGCGGTCCCTTACGAAATCTGACACGCACTGGGTAGAGGAGCTCGACTCCGTACTCTGGGGGCTGCGGACAATGCCTAACCATACTACCGGATTCACATCATTTTTTATGGTATACGGCGCAGAAGCAGTTTTGCCCTGCGACATAATTCATGACTCACCTCGAGTGCGCATGTACGAAGAAAGAGAAGCCGAGTTGGATCGGCAGGACAGCTTGGACGCATTGGAGGAAGAACGCGACGTCGCCAAGGCTCGTTCCGCATTCTATCAGCAGCAGGCTCGAAGATACCAAAGCAGAGAAGTACGGGCCAAGACTTACAATGTTGGCAAACTAGTTCTACGCCTGCCGGACAAGAAAAAGGACAAGCTCAAGCCCAAATGGGAAGGCCCCTTCATCATCGATCAAGTCTTGACCGGCGGAGCGTACCGTCTACGAAATGCGTCGGATAACCGACTCGAGCTGAACCCATGGAACGCAGCCCGCCTCCGAAGATTCTATGCCTACCGCCGGACTAAGAGTTCGACCCTTTCCCCCCGTCCATTTTTTTTACTTCAGCTGCCTTTTGTTTATCTTTTTCTTCTCAACCCCATTCATCAAAGCCTTAAAAGGCCTACTTGTGCATCGTTCGCGCGCAATTGATGTGCTATCCGCACTCATTATACCTGGGGGCTTCTTTACCAGAAGCTTAATTATAAGGGCTTCATGCCCAGCACATGTGTCAAGCCTCCACATGTACCTTTTATTCACCATTATATGCATCGATATGACTTAAGTTTTGGCCAAGCTGGGTTGCCTGGCTCCTGTGCTTACCCCTACGTTCCCGATTGTTCGGCTAGGAGGTAAAGGGAGCACCTCTGCGATTGTTACTGCCGGGTCAGCCGGATGTGTACCTCAGACTGGGTGAAGCCGAAAGCTAGCGTTCTTAAGGGAATATTCGGTCGGTGACTTAAAAGATGATTTTTTATCCACTTATTTATCTGCCCCCAGATGTTTTTCTGCTTTTTTCGCAGTCCGGACATGCACTTTAGGGCATGCCACCCCCAGAGGAAAGGAACCCTTAACGGAACTATTCTCCCTGGAAGATGTTTCTTACTACCCATGTAATATAACATAACTAGTTGGGCACTTGTCTGATAAAGCACTAATGACCCCTACGCCTGGTCTCCATGCATACCCCGGTTGTTTCATAACCGAGAAGGTATTCGGACACACTCTGGACTCTAGGGTCCCGAGGTCGAAGCGAAAAGGTCGGTAAAGACAAACGATCTACAATCCGGCTAGAAGGCATTTTACATGTCATTTTATAATACATTGTCAAATCGACTGATTGTATTCTTCCTCAATCCCGTCTAACAGGTTGTCTAATTTACAGTCCTGTTGGGAAAATTTAGCGGCCAACTCTACTTGGCCGTATACTAAACTCACAGGGATCTCCTTCCCATCGGGCCCCACAGGTCCGACTTAGGCCATGTGGTTGGGATCCGCCTTCTTGTACCGCGTCTTTACCATGGCCCAGGCCTCCCTGGCACCTTGGCGGCAGGCCAAAATCTTCCATAAATGGAAGCGCTGCCGCACTCCCTGAAGCTTCTCCGCAAGCTCCCCAAGACCCTCGGGTAAGGAGAAGGCTGGCCATAAAGCCTGGATGACGCCGCTCATTGCCTGCCGAACTCGTTCGATCAGTTGCAACAATTCGGGAAGTTGATCACCCGTTGATACGGGCATCTCCTCCGCAGGGCGACCTGTGAGCATACCTGCAGACATATTCTATCAAATCGACTTCCTCGCCGAACTCTTCTTTTCAAAGGAGTTCGCTCAAGCACTTACTATAGATGCCGCGACGAAGCCGCTGATTCTCCTTAACGGAGCCCGACAGCTCGGCCCGAACGCCTTTCAGCTCTTCTCCAAGCTGGGCATGGGCATCCTGGAGCTTGTTCCTTTCATGCTGCACCTTATGCAGCACCCTCTCGCCGGCCTTTAGTTGGCGCAGAAGTTCTTGCCTGTCCGGATCTTGTCCGGCAGCACCTGCAACGTCATTTTTTTAGACTTGCGCAAAGGCCAAACGCTACTTATCTTTCTAAAATAATGCGTTACCAGGAGAGGTCCCTGTGTTTCCTCCTGCGCCAGAGAGTGCGGCCTCAAGTTGGGCCTTGCACTCTTGCAGCTCCTGAGACAGTTGGGTATTCTTCTCGGTAAGATCCTACGTTTCATATGATCCTTAAATCAGTTAATATAACTACTTTAAGTCTCAGGGGCTACTGGCATATACAACTATTAATTTCTCTTACCCGTATGTCTTTTACATACTGCTCCGTGGCTCTGGTAAAACCATCTTGAGCAGCACGAAGGTGCGCGTCCCCCGCGTTAAAGGCATTCAACGCCTCGGGGGAGAAGCACGCGTCACGAAATACTGTCCGGCGGCGCCTGTGATTCATGGCACTCTCCACCTCAGACTTGGTGGCGGACAGTCTGTCGGCGTCCTCCGTCGGAGGAACGTCCGGATCGCGCCTTGCGCTCGCCTCCCCCTCCAGACCAGGTGCTGGAGCCTGGCTGGTAGAGGTTGGATTGGCAACCTCCACGCCCGCAGTCCGGCGGGCTCTTTTTTCCCTACAAAAGTCATGAGCACTCAAACGCTTCCTAGGAACGTTGCTCTAAATAATGAATTGTGAGCTACACCTTTGCGGTGATGTTTCAGTCCGCGCCGCGCTCCTCTTCCGCCTACTGGTCCGGACTGGCCTTTGTTGGTCAGCCACCGCGGGCTCGGCTTCTCGCCCTATGGGCGCCTCCTGCACAGCGCCATCATATACGGTGGTCAGAAATAAGCAAGGAAGGAATGATGGTGTCAGGACTTCGGTCGCAATCACCTGGGAAGCCCGATATAGTCCGGGATAGTCGGCCGTGATGGCGACTAAAGCATTGTCCATGCTGAGCTGGTGGAACACCCCGTCGATTAGCTCCACCTTTATGTCCGGATCCTCTTCGGAGGCCGGATCCCAGGATCTCTCTGGATCCTCGGGTTGCGGAGCTGGACTTAGCATGTCCTCCATGATCCGGCACAGCTCCTGCATCGAAAGAAGAACACAATATAAGAAACTTAAAGTTTCAAAAAGCATGGGTCGGGCATGCAGAGTGTTCGCTTACCCAAGGCCGGGGATTATTCATGGAGAACCCATTTAACGGGTTCGTCCGAAGGAAATCCTCCTTCTCCCCCTTATACAGGCCGGACAGGATCGTCACCAGGTCTTCGACCGAATCCGGCCCTTTGCGGCCATGACGGGTGGCATCATCCTCCCCGTTGAAATCCCACATGGGGTGGCCCCTGTATTGTAGTGGCTGCACCCCCCGCATGATGCATGTTGCCATGACTCCAATCATGGTCAACCCGGAATGGGCCAGTAACCTTATTTGGCCCATCAAATAATGGACGCTCTTGTCTTCCTCCAGTTGGGGGCTCCGCGGACGCCAACTAAGGCGTTTCTTCAGAGGAGCATTGCTGAACTCCGGGAGGCCGATCCGAACAGGGTCCGGCAGCGGAGCGTCTTCTATATAAAACCATCCCGAAGGCCAGTCTTCGGACGCCTTCTTAGGGGTTCCGGATGGATATCCGGTCCCGGCAATGCGCCATATTTCGGCACCGCCCACTTGATATATGGACCCCTCGTGAGAGCGAGGTACAAGGCAGAACAACCTCTTCCACAACGCGAAATGGGGCTCGACGCCCAGGAATAGCTCGCAAAGAGCTACGTAACCCGCAATATGCAGGATTGAGGCGGGCGTGAGGTGATGAAGCTGGAGTCCGTAGAACTCCAGGAGACCGCGGAGGAATGGATGTACAGGAAATCCAAGCCCCCTTATCAGATAGGGGACGAAGCATACCCGCTCCCCTTTGTTGGGACTTGGGGTAACCTCTGCTTGCTTCCCACCTTTGTAGGTGGCCAGCCCGGCTCGAACCGGAACCATAAAGGCCGGAGGGAGATATCCCCCCGCTTGGAGCTTCACTAGCTCGTTGTGCGGAACAGAGCATCTCCTCCAATCTCCTGGCAAAGGGCTGGGAGCGCGAGAAGAGGATCCGCGTTGACGGTCCATGATGGAATGGATTCTTGGTCGAAAGCGCTCCGATGAGTATTTGCGGGAGGAAGATGGTGATTTGGATCTGGATTCTTGCCTCCCTTATAGGCAGATTATTCGCACGACTAGGGGGTAAAACATAAAAGACACCCTGGCTTTTCACATTCGCGCGACACGTGGAAGAAGGCCATTATTGGGCGTGGAAGCCAAGACGCGCAACATTGATGAGGAAGCCGGACACTGTTCGGCAGGTATGTAGAACTTGAAGGAGAACCCGCCTTGCAACGCCGAAGACTACACACATGCTGGACTTATCGTCATTGAAGCCTGGTTCGGGGGCTACTGAGGGAGTCCCGGATTAGGGGGTGTCCGGATAGCCGGACTACCATCATCGGCCGAACTATCATCGGCCGAACTATCATCATCGACCGGACTCCAAGACTATGAAGATACAAGATTGAAGACTTCGTCCCGTGTCCGGATGGGACTTTCCTTGGCGTGGAAGGCAAGCTTGGCGATACGGATACGTAGATCTCCTACCATTGTAACCGACTCTATGTAACCCTAGCCCTCTCCGGTGTCTATATAAACCGGATGGCTCTAGTCCGTAGAACAACAACAACAACCATTACAATCATACCATAGGCTAGCTTCTAGGGTTTAGCCTCCTTGATCTCGTGGTAGATCCACTCTTGTAAACATCCACAATATCAATATCAATCAAGCAGGACGTAGGGTTTTACCTCCATCAAGAGGGCCCGAACCTGGGTAAAACATCGTGTCCCTTGTCTCCTGTTACCATCCGCCTAGACGCACAGTTCGGGACCACCTACCCGAGATCCGCCGGTTTTGACACCGACAATGGGCTTTATTTTACACATTTATATCATTTTTGGGACTAACCTACTAACCGGAGGCCTAGCCCATATTGCTGTTTTTTTGCCTATTTCAGTATTTCGAAGAAAAGGAATATCAAATGGAGTCCAAACGGAATGAAACCTTCAGGAGCGTGATTTTTGGAACGAACGTGATCCAGAGGACTTGGAGTGCAAGCCAAGAAGCTGCCGAGGCTCCCACGAGATAGGAGGGCGTCCCCCTCTGTAGGGCGCGCCCCCTGTCTCGTGGGCCCCTCGGGCAGCCACAGACGTACTTCTTCCTCCTATATATACCTACGTACCCCGAAAACATCCAGGAGCACCACGAAACACAATTTCCACCACCGTAACCTTCTGTATCCGCGTTATCTTATCTTGGAGCCTTCGCCGGCACTCTGCCGGAGGGGGAATCAACCATGGAGGGCTTCTACATCAACATCCTTGCCCCTCCAATGAGTTGTGAGTAGTTTACCACAGACCTACGGGTCCATAGTTATTAGCTAGATGGCTTCTTCTCTCTTTTTGGACCTCAATACAATGTTCTCCCCCTCTCTTGTGGAGATCTATTCAATGTAAACTCTTTTTGCGGTGTGTTTATCGAGATCCGATGAATTGTGGGTTTATGATCAAGTTAATCTATGAATAATATTTGAATCTTCTCTGAATTCTTTTATGTATGATTGAGTTATCTTTGCAAGTCCCTTTGAATTATCAGTTTAGTTTGCCCTACTAGATTGATCTTTCTTGTCATGGGAGAAGTGCTTAGCTTTGGATTCAATCTTGCAGTGTCCTTACCCAGTGACAGAAAGGGTTGCAAGGCACGTATTGTATTGTTGCCATCGAGGATAACAAGATGGGGTTTATATCATATTGCTTGAGTTTATCCCTCTACATCATGTTATCTTGCTTAATGTGTTACTCTGTTCTTATGAACTTAATACTCTAGATGCAGGCAGGAGTCGGTCGATGTGTGGAGTAATAGTAGTAGATGCAGGCAGGAGTCGGTCTACCTTTTATGGACGTGATGCCTATATACATGATCATGCCTAGATAATCTCGTAATTATGCGCTTTTCTATCAATTGCTCGACAGTAATTTGTTCACCCACCATAATACTTATGCTATCTTGAGAGAAGCCTCTAGTGAAACCTATGGCCCCCGGGTCTATCTCCTATCATATTTGCTTTCAACCTACTTTTATTTGCATCTTTACTTTTTGCATCTATATTATAAAATACCAAAAATATATTTATCTTATCATACTATCTTTATTAGATCTCACTTTTGCAAGTGGCCGTGAAGGGATTGACAACCCCTTTATCGTGTTGGTTACGAGTTCTCAGTTTGTTTGTGTAGGTGCGTGGGACTTTTGAGGAGCCTCCTACTGGATTGATACCTTGGTTCTCAAAAACTGAGGGAAATACTTACGCTACTATCGCTGCATCACCCTCTCCTCTTCGAGGAAAACCAACGCAAGGTCAAGACGTAGCAAGAAGGATTTCTGGTGCCGTTGCCGGGGAGGTCTTCGCTCTAGTCAAGACATAGCAAGTACCCATCACAAACCCATCTCCCTCGCATTTACATTATTTTCCATTTGCCTCTCATTTTCCTCCCCCCCCCCACTTCACCCTTGCCGTTTTATTCGCCCTCTCTTTCCCAATCTCCTCCTCTCTTTTTCGCTTGCCTATTTTTGTTTGCTTGTGTGTTGGATTACTTGTTGCCATGGCACAAGATAATACCAAATTGTGTGATTTCTCGAATACCAATAATAATGATTTCCTTAGTACTCCGATTGCTCCTCTTAATGATGTTGAGTCTTGTGAAATCAATACTGCTTTGCTGAATCTTGTTATGAAAGATCAATTCGCCGGCCTTCCTAGTGAAGATGCCACTACTCATCTAAACAACTTTGTTGATTTGTGTGATATGCAAAACAAGAAAGATACGGATAACAATATTGTCAAATTGAAGTTATTTCCGTTTTCACTTAGAGATCGTGCTAAAGTTTGGTTTTCGTCTTTGCCTAAAAATAGTATTGATTCTTGGAACAAGTGCAAAGATGCTTTTATCTCTAAGTATTTTCCTCCCGCTAAGATTATCACTCTTAGGAACGATATTATGAATTTTAAACAACTTGGTCATGAGCATATTGCCCAATCTTGGGAAAGAATGAAATTGATGCTTCGCAATTGCCCTACTCATGGTTTGAATTTATGGATGATCATACAAAATTTTTATGCCGGTTTGAACTTTGCTTCTAGAAATCTCTTAGATTCGGCTGCAGGAGGCACGTTTATGGAAATCACGTTAGGAGATGCTACAAAACTTCTTGATAATATTATGGCTAATTATTCTCAATGGCACACCGAAAGATCTTCTTGTAAAAAAGTGCATGCTATAGAAGAAATCAATGTTTTGAGTGGAAAGATGGATGAACTTATGAAGATGTTTGCTACTAAAAATACTCCTCTTGATCCCAATGATATGCCTTCGTCTTCTTTGATTGAGAATAATAATGAATCTATGGATGTGAATTTTGTTGGTAGGAATAGTTTCGGAAACAATGCTTATAGAGGAAACTTTAATGCTAGAGCGTTCCCTAGTAATTCCTCTAATAATTATGGAAATTCCTAGAATAATTCTTCTGGTAATTTTAATAAGATGCCCTCTGATTTTGAGAATAGTGTGAAAGAATTTATGATTTCTCAAAAGAACTTTAATGCTTTGCTTGAAGAAAAATTGCTCAAAGTTGTTGATTTGGCTAGGAACGTTGATAGACTTTCGCTTGATGTTGATTCTCTTAAACTTAGATCTTCTCCTCCTAAGCATTATATCAATGAGTCTCTCAAAGCAATGAGAATTTCCATTGATGAGTGCAAAGAAAGAACCGCTAGATTGCGTGCGAAGAAAGATAGCTTTATAAAAGCGTGTTCTTCCAGTTTCCATGAAAATAATGATGAGGATCTTAAAGTTATTGATGTGTCTCCTATTAGATCTATGTTTTGCAATATGAATTTTGATGATTATGGGACTGATGATGAATCAACTTTGCCTAGAAGGCGTCCCAAAAATTCGGAGTCTTTAGATCTTGATGCTAAATTTGGTAAAAGTGAGATTGGGGAGTCCTCAACTTCTAATAACATTGAACCTACAATCTCGGATTTCAAGGAATTTGATTATGATAATTGCTCTTTAAAAGGTTGTATTTCCTTGTTGCAATCCGTTGTTAATTCTCCTCATGCTTATAGTCAAAATAAAGCTTTTACCAAACATATCATTGATGCCTTGATGCAATCTTATGATGAAAAATTTAATTTAGAAGTTTCTATACCTAGAAAACTTAATGATGAGTGGGAACCTACTATAAAGATTAGAATTAAAGATTATGAGTGTTTTGCTTTGCGTGATTTGGGTGCTAGTGTTTCCACGATTCCTAAAACTTTATGTGATATTCTAGGTTTCCATGATCTTGATGATTGATCTTTAAATTTGCACCTTGCGGATTCCACCATTAAAAAGCCAATGGGAAGGATCAATGATGTTCTCATTGTTGCAAATAGAAATTTTGTACCCGTGGATTTTATCGTTCTAGATATAGATTGCAATCTTTCTTGCCCTATTATTCTTGGTAGACCTTTCCTTAGAATGATTGGTGCGATTATTGATATGAAGGAAGGGAATATTAGATTCCAATTTCCATTGAAGAAAGGCATGGAGCACTTTCCAAGAAAGAAAGTCAAATTACCTTATGAATCTATCATGCGGGCTACTTATGAATTTAGTGTCAAAGATGACACTCGTTAGATCTATCTTCGCTTTTATGCCTAGCTAGGGGCATTAAACGATAGCGCTAGTTGGGAGGCAACCCAATTTTCTATATGTTTTTTGTTTTTGCTCCTGTTTAGTAATAAATCTTGCATCTACCTTCTGTTTAGATGTGTTTTTATCTTTTAATTAGTGTTTGTGCCAAGTAGAACCTATAGGATAACCTATGATGATAGTTGATTTGATTCTGCTGAAAACAGAAACTTTGCACGCACAAATATAATTTTTTTAAATAACAGGAACATTCTTTTGCGTTGATTCTTTTTGCTTCTGTTCAATAAACAAATTTTTCAGGACCTACTATTTTGGTAGGATTTTTAGAGTTCCAGAAGTTTGCGTTAGTTACAGATTGCTACAGACTGTTCTATTTTTGACAGATTCTGCTTTTCGTGTGTTGTTTGCTTATTTCAATGCATCTATGGCTAGTAAATTAGTTTATAAACCATAAGAAAGTTGTAATACAGTAGGTTTAACACCAATATAAAGAAATAATGAGTTCATTACAGTACCTTATGTGGTGGTTTTGTTTTCTTTCACTAACGGAGCTTATAAGATTTTCTGTTGAGTTTTGTGTTGTGAAGTTTTTAAGTTTTGGGTAAAGCTTTTATGGACTATGGAATAAAGGGTGGCAAGAGCCTAAGCTTGGGGATGCCCATGGCACCCCAAGATATTCAATAATAGACAAAAGCCTAAGCTTGGGGATGCCCCGGGAAGGCATCCCCTCTTTCGTCTTCGTTCATTGGTAACTTTACTTGGAGCTATATTTTTATTCGCCACATGATATGTGTTTTGCTTAGAGCGCCGTGTATTATATTAGTCTTTGCTTTTTAGTTTACCACAATAATCCTTGCTGTACACACCTTTTGGGAGAAGTATATTTAATTAGAATTTTCTAGAATACTCTATGTGCTTCAGTTATATCTTTTGAGCTTGATAGTTTTTGCTCTAGTGCTTCACTTATATCTTTTAGAGCACGGTGGTGTCTTAATTTTGAAGAAATTTCTAGTCTCTCATGCTTCACTTATATTATTTTGAGAGTATTTAGAACAGCATGGTATTTGCTATGGTCATAAAGTTGGTCCTAGAATGATGAGCATCCAAGTTGGGTATAATAAAAACTATCATAGAAAGTGATTTGGATGCTATGATCAATTTGATGCTTGATAATTGTTTTGAAATATGGAGATAGTGATATTAAAGTCATGCTAGTTGGGTGATTATGAATTTAAAGAATGCTTGTGTTGAAGTTTGTGATTCCCGTAGCATGCACGTATGGTGAACCGCTTTGTGATGAAGTTGGAGCACAATTTTATTTATTTATTGTCTTCCTTATGAGTGGCGGTCGGGGACGAGCGATGGTCTTTTCCTACCAATCTATCCCCCTAGGAGCATGCGCGTAGTGCTTTGGTTTTTGATGACTTCTAAACTTTTGCAATAAGTGCATGAGTTCTTTTGATTAATGTTGAGTCCATGGATTATACGCACCCTTTCACCCTTCCATCATTGCTAGCATCTCTTGTACCGTGCAACTTTCACCGGTACCATACACCCACCATACTCCTTCCTCAAAACAGCCACCATACCTACCTATTATGGCATTTCCATAGCCATTCCGAGATATATTGCCATGCAACTTTCCACCATTTTGTTCATATGACACGCATTACTTTTGTCATATTGCTCTTTGCATGATCATGTAGTTGACATTGTATTTGTGGCAAGGCCACCTTCATAATTTTCATACATGTCACTCTTGATTCATTGCATATCCCGGTACACCACCGGAGGCATTCATATAGAGTCATATCTTGTTCTAGCTTTGAGTTGTAATTCTTGAGATGTAAATCCATAAAAGTGTGATGATCTTCATTTATTAGAGCATTGTCCTAGTGAGGAAAGAATGATGAAGACTATGATTCCCCCACAAGTCGGGATGAGACTTCGGACTTTACAAAAATAAAAAAAATAAAAAAAGAGAAAGGTCAAAAAGAAAAAAAAAAGAAAAAGAAAGAAAAGAAAAAAAGAAAAAAAAGAAAATGAGAGAAAAAGAGAGAAGGGACAATGCTACTATCTCTTTTTCCACACTTGTACTTCAAAATAGCACAATGATCTTCATGATAGAGAGTCTCATATGTTGTCACTTTCATATACTAGTGGTAATTTTTCATTATAGAACTTGGCTTGTATATTCCAATGATGGGCTTCCTCAAAAATGCCCTAGGTCTTCGTGAGCAAGCGAGTTGGATGCACACCCACTTAGTTTCTTTTGTTGAGCTTTCATATATTTATAGCTCTAGTGCATCCGTTGCATGGCAATCCCTACTCACTCACATTGATATCTATTAATGGGCATCTCCATAGCCCGTTGATACGCCTAGTTGATGTGAGACTATCTTCTCCTTTTTGTCTTCTCCACAACCACCATTCTATTCCACATATAGTGCTATGTACATGGCTCACGCTCATGTATTGCGTGAAAGTTGAAAAAGTTTGAGATTATTAAAGTATGAAACAATTGCTTGGCTTGTCATCGGGGTTGTGCATGATTAAATACTTTGTGTGTTGAAGATAGAGCAACAGCCAGACTATATGATTTTGTAGGGATAACTTTCTTTAGCCATGTTATTTTGAGAAGACATGATTACTTTGATTAGTATGCTTGAAGTATTACTATTTCTTATGTCAATATGAACTTTTATTTTTGTATCATTTGGGTTTGAACATTCATGCCACAATAAAGAAAATTACATTGAGAATTATGCTAGGTAGCATTCCGCATCAAAATTTCTTTTTTATCATTTACCTACTCGAGGACGAGCAGGAATTAAGCTTGGGGATGCTTGATACGTCTCCAACGTATCTATAATTTTTTATTGTTCCATGCTATTATATTACCCCTTTTGGATGTTTATGGGCTTTATTTTACACATTTATATCATTTTTGGGACTAACCTACTAACCGGAGGCCCAACCCATATTGTTGTTTTTTGCCTATTTTAGTATTTCGAAGAAAAGGAATATCAAACGGAGTCCAAACGGAAAGAAACCTTCGGGATCGTGATTTTTGGAACGAACGTGATCCAGATGACTTGGAGAGCAAGCCAAGAAGTTGCCGAGGCTCCCATGAGATAGGAGGGTGCGCCCCCCCCCCTTGTAGGGCGCGCCCCCCTGTCTCGTGGGCCTCTCTGGCGGCCACCGACGTACTTCTTCCTCCTATATATACCTACGTACCCCGAAAACATGCAGGAGCACCACGAAACACTATTTCCACCACCGTAACCTTCTGTATCCGTGGGATCTCATCTTGGAGCCTTCACCGGCACTCTGTCACAGGGGGAATCGACCATGGAGGGCTTCTACATCAACATCCTTGCCCCTCTGATGAGTTGTGAGTAGTTTACCACAGACCTACGGGTCCATAGTTATTATCTAAATGGCTTCTTCTCTCTTTTTGGATCTCAATACAATGTTCTCCCCCTCTCTTGTGGAGATCTATTCGATGTAAGCTCTTTTTGCGGTGTGTTTGTCGAGATCTGATGAATTGTTTATGATCAAGTTTATGTATGAATAATATTTGAATCTTCTCTGAATTCTTTTGTGTATGATTGAGTTATCTTTGCAAGTCTCTTCGAATTATTAGTTTGGTTTGGCCTACTAGATTGATCTTTCTTGTTGTCGGTGTCAAAACCGGCGGATCTCGGGTAGGGGGTCCCAAGCAGTGCGTCTTAGGATCAATGGTAACAGGAGGCAAGGGACACGATGTTTTACCCAGGTTCGGGCCCTCTCGATGGAGGAAAAACCCTACGTCCTGCTTGATTAATATTGATGATATGGGTAGTACAAGAGTAGATCTACCACGAGATCGTAGAGGCTAAACCCTAAAAGCTAGCCTATTGTATGATTGTTGTTGTATATGTCTATCGACTAGCCTGGCCTCGGTTTATATAATGCACCAGAGGCCTAGGATAACAAGAGTCCTAGCCGAATACGCCGGTGGGGGAGGAGTCCTTGTCTTGATCGCCAAGTCTTGTTGATTCTTCCTTGTATGCGGCAGCTGTCCGGACTGGCCCATGAGTATACGGCCATGGGGGTCCTCGGCCCAATCCAACTGATCGGGAGACGACGTGGTGAGTACCCCCTAGTCCAGGACACCGTCAGTAGCCCCCTGAACCGGTCTTCAAGTTAGGGACGCTCCTCGATTCTTCCGAACTTTTCTTCATCTTCGGTTGCCGGTCTTGAAAATTGGTTCAACAAATCCTCTCATCTTCGATCTTGAGGATCGCCGAAATGCATTCGACGAGTTTATACGTCGGGTATCCGAGGAGCCCCTTTAAGTTTCTGGCCTTTATCAATGCGTTGTTATTTTTACGCCACACCTTGGGTTTGAAGTTGTTCCCGGGCGGCAACGTCCTCTTGCGTCCGAGCTCCAACGCCCGACTGCATTCGAGGTATCTTTTGCAGCCGAGCACCAATGCCGGACTGCTTCCCAGCTCTAACGTCGGACTATGTATCCGAGCTCCAACGCCGGACTATGTATCCGAGCTCCAACGCCGGACTTTATCCGAGGTGTCATAAATCACCTTGGTTCAAAGAAGTTTGAAGGAGTTTAACCGAGCTTAATGCTGGAAATGCCCTCTAAGGAGCCAGCCACTTGCATCCGAGCTATATGTCGAACTGCTTCCGAGGTGGTTAAGCACCTCGGTCGTGGGCTGATTTTTGGTCAATGTTTTCTATTGATGTAATGTATTCTCTGACGAGATGTATAGCCAGTAGCCCTCAAGGTATGTATCAGTCTAAAACCCGAGATGCACCTGAAGGATGACATAAGACCGCTGATCCCCGTAGCCGCTGAGACTCAGGTTGATTTGCAAAATCGGTTTAAGGATCAAGTCCTAGCTCGGCAGAACACTTCGGGACACAAAAGGCGTTGTGCTCAGTCCTCGAGACTCAGGTTGGGTGCGGCCGACCAACCTGAGGATCAAAATCTCCTCGGAAACTGTATTGCACTTAAGATTTTCTGCATAGAACAAGCAATGCAGTAGCCCCCGAGACACTGGTCGGGTGGCAACACCAGATCAGGGGATCAATGTGCCCCTTTAATATTTATAAATAATAAGCCCGAAGCCCAGTAGCCCCCGAGCCTTAATGTGGGCACGGGTGGCCGAATTAAAGATCAATATCCATAGTAAAATCACAAATTATGTGTAATGACTCAATGTATCCAAGTACTTTATGTCATTAATGCTCGGATCCGCATTGTACAAAACTTTGTTGACCGACCATGGGCTTTAACCTCCTCGGCCGGTAGCCGAGGAGCGTTTGTCCTACTTTATAAAGCCTTTATGAGGACAAAGATTTACGACAAACAACGCAATCTGGTCATACGACTTTCTAAACAAAGGTACGCAGAGAGATATGTTATATTGTTGTTTAACAGAAGAAATGTCTTCCAAAGAAAATAGTCCCGCTATCGGTTCCTTTCTTTGGGTTGTCATGCTAAGCATGATCATGAAACCTCGGCTCCAATGTAAGAGCAAAAGATCGAGGATTTAGTTTGGGAGGCCAGTTACTAGCCCCCGCCGTGTTCGGCGACAGACGAGGTCAAGCCGGAAACACTTCGGCCAATGTTATGAATGGCCCGTCATTTAATATAGTCATCGGATCGCTGACCAGTTTACACCTATTATGACAGTCAGTTTTCGGCTTTCTCCACTGAGGTACTTGACCATGCAAGCTGGAAGCACAATCGCAGTGGTTCCCCCTTTGCACACCTAGCCGAACAAAGCGGAACGTAGGAGGCAAGCGCGGGAGCCGGGCAACCCAACTATTGACCGAAGACACAATTCGAAACTGGTGCATATATAGCAATATCCGAGAATGTTTTTGCCGAATCTCTAAAGGAGTCCGGCGTTGCACTGCGAGACTTGTGCTGAAAACACACAAATAGTTTAAAAGTGCCAAAATCTTGGAAAACTAAAAAAGTCAGTAAAAACATGACGTCCGAACAAGATCAAGTGTTCGGTGCCAATCCGAAAATTGGACTATAGAAAAAAAGTGCTTCTGCCGTGCTTGAACATGACACATCCTATCTCAAGACGTCAAGTGGGTCAGCCTACGGATTAGGCAAGTTTAGAAAACTAAACTCTAGCGATTTCGAGAGAGAAATTAGGCTCCTGGCTAGTGACCGCACACTCGTGTCGAGAAAAGGAGTGATAAATAATAAAAACTTTGCAAGGACTAAGAAGAAAAACACTTAGTATGAAACGGCTCAAATAACATAAGAGCCCTCAAGTGACTTGGGTAAAAGTTGAATATATAATGTAAGGTGACATGTAGAATGCCTTCTAGCCGGATTGTAGATCGTTTGTCATAGCGGACCTTTTCGCTTCGACCTCAGGACCCAATAGTCCGGAGTGTGTCCGAATACCTTCGTGGTTATATAAGAACCGTGGTATGCATAGAGACAAGGCGTAGGGGTCATTAGTGCTGTATCAGACAAGTGCCCAACTAGTTATGTTATATTACATGGGTAGTAAGAAACATCTTCCAGGGAGAATAGTTCCGTTAAGGGTTCCTTTCGCTAGGATGCATGCCCTAAAGTGCATGTCAAAGCTGCTATGAAAGAAGAAAATCATCTGGGGGCAGATGGGTAAATAATTAAAAATCATCTTTTAGTTCACCGACCGAGTATTCCCTTAAGAACGCTAGCTTTCGGCTTCACCCAGTCTGAGGTACACATCCGGCTGACCCGGCAGTAACAATCGCAGAGGTGCTCCCTTTACCACCTAGCCGAACAATCGGGAACGTAGGGGTAAGCACAGGAGCCAGGCAACCCAGCTTGGCCAAAACTTAAGTCATATCGATGCATATAATGGTGAATAAAAGGTACATGCGGAAGTGTGACACATGTGTTGGGCATAAAGCCCGTATTAATAAGCTTCTGTTAAAGAAGCCCCCAGGTATAATGAGCGCGGGTAGCGCGTCAAGTGTGTGCGAACAAAGTTTCGACAAGGAAAATTTATACAAGCAACTTTTTACAAAAAAGTATAATTCTTGGTCGAATCGAACACAAGTTAGAAATTTAAAACGAAGGCAACTTAGCTGGTTAATGTGTTCGGTATTGACGACGCGGTCCGAGCTTGATGCGGGACAAGGTTCCATCCCCCAAGCCGGTCCCGAGGTGGCGGAGCAAGGAGTTCGGCACTCCGAAGTGGTGACATAGCACGGTCAATGCAGGACGGCAGAGTGATGCCGAAGTCCCCGGCATGGGGTAATGAAGTGTTGGTGAAGCCCCCCGTCCAGCCGAGGTGACGTCAAAGGATATAGTCCGGCTGGATCATTTTCCTGTGCACAAAAAATAGTGCAGACCGGGGATAATAGTAATAATAGGAATTTAAAAAAATGTTGCATAATAAATAATTTATGCAAAGTGAGTAGTAAAAGAAATATGGCCTGGCGCCGAAGTCGATGTCGATGCAGGTCGTCGGCGTAATGCAATAAAGGCGTGGCAAAGCCTGGATTCATAGGTCCGTCCGAGTTCCGGATGCGGCGTTCGCCGAACTGTGTACGGAAACTGACCGAACCATCATGCGACCGTCGATAATGCGGCCACCATTTGATAGACCTGTGTACATATGCTGGACTAACCAGAGTAATAATTCCTTGGGAAAAATTTAACCCAAACAAGCAAAAAGAAATACTAGGATTAATAGCACCTGGTTTATTTGTTGTAGCAATCCGAAGGAAGGCGATTCCCAAAATTGGGAATCGATCCGCGCACCCATGCCTGGTCGGCTAGTGATGCCGAGGTGTCCGGAGTAGGTTGATGAAGAGATGGCGAAGCCCCCGGTCCAGCCGAGATGTCGAAGTAGGTCGGCGTGATGGACACCAGCTTGAAGAAGCAATAGTGCGGCCCTGCCGATGCAGGTCGTGACGTGGTCGATGCCGGCTTGATGAAGCGACCGTGCGGCGATGCTGATATGCCCGCTCCGTGTAATCCGTGGGGCGGCGATGTTGGTGATGATTTATCCTTCGCGATGCCGGACTCTTGTTTGGCTTGCCACGATGATGATCCGAAGAAGTTGAGCTTGGGTCCACAAAGTGACGACGTGTCTAGCGCAGGTCGGCAGTCGTGGAGCAATATTCCCGGACTGGTTTGACACCAGCATGATGTTGAAGATCATGTTCAAAAGATCTTAAAGTTAGTGGGATGTGTTCGGGGACAAAACACAATACCGCATACAAAACTTCCTTCAAAAAGGATGTCCGAAATCCCGTTCATAAAAAAGACGAACTCGGGTCGGATTCATTTTCGCGCAGAAAACAGATCCAAAAAGTGATGCACTAATCGGAAGTTTTCCGGAGTTTGGACGGTCGGATCGAGCTAACTTTTTGGCAGCTGGTAGATAAGGGAATTCCGCAGCAAATCAACGGTTGGATCCTCCAAAGGACATCCGAGCTAGGCGCTGCATACCACGCCCTAAACTCGTCCAGATTCTCGTCCAGATTCAACAGGGCTCCGGTATATCGGAGATTGCCGGAGATTCCTCCATCGGAACTCGACGAAATTTTTGCAGGGTTGTTTTAGACTTAATTCCGCATAATTCCACCAAAGTAATCTTTTAGGCGACACTCGAGGAGGCGGTGGCAGATACAAGTTTGTTGTCCAGAAAAACAGCACGGTCGCCTGAGGGCAATGTTGACGTTGAGCCCCTGAGCTCCATGGATGACTCCTCCATGATCTTGATAGAGATCGGAGTTGGTGTTGATGAAGGCCTTCATCCAAACATGACGGTCGGAGGTAGGGCGCAGTCCTCGGTCAAGCCAAGGTGACCAGTCGAGCTGGTGACGAGGAAGCCAACGTCGCAGTTGACCTGCAGTCGAGTCATCGATCCTTTCGCCGATCACACAGCGGAACTCTCAATGAAAGCACCAATGTCGGTGTCAAAACCGGCAGATCTCGGGTAGGGGGTCCCAAGCAGTGCGTCTTAGGATCAATGGTAACATGAGGCAAGGGACACGATGTTTTACCCAGGTTCGGGCCCTCTCGATGGAGGAAAAACCCTATGTCCTGCTTGATTAATATTGATGATATGGGTAGTACAAGAGTAGATCTACCACGAGATCGTAGAGGCTAAACCCTAAAAGCTAGCCTATGGTATGATTGTTGTTGTATATGTCTATCGACTAGCCTGGCCCCGGTTTATATAATGCACCAGAGGCCTAGGATAACAAGAGTCCTAGCCGAATACGCCGGTGGGGGAGGAGTCCTTGTCTTGATCGCCAAGTCTTGTTGATTCTTCCTTGTATGCGGCAGCTGTCCGGATTGGCCCATGAGTATACGGCCATGGGGGTCCTCGGCCCAATCCAACTGATCGGGAGACGACGTGGTGAGTACCCCCTAGTCCAGGACACCGTCACTTGTCATGGGAGAAGTGCTTAGCTTTGGGTTCAATCTTGCGGTGTCCTTACCCAGTGACAAAAAGGGTTGCAAGGCACGTATTTTATTGTTGCCATCGAGGATAACAAGATGGGGTTTATATAATATTTCTTGAGTTTATCCCTCTACATCATGTCATCTTGCTTAATGTGTTACTCTGTTCTTATGAACTTAATACTCTAGATGCAGGCAGGAGTCGGTCGATGTGTGGAGTAATAGTAGTAGATGCAGGCAGGAGTCGGTCTACTTGTTATGGACGTGATGCCTATATACATGATCATGCCTAGATAATCTCATAATGATGCGCTTTTCTATCAATTGCTCGACAGTAATTTGTTCACCCACCGTAATACTTATGCTATCTTCAGAGAAGCCTCTAGTGAAACCTATGGCCCCCGGGTCTATCTCCTATCATATTTGCTTTCAATCTACTTTTATTTGCATCTTTACTTTTTGCATCTATATTATAAAATACCAAAAATATGTTTATCTTATCATCCTATCTTTATTAGATCTCACTTTCGCAAGTGGCCGTGAAGGGATTGACAACCCCTTTATCGCGTTGGTTGCGAGTTCTCAGTTTGTTTGTGTAGGTGTGTGGGACTTTTGAGGAGCCTCCTACTGGAGTGATACCTTGGTTCTCAAAAACTGAGGGAAATACTCAAGCTACTATTGCTGCATCACCCTCTCCTCTTCGTGGAAAACCAACGCAAGCTCAAGACATAGCTACATCCGTCATGATTCACCTCGTGTGGCGGCTTATGTTGAAGCTGACAATGAAAAAGCACGTCAGGAAGCGCTTGACCTGTTAGACGAGGAGCATGACATCGCGGCGGCTCGTTCAGCAATTTACCAGCAAGATCT
The DNA here is from genome assembly GCF_002162155.2 of Triticum dicoccoides. Taxonomy (NCBI): domain Eukaryota; kingdom Viridiplantae; phylum Streptophyta; class Magnoliopsida; order Poales; family Poaceae; genus Triticum; species Triticum dicoccoides. The sequence goes on from NC_041381.1 coordinate 635,574,263, forward strand.
GCGCCATTACCACAGCCGCCGGGTTAAAACCAAAACTTTTCAAGAAGGTGATCTGGTGCTCCGGGTTATACAGGATCAAACTGATATGCACAAGTTATCCCCACCTTGGGAAGGACCCTTTGTGGTCAGTAAGAATCTGAACAATGGATCATACTACCTTATCGAAATTCGAGAGCACAAAGACTCGCGTAAGTCGAAGGAGGAGACCCACCGGCTGTGGAATATTGCTCATCTTCGCCTTACTATACCTAAGCCACCGGCTCGTCTGATGTACTGATAACCCACAAGTGTAGGGGATCGCAATAGCTTTCGACGGTAAAGTATTCAACCCAAATTTATTGATTCGACACAAGGGGATCCAAAGAATATTCTTGAGTATTAGCAGTTGAGTTGTCAATTCAACCACACCTGGATAACTTAGTATCTAAAGCAAAGTATTTAGTAGCAAAGTAGTATGATAATAAAGGTAATGGTAGCAAAAGTAATGTTTTTGGGGTTTTGTAGTGATTGTAACAGTAGCAACGGAAAAGTAAATAAGCGAAGAACAATATGTGAAAAGCTCGTAGGCAATGGATCAGTGATGGATAATTATGCCGGATGCGATTCCTCATGTAATAGCTATAACATAGGGTGACATAGAACTAGCTCCAATTCATCAATGTAATGTAGGCATGTATTCCGTAAATAGTCATACGTGCTTATGGAAAAGAACTTGCATGACATCTTTTGTCCTACCCTCCCGTGGCAGCGAGGTCCTAGCGGAAACTAAGGGATATTAAGGCCTCCTTTTAATAGAGAACCGGAACAAAGCATTAGCACATAGTGAATACATGAACTCCTCAAACTACGGTCATCACCGAGAATTATCCTGATCATTGTCACTTCGGGGTTGTCGGATCATAACACATAATAGGTGACTATAGACTGGCAAGATAGGATCAAGAACACAAATATATTCATGAAAACATAATAGGTTCAGATCTGAAATCATGGCACTCGGGCCCTAGTGACAAGCATTAAGCATAGCAAAGTCATAGCAACATCAATCTCAGAACATGTGGATACTAGGGATCAAACCCTAACAAAACTAACTTGATTACATGGTAAATCTCATCCAACCCATCACCGTCCAGCAAGCCTACGATGGAATTACTCACGCACGGCGGTGAGCAACATGAAATTGGTGATGGAGGATGGTTGATGATGACGACGGCGACGAATCCACCTCTCCGAAGCCTCGAACGGACTCCAGATCAGCCCTCCCGAGAGAGATTAGGGCTTGGCGGCGGCTCCGTGTCGTAAAACGCGATGAAACTTTCTCTTCGATTTTTTTCTCCCCGAACATGAATACATGGAGTTGGAGTTGAGGTCAGTGGAGGTCCAGGGGGCCCACGACATAGGGGGGCACGCCCAGGAGGAGGGGGCGCGCCCCCTGTCTCGTGGACAGGGTGTGGGCCCCCTGGTCTTGATTCTTTCGCCAGTATTTTTTATATTTTCCAAAAAGTGCCTTCGTGGATTTTCAGGACATTTCGAGAACTTTGCTTTCTACACATAAAACAACATCATGGCAGTTCTGCTGAAAACAGCGTCAGTCCGGGTTAGTTTCATTCAAATCATGCAAGTTAGAGTCCAAAACAAGGGCAAAAGTGTTTGGAAAAGCAGATACGTTGGAGACATATCAACTCCCCCAAGCTTAAACCTTTGCTTGTCCTCAAGCAATTCAGTTGATAAACTAAAAGTGATAAAAAAACTTTTACCAACTCTGTTTGCTCTTGTTGTTGTAAACATCAAAAGCCAGCATTCAAGTTTCAACAAATATTATGAACTAGCCATACTCACAATAACACTTAGGTCTCACAATTACTCATATCAATAGCATAATCAGCTAGCGAGCCATAATAATAAAACTCGGATGACAACACTTTCTCAAAACAATCATAACATGATATAACAAAATGGTATCTCGATATCCCTTTCTGAGACCGCAAAACATAAATGCAGAGCACCTTTAAAGATCAAGGACTGACTAAACATTGTAATTCATGGTAAAAGAGATCCCATCAAGTCATACCCAATATAAACCAATAGTAATGAATGCAAATGACAGTGTGCTCTCCAGCGGGTGCTTTTTAATAAGAAGGGTGATGACTCAACATAAAAGTGAATAGATAGGCCCTTCGCAGAGGGAGGCAGGGATTTGTAGAGGTGCCAGAGCTCGATTTTAAAATAGAGATTGAATAACATTTTGAGCGGCATACTTTTGTTGTCAACGCAACAACTATGAGATGGTTGTATCTTCCATACTACATGCATTATAGGCAGTTCACAAACAGAATAGTAAAGGTTTATACTCCCCCAACCACCAACAAGCATCAATCCATGGCTTGCTCGAAACAACGAGTGCCTCCAACTAACTACAATCCTGGGGGAGTTTTGTTTAATTATTTTGATTTGCTTTGATCTTTTTTATCATGGTACTGGGCATCCCGGTTACCAGCCATTTTCTCGTGAATGAGGAGCGGAGTCCACTCCTCTTGACAGTAACCCACCTAGCATGGAAGATACAGACAACCCTAGTTGAAACATGAGTTGCTCGAGCATACAAAATAGAATTTTATTTGAAGGTTTGGAGTTTGGCACATACAAATTTACTTCGAACGACAAGTAGATACCGCATATAGGAACGTATAGTGGACTCATATGGAATAACTTTGTGGTTTATGGAGTTTGGATGCACAAGCAGTATTCCCGCTTAGTGCGGGTGAGGGCTAGCAAAAGACTAGGAAGCGACCAACTGAGAGAGCGACAACAGTCATAAACATGCATTAAAATTAATTTACACCGATTACAAGCATGAGTAGGATATAATCTACCATGAACATAAATATCATGAAGGCTATGTTGATTTGTTTCAACTACATGCGTGAACATGTGCCAAGTCGAGTCACTCAATACATTCAAAGGAGGATACCATCCCATCATACCACATCATAATCATTCTAATAGCATGTTGGCACGCAAGGTAAACCATTATAACTCATAGCTAATCAAGCATGGCACAAGCAACTATAATCTCTAAATGTCATTGCAAATATGTTTACCTCATAATAAGCTGACTCAGAAATGATGAACTAATCATATTTACAAAAGCAACAGAGGTCGAGTTCATACCATCTTTTCTCATCCCAATAAGTCCATCATATGTCGTCATTATTGCCTTTCACTTGCACGACCGAACGATGTGTATAATAATAAGAGTGCACATGCATTGGACTAAGCTGGAATCTGCAAGCATTCAACTCAAGAGAGAAGACAAATTAATATGGGCTCTAAGTTAAATAAATAATCATGCATATGAGAGCCACTAAACATTTTTAATATGGTCTTCTCGACCCCCAAAGGAAAGAAAAGAAAATAAAACTATTTACACGGGAAAGCTCCCAACAAGTAAGAAGAAGAACTAGAAATCTTTTGGGGTTAAATGCTACTACAAGCATGGAAATTAAACTAACTAATTTTTTTTGGTTTTTCTTTAGGTTTATCAAGCACACAAGAAGAAAACTAGAAGAAGAAATTTAAACTAGCAAGGATAATACAATGAAAGAGTGTGAGCACCGACGACTAGTGTGTGAACATGAATGTAAAGTCGGTGAGAAATACATGCTCCCCCAAGCTTAGGCTTTTGGCCTAAGTTGGTCTAGTACCAAGGACCGCCGCTACTCTCCCCGGTGTACTGGGAGGTGTAATCAGGATACCACTGGCTGGTCATCTCCGGATCCCACTGGATAGATGATGCACGATAAGGGTCCAGTTCAGGTTCCGGCTCAGGTTCATGTTCTGGAGTAAAAGCTTGGGCTCGGTGATTGTACACCGCTTCCGGCATGACAAGAAAATTTTCTGCAAGCAAATCAAACAACAGGGGCGCAGGCAAAATAATAATCTCAATGTGTTTCTTATTAAATCTAAGTTTATACAAGAGCATCTTCTCTTTGTTGTCAACAATAAACTTGTGTGCTACCATGCTCTTGTAATCTAAAATGTGAGGAGGCAATTTTGTCTCCTCTTTCTCATGGTGCCTAATGGGTATCTGAAAATGTCTAGCAAGACGTGAAGCATAGATACCTCCAAATATGGGGCCTTTTGTACGATTTAGGGCTAGCCGTTTAGCAACGACGGCACCCATACTAAAACTATTGTCTCCAAGCAAGGCATGTTGAAGAATGATCATATCAGGAACACTAAAGTTTCCACTATTTCCACGACCAATCAACCATCTACTAGCAAATATGGCAAAGTACCGTAAAACAGGAAAGTGTATGCTAGAGATTTTTGCCTCGAAACCTTTCTTTGGCTCCTCTATAGCGATAGTATTAACAAAGCCATCCACATCTTTAGATGGGGTTTCTCTAATTCTCCCTCATAAGGTATCCTACACACCGCGCAAAAATTATGTAAAGACATTTCTCTGAATTCATCATATAAATGAAATGATACTGCAGGCGGTGACTTCTTAGGATAATAATAAAAGTTTTACATGGAAGTATTGGTGAGTAAGAGATACTGATCGATCCGGTCATTGATGAAATCGGTGAGGCCTGCGTTCTCGATCAAAGAATAAAAATCTTCATGAACTCCAGCTTCTTTCCAGAAATCATTGCATGGCCATTCACACGACCGTACTTCCGCTAAGCGAGGAAGATTATACTTGGCTTTTTCCTTCTCTTTGGCTTGTTTTTCCTGAGAGCCTTGGCAAGAAGAGCCCCTCAAAAATGTCCTTAACATTTTCTGAAAATTTCTGAAATTTTAGTAACTTCAAAATAAATGTGAATAAAACTAAACAAGATTGGTAGCAACTACTCCTACAAGTGCCTAGAGCCTATATCATGCATTAGAATTGCTTGGGACCTCATAAATTTAACATGCAAGCTCAAGAATATGGTCACCTATGCAGCAAAAATTTGCAATGAATAAAGCACTAGAACAAAAACTAATTGGACCAATGGAGGAGTCGCATACCAAGCAACAATCTCCCAAAGCAGTTTTGTGAATGGAGCCTTGAGCAAAGAGATCGAAAATCGCAGCAAAATGAGCTAGAACTCGTGCTTGAGCTGGATGGGGATTTTTTGGGGTAGAAGATGAAGTGTGTGGGTGCTGGCATAAATGGAGGGGGGCCACCAGGGGCCCATGAGACAGGGGGGCGCGCCCAGGTGGGGTGGGCGCGCCCTCCACTCTCGTGGCCTGGTGCTTGCCCCTCTTGCAGTGTTTTCAGTGCCTAAAATCCTCAAATATTCCAAAAAGAAAATCATACTAAATTTATAGGGCATTTGGAGCACTTTTATTTTCAGGATATTTTTTAATGCATGGATAATTCAGAAAACAGACGGATAATACTATTTTTTCTTTATTTATTCTAAATAACAGAAAGTAAAAAGAGGGTACAGAAGGTTGTGCCTTCTAGTTTCATCCATCTCATGATCATCAAAATGAATCCACTAACAAGGTTGATCAAGTCTTGTTAACAAACTCATTCCGAATAACACGGAACTGGAGAAATTTTGAATAACACTAAGTTACCTCAACGGGGATATGAAAATCCCCAACAATAAGAATATCATACTTTTTCTTGATAGTAGGGAGAGGAAATTCAAAACCTCCAATAATCATAGTTGGAACCTTTCCAATTGAATTGATGCTATGAACTTGAGATTGTTTCCTCGGAAAGTGTACCGTATGCTCATTACCATTAACATGAAAAGTGACATTGCCTTTGTTGCAATCAATAACAGCCCCTGCAGTATTTAAAAAAGGTCTACCAAGGATAATAGACATACTATCGTCCTCGGGAATATCAAGAATAACAAAGTCCGTTAAGATAGTGACATTTGCAACCACAACAGGCACATCCTCACAAATACCGATAGGTATAGCAGTTGATTTATCGGCCATTTGTAAAGATATTTCAGTAGGTGTCAACTTATTCAATTCAAGTCTACGATATAAAGAGAGAGGCATAACACTAACACCGGCTCCAAGATCACATAAAGCAGTTCTAACATAATTTCTTTTAATGGAGCATGGTATAGTTGGTACACCCGGATCTCCAAGTTTCTTTGGTATTCCACCCTTAAAAGTGTAATTAGCAAGCATGGTGGAAATTTCAGCTTCCGGTATCTTTCTTTTATTTGTAATGATATCCTTGATATACTTAGCATAAGGATTCACTTTGAGCATGTTAGTTAAGCGCATACGTAAGAAGATAGGTCTAATCATTTCAGCAAAGCGCTCAAAATCCTCATCATCCTTTGTATTGGATGGTTTAGGAGGAAAGGGCATGGGTTTCTGAACCCATGATTCTCTTTCTCTACCGTGCTTCCTAGCAACAAAATCTCTCTTATCATAATGTTGATTCTTTGATTGTGGGTTATAGATCAACAGCAGGTTCAATCTCTACTTCATTGTTTTTGCTAGGTTGAGCATCAACATGAACATTATCATTAACATTATCACTAGGTTCATGTTCATCACCTGATTGTGTTTCAGCATCAGAAATAGAAATATTATTGGGATTCTCGGGTGTGTCTACAGTAGGTTCACTAGAAGCATGCGAAGTCCTATCATTTTTCTTTTTCTTTTTTTAGAAGAACTAGGTGCCTCTAAATTGTTTCTCTGAGAATTTTGCTCGATTCTCTAGGGTGGCCTTCAGGATACAAAGGTTCCGGAGTCATTCTACCAGTTCTAGTAGCCACTCTGACAGCAAAATCAGGTTTATTATTTAATTCATCAAGCAGATCATTTTGAGCTTTAAGTACTTGCTCAGCTTGAATAGCAACCATAGAAGCATATTTGCTAACGAGTTTGAGTTCACCTTTAACTCTAGCCATGTTATCGCTCACGCGACCTATCTCGAAAGCATTATTCTTTAACTCTCTACCAACATAAGCATTAAAACTTTCTTGTCTAGCCATAAAGTCATCAAATTCATCTAAGCATGGGCTATGAAATTTAGTAGAGGGGATTTCAACTTTATCATATCTATGGAGAGAATTTACCTTTACTACCTGTGTCGGGTTATCAAGACAATGTGGTTCTTCAACAGGCGGTATATTAAGACCATGTATTTCTTCAATAGGAGGTAAATTCTTAACATCTTCAGCTTTAATACCTTTTTCTTTCATTGATTTCTTTGCCTCTTGCATATCTCCAGGACTGAGAAATAAAACACCTCTCTTCTTCGGAGTGGGTTTAGGAATAGGCTCAGGAATTGGCTCAATTGGTTCAGGAAATGCCTTAGGAATTGGCTCAGGAAGAGTCCAATTATTTTCATTAGTCAACATATTATTCAATAGTAATTCAGCTTCGTCGACTGTTCTTTCCCTGAAAACACAACCAGCACAACTATCCAAGTAGTCCTTGGAAGCATCGGTTAGTCCATTATAAAAGATATCAAGTATTTCATTTTTCTTGAGAGGATGATCAGGCAAAGCATTAAGTAATCGGAGAAGCCTCCCCCAAGCTTGTGGGAGACTCTCTTCTTCGATTTGCACAAAATTGTATATTTCCCGCAAGGTAGCTTGTTTCTTATGAGCGGGGAAATATTTAGCAGAGAAGTAATAAATCATATCCTGGGGACTACGCACACAACCAGGAGCGAGAGAATTATACCAAGTCTTAGCATCACCCTTTAATGAGAACGGAAATATCTTAAGGATATAAAAATAGCGAGATTTATCATCATGAGTGAACAGGGTGGCTATATCATTCAACTTGGTAAGATGTGCCACAACAGTTTCAGATTCAAGGCCATAAAAAGGATCAGATTCAACTAAAGTAATAATTTCAGGATCAACAGAGAATTCATAATCCTTATCAGTAACACAGATAGGTGAAGTAGCAGCAGGGTCAGGTTTCATTCTAGCATTAAGAGACTGCTGCTTCCATTTAGCTAATAATTTCTTAAGATCATATCTATCATTGCAAGCAAAGATAGCTCTAGCAGCTTCTTCATTCATAACATAACCCTCAGGAACAACAGTCAATTCATAATCATTGGGAGAATTTTCATCATCACTATCATCAATAATAGCATCTTCAATAATTTCATTCCCCCTAACTCTAGCAAGTTGTTCATTAAGAAATTCACCTAATGGCAAAGTAGTATCACGCACAGAAGTAGTTTCATCATGCATAGCAGAAGTGGCATCATCAATAACATGCGACATATCAGAATTCATAACAGTAGCAGGTTTAGGTGTCGCAAGCTTACTAATAACAGAAGGAGAATCTAGTGCAGAGCTAGATGGCAGTTCCTTACCTTCCCTCGTAGTTGAGGGCAAAATCTTGGTTCTACCGTCTTTCAAGTTCTTCATAGTGATCAACAGATATAAATCCCAAGTGACTCAGAGAATAGAGCTATGCTCCCCAGCAACAGCGCCAGAAATTAGTCTTGATAACCAACAAGTGTAGGGGATCGCAATAGCTTTCGAGGGTAAAGTATTCAACCCAAATTTATTGATTCGACACAAGGGGAGCCAAAGAATATTCTTGAGTATTAGCAGTTGAGTTGTCAATTCAACCACACCTGGATAACTTAGTATCTACAGCAAAGTATTTAGTAGCAAAGTAGTATGATAATAAAGGTAACGGTAGCAAAAGTAATGTTTTTGGGGTTTTGTAGTGATTGTAACAGTAGCAACGGAAAAGTAAATAAGCGAAGAACAATATGTGAAAAGCTCGTACGCAATGGATCAGTGATGGATAATTATGCCGGATGCGATTCCTCATGTAATAGCTATAACATAGGGTGACATAGAACTAGCTCCAATTCATCAATGTAATGTAGGCATGTATTCCATAAATAGTCATACGTGCTTATGGAAAAGAACTTGCATGACATCTTTTGTCCTACCCTCCCGTGGCAGCGAGGTCCTAGCGGAAACTAAGGGATATTAAGGCCTCCTTTTAATAGAGAACCGGAACAAAGCATTAGCACATAGTGAATACATGAACTCCTCAAACTACGGTCATCACCGAGAATTATCCTGATCATTGTCACTTCGGGGTTGTCGGATCATAACACATAATAGGTGACTATAGACTGGCAAGATAGGATCAAGAACACAAATATATTCATGAAAACATAATAGGTTCAGATCTGAAATCATGGCACTCGGGCCCTAGTGACAAGCATTAAGCATAGCAAAGTCATAGCAACATCAATCTCAGAACATGTGGATACTAGGGATCAAACCCTAACAAAACTAACTTGATTACATGGTAAATCTCATCCAACCCATCACCGTCCAGCAAGCCTACGATGGAATTACTCACGCACGGCGGTGAGCATCATGAAATTGGTGATGGAGGATGGTTGATGATGACGACGGCGACGAATCCACCTCTCCAAAGCCTCGAACGGACTCCAGATCAGCCCTCCCGAGAGAGATTAGGGCTTGGCGGCGGCTCCGTGTCGTAAAACGCGATGAAACTTTCTCTCCGATTTTTTTCTCCCCGAACGTGAATATATGGAGTTGGAGTTGAGGTCGGTGGAGGTCCAGGGGGCCCACGACATAGGGGGCGCGCCCAGGAGGAGGGGGCGCGCCCCCTGTCTCGTGGACAGGGTGTGGGCCCCCTGGTCTTGATTCTTTCACCAGTATTTTTTATATTTTCCAAAAAGTGCCTCTGTGGATTTTCAGGACATTTCGAGAACTTTTCTTTTCTACACATAAAACAACATCATGGCAGTTCTGCTGAAAACAGCGTCAGCCCGGGTTAGTTTCATTCAAATCATGCAAGTTAGAGTCCAAAAAAAGGGCAAAAGTGTTTGGAAAAGTAGATACGTTGGAGACGTATCATGTACATATTTTGATAATGTATATATTATGATCAATATAATAAAACCGGCATCCCTGATAAAGCAGGGCCTCTGTCGTTTTATCGTTAATGAATCATAAGTTTCTTTTTTATCATTACTAAACGGATCACTTGGGGGCTTCCTATTCAAACATAGGTGTAAACACCAAAGAGAACATAGCGTTACTACCCTCTTGATCCGGTGCAATATTACAAATCACTTGGGGGCTCCTGTTCAAACATAGGTGTATTCACCAAAGAGAACATAGCGTTACTACCCTCTTGATCCGGCTTTCAAGCCCTCTGGTTACCTTGGTAATTCGGCTATCAAGCCAATATGAGGATTTCATAAGAGCACAGCTCTGGTCACCTTGGTAATTCGGCTATCAAGCCAATATGAGAATTTCATAAGAGCACAGCTCTGGTCACCTTGGTAATTCGGCTATCAAAGCCAATATGATAATTTCATGATAGCACAACTCTGATCACCTTAGTGATTCGGCTATCAAGCCAATATGAAAATTTCATGAGAGCACAGCTCTGATTACCTTGGTGATTCGGCTATCAAGCAAAGATGGAAATTTCATGAGAGCACAGCTCTGATTACCTTAGTGATTCGGCTATCAAGCCAATATGATATTTTCATGAGAGCATAGCTCTGATTACCTTGGGATTTCGGCTCTTATAACTTGGAGGATTAATGACTGGGTTACACAGACCAAAGAGAGTCTGATTGCATAGCACAGCTCAAACATGGATTTATGGTGACCCGGCAGCATATGATGGTATTCAGTACTTGGAATTATTATTATCTTCTCCAATTTTGGGTCATCACCCCTACTGCATTGGCATGATAAGCCGGCAGTTTTAAACACATCACAGGTATGATATTTTTGCATATATTCAATTATGATTAAGCCGGCCCTGGTTATGAACTGTTCTTAGTCGCCAGTGGTTTTATATTAGGCATTATGACCCGTCATGCGGTAAACCGCCAGGACACTTGTGATGTGTTTATATGCAGAAACAAATTCCCATTGTTAAGTCATAAACACAAGTGGTAGATATTAAATTGATGGATCAACAATGTCATGCAAAGCAAAATATGCATGATGGCATAGTCAATCAAGAGTTTAAGCTAGCCTATTACAAGGCATCTGATGGCCCAACGAGACTAAGCATTCATCGAAGGTATCAGTACAGAAAAGTATTCTGCTAAGTACACCGGCTTATGATCATTGGTGGGTTGAGGCCTCAGGGTCTTCTTGTACCTCTTCTTCATCTTCAACTCCTTGCATATCTATCGGTTGGAAGTCAAGCATAGCCCAGTTGATACCGGTCAACGCTCTAAATACAGCTTCATCATCAATAAGATTGGATGGATCAATGTCAGGGGCAAAGGTGTGCTTACGAATCGGAGGAGTAAGATCTGTTGGTTCATGAACCGGCGCGCCAATCTTCTTGTTCTCAGCATCATAAGCCGCTTGGTATGAGGATAAGCTGGTTTCGTCAGCCAGCTTGCTGGCTAGTGGATGCATCGCTCTTGCTATTTCTGTGAAGTCATCTGCACTGAAGTCCGATCCATCTTCTTTAACACTGGGGCAGCCATTGGCCAAATCTTCTGGGTCAAGATCGGCCTGCCATGCTTTGGCACGGCTTAAAGCAGTTAAAGCACTAGCCCTGGCAACTCCTCGTTTCAAGTCATCAATTCTTTTGGGCAGCATTGATAATTTCTTCACGGTGTCTTGGATAAGTGTTGAGGGAGTTTTCTTATGCATTGTAGCAGCGATGGTTCGTTGGGCACCAATATATAGCTGTTCCACAAGAGTGTAGACAGCTTTAAGCCGGAGGCACATGTCTGAACCAAACTTGGCGCTCCGAGAACCTGTATCAATAAAATCATGGATAAGTCGGCAGACGTTTCTAGTATGATTCTTACAAGTACAAGGGGGGTATGTTCTTACCAAAGATGGCTGATGACATAATGTTAATCTGCTGCTTTAGGCCAGATAACTCCTCAGTTACCGATTTAAGCGCGGCTTCAACATCCTCCGCTCTCTTCAGCAGGGTTGACCTCTCTGTATCCCAATTTGCCTCTTTAGCTTTAAAGTTTTCCTTCAATTTTTCCATCGCTGCTAAAGCATTGATCACTTCATCCTTGGCCTTGGTGGTTTCTGCTTGTTGAGACTTGATATTTTCTCGGAGGTCAGCAATTTGGGTTTCTCTACTGGTCAGCTCAGCCTGCAAAAGGTAAACAATTCGTGAGATGGCAATGAATTTATACAAAGTCCCAATCACAATACAAGTATTATATTCGGCACTTGGGGGCTAATGTCTATTGCTTCTTCAAATACTGCGGAAGTCCCAAGCACAATACAAATATTGTCCTTAGCACTTGGGGGCTAATGCATACTGCTCTGATCAAAAGATAAGCATATTGGTTGACCCGGACAAAGGGTAGTAATCCGGCTTGTGAGAACTATGTACAGTGTTATTCAGTTTTTTACAAAATAAGTTTTGACTTAACATAATTGTTAAGCCGACCCTTGGGAGCTACACATGTAGAGTTGAAGTTTTGTTATCATAAATCCCGGTTCATATTCATAATATAAACCGACCCTTGGGGGCTACACATGCAGAGTTGAAGTTTTGTTATCATAAGACTCGGTTCATATTCATAATATAAACCGGCCCTTGGGGGCTACTGGTTTTCATCTATGCAGCTATTGAAAGTTTACAGCACATTCTATCCTATCATGTCCAATAAACTTGGCGGCTAATGGAAATATATTTCTATGAAAGGAAGTGACAGCGTTTACCTCATAGCGATCCTTCATCAAGTTCACTAAGTCGGCTTCAAAATCACGGCTGGTGTATAAACGGTTCAAGTAGCCAGAATGGATATCTTGGGCGCTGAACTGGGTGTAGCGCTCTAAGTCCACCTTCCACTTGCCTTTATCCTCAGTGGAAATTTCTTCTTTGGTACTATGCCTGGATAAGGCCGTAGGACGACCCAGGGTTGTGAAGTCATGACCAGTAATGGTAACATCATCATCCTTTTCTGTCGGCTTAACAGGACTGGCTATTCTGATAGGGCTTGACGGATTGATATCAGTCGGGTTAACATTCATCGGGTGAAGGTCGATATGTTGGTCTTCTGATGGCAAGTCATCAGCAATATTGTTGGCAATTGGGTGAGAAGATTCTAGTTGTTGTCTTTCCGGCTCAGACAGGTTGGGGTCATTGGCCAGCTTATTTAGCTTTGCCTTTTTTTACTGGGTTTAGCTTGGCCCCTGAAAAGCAAGAAACAAAAAAGAAAGTCAAGGTGGTGATCAAGCACAAACATTGGGATAATGGAAAATAGTCTTACCCAGGTACAGTCTTGAAAGCTGGGATTTGTGTTCCTGTTGGCTCACCGGAGGAGGAATGAGAAGTCCCCTGATAATTTGAATCAGATGGGTTAAGGGGTTGTCGAAAATAACCCACCTCGGGGTGAACTATGTCAGAAATATTTAAGACCTCTGGACGGCGTTTGCGAAGAGGAGTGTTTGGTAAACCGGAAGAAGTAATCACGTTGTCGCTATGCCGGGTCATGCGGCGAGCTTCATGTTGTTGTTTCTTCAAAAGAAAGTTTGGATCCAAGTAAGCTAGAGGGTGAGAAAATCTTACTTTCCGGCTTGCTTGTCGGGTTTTCCGTGTTGGCAGAGGTTTTGAGCCGGAGGAAAGAATAATTACCTCTGCGTCACCTGCACGGCTAGCTTCTACGTCGTCCTCATAACAATCTTTATCAATGAGATGAATGAAAAAGGAGCCAAGTGAATCAAGTTCTACCTCTGACTCATGATTATCGTCGTCATCATCAAGATTTAACTCGACAGACTCGGCGGTTTTCTTTTTGCGGGCTTCTTGTTGGCCTTGGTTTTGACACGAGTTGTCTTGGCTAGCTTATCCTACGGTTTCCTCTTCCAGAATGGATCATTAGCCTGTTAAGATTAAAAAGATCATAAGGGAATATTAAGAATATGGATTAAGCAGGAGTTGGGCAATTCTTACAACTGGCGGTTTGTTTGAAGCGCAGAAAGGACTAAGTCCTGTTTTGCTACACTCGGCCACCAATTCATTCAACATTTTCTTGACGGCTTCAGTAGCTTCTGTGTCGGTTAGCTGAATAACAATGTGGCGTTGGGGGTCTTTCATGTCCCTTGTGTATTCACACATTAAACCGGGGCGACGGCTTAAGGGCAAAATACTCCAAGACACCCAGCAACGGATAAAATCAACGCCTGTTAAACCATTTGCCACAAAAGCTCTGAGTTTTGAAAGCTGTGATGCATACTTGGCCCGTTCCTTTGCACCGAGTCTTTGGGGGAGTGGATGTGTGCTGGTAAGCCAGTGAGTACGGTAACCCGGCAGAGGATTTTCGCCAGCTGGAGATGTATCTCGTCAATAGAACCAAGTCTGATCCAATCTTTGGGGTGGCTATGATGATTAGCGTGAGGGAAGCTGACATATTTTCTCTTTTGGATTGAAACCCCGCCAAGTTTAGTATTGGGCTCGTCCACAAATTCCGTACGGCGGTTTAAATAGTAGAAATCTCTGAACAGGTCAATTGTGGGCACCTCTTGAAGGTAAGCTTCACAGAACACTTGAAAATTGCAAATGTTGGACACGGAGTTAGATCCAATATCTTGAGGGTGAAGTTGGGGGAAATGAAACACATCACGAAAAAAGTTTGATCCGGGAGGGCTGAACCCTCGACTCAGATGGTCAACAAAAACGATCACTTCCCCATCCTTGGGTTCAGAAGGATTTTCTAAACTGGGGGCTCTCCAGTGGATGTCTTCCTTTTGGCTAAAGCGCCAGTAGTGACACACCCGTTCAGATCTTCCTCTGTAATCTGGGATTGAACCTAGTTATAAGAATAAAAGGACTTGGCCATTTGTCAGAGGACCTGAAAGAAAATTTGTGTCGGTTTAAGGTTCATGATTAATCCGCTGGAGGACAAGGGGCAGACAGTGATGAAGCATGTATAAGTGTTAAACCGGAGATTAACGTTATCAAATTATAGAGATGAACTATTGGCGGTTTAAGAGGGCACTAATGGTACCTGGCGGGTTATTATTTTTTGAGTTAAACCGCCTGTATAGACATTGGAAGTATAGATCTGAAGATGTCAAATTGTTAAGTTATGAAAAACATGTCTCGCGGATTGATATCACAATTTTGGATCTACCACATGTCAGGAAATGAAAATATATTCAGACCTAAATATTGGTGCTTGAGTAGTTCATAAGGTCCAAATTGGATTTTCTATTCAAAAAGAGACGCTCTGATGAGGAAAAAGGAACTATGGCTATTGCCGCACAGGAAAAGTATCAAGTTTGAATTGAGTATTTGTGCTACAGCGAAGAACAGCGACGATCTTCCATGAACTCATGTAACCCTAATGAGATCTACGGAGGGGGAAGAGGAAGAGCTTACCGAGGTTGTTGGGCGGCAGAGGCGCACGAGCGGAATCTAGACCAGTCAGGTTGATGCAGCGGCCGACGTTGAAGCAGAGGTGAAGATCGACGACGACGGTTGGGCTCAGGCACAGGATATCGCAAGGTGGAAAATGAAGACGAAGAGGCCGAGGGGGAAAAGTGAAAGGGACACCTGGCCCTCTTTATAAGGGAAAGGATGAATGACAGGCCCGAAAATCGAGGAGGCCGAAAAGTGGGCATCTAATATTATGACTGCCTTGATTGTCGGGTTTCCATTAAAAAGAAAGGTATGTATAAAGATTTGGATCCAGTGCAGATTTAATTACAGATGACGTCACGGTGAATTTGAAGGAAATATGCCCTAGAGCCAATAATAAAGTTATTATTTATTTCCTTATTTCATGATAAATGTTTATTATTCATGCTAGAATTGTATTAACTAGAAACATAATACATGTGTGAATACATAGACAAACAGAGTGTCACTAGTATGACTCTACTTGACTAGCTCGTTGAATCAAAGATGGTTAAGTTTCCTAACCATAGACATGAGTTGTCATTTGATTAACGGGATCACATCATTAGGAGAATGATGTGATTGACTTGACCCATTCCGTTAGCTTAGCACTTGATCGTTTAGTATGTTGCTATTGCTTTCTTCATGACTTATACATGTTCCTATGACTATGAGATTATGCAACTCCCGTTTACCGGAGGAATACTTTGTGTGCTACCAAACGTCACAACGTAACTGGGTGATTATAAAGGAGCTCTACAGGTGTCTCCGAAGGTACATGTTGAGTTGGCGTATTTCGAGATTAGGATTTGTCACTCCGATTGTCAGAGAGGTATCTCTGGGCCCTCTCAGTAATGCACATCACTATAAGCCTTGCAAGCAATGTGACTAATGAGTTAGTTGCGGGATGATGCATTACATAACGAGTAAGGAGACTTGCCGGTAACGAGATTGAACTAGGTATTGAGATACCGACGATCGAATCTCGGGCAAGTAACATATCGATAACAAAGGGAACAACGTATGTTGTTATGCGGTTCGACCGATAAAGATCTTCATAGAATATGTGGGAGCCAATATGAGCATCCAGGTTCCGCTATTGGTTATTGACCGGAGACGTGTCTCGGTCATGTCTACATAGTTCTCGAACCCGTAGGATCCGCACGCTTAAAGTTCGATGACGGTTATATTATGAGTTTATGTGTTTTGATGTACCGAAGGAGTTCGGAGTCCCGGATGAGATCGGGGACATGACGAGGAGTCTCGAAATGGTCAAGACGTAAAGATCAATGTATTGGACAACTATATTCGGACATCGGAAAAGTTCCGAGTGATTCGGGTATTTTTCGGAGTACCGGAGAGTTACAGGAATTCGTATTGGGCCTTAATGGGCCATACGGGAAAGGAGAGGAAGGCCTCAAAGGGTGGCCGCACCCCTCCCCATGGACTAGTCTGAATTGGACTAGGGAGGGGGGCGCCCCCTTCCTTCTCCTTTTTCCTTCCCTTCTCCTACTCCTACAAGGAAAGGAGGAGTCCTACTCCCGGTGGGAGTAGGACTCCCCCCTTGGCGCGCCCTCCTCTTGGTCGGCCGCCTCCCCCCTTGCTCCTTTATATACGGGGGCAGGGGGCACCTCTAGACACAGAAGTTGATCTGTTGATCTCTCCCAGCCGTGTGCGGTGCCCCCCTCCACCATATTCTACCTCTGTAATATCGTAGCGGTGCTTAGGCGAAGCCCTGCGTCGGTAGCATCATCAACACCGTCATCACGCCGTCGTGCTGACGGAACTCTCCCGCAAAGCTCTGCTGGATCAGAGTTCGTGGGACATCATCGAGCTGAATGTGTGCTGAACTCGGAGGTGCCGTACGTTCGGTACTTGGATCGGTCGGATCGTGAAGACGTACGACTACATCAACCGCGTTGTGCTAACGCTTCTGCTTTCGGTCTATGAGGGTATGTGGACAACACTCTCCCCTCTCGTTGCTATGCATCACCATGATCTTGCGTGTGCATAGGATTTTTTTTGAAATTACTATGTTCCCCAACAGTGGCATCCGAGCCAGGTTTTATGCGCAGATGTTATATGCACGAGTAGAACACAAGTGATTGTGGGCGATACAAGTCATACTGCTTACCAGCATGTCATACTTTGGTTCAGCGGTATTGTTGGATGAAGCGGCCCAGACAGACATTACCCATACGCTTACGCGAGACTGGTTCTACCGACGTGCTTTGCACACAGGTGGCTGACGGGTGTCAGTTTCTCCAACTTTAGTTGAACCGAGTGTGGCTACGCCCGGTCCTTGAGAAGGTTAAAACAGCACTAACTTGACGAACTATCATTATGGTTTTGATGCTTAAGTAAGAACGGTTCTTGCTCAGCCCATAGCAGCCACGTAAAACTTGCAACAACAAAGTAGAGGACGTCTAACTAGTTTTTGTAGTGCATGTTGTGATGTGATATGGTCAAGACGTGATGAGATATAAGTTGTTGTATGAGATGATCATGTTTTGTTGAAGTTATCGGCAACTGGCAGAAGCCTTATGGTTGTCTCTTTATTGCATAAGATGCAAGCGCCAAATAATTGCTTTACTTTATCGTTATGCGATAGCAATAGTTGCAAGAGCAATAATTGGCGAGACGACCATGTGATGACACATTGATATAGATCAAGATGATGGAGATCATGGTGTCGTGCCGGTGACAATAGAGATCATGACAGCACTTTGGAGATGGAGATCAAAGGCGCAAGATGATCATGGCCATATCATGTCACATATTTTGATTGCATATGATGTTTATCTTTTATACATCTTATTTTGTTTAGTTCGACAGTAGCTTTATAAGATGATCTCTCACTAAATTTCAAGGTATAAGTGTTCTCCCTGAGTATGCACCGTTGCAAAAGTTCTTTGTGCTGAGACACCACGTGATGATCGGGTGTGATAGGCTCTACGTTCAAATACAACGGGTGCAAAACAGTTGCACACGCAGAATACTCAGGTTAAACTTGACGAGCGTAGCATATACAAATATGGCCTCAGAACACTGAGACCGAAAGGTCGAGCGTGAATCATATAGTAGATATGATCAACATAGTGATGTTCACCATTGAAAACTACTCCATCTCACGTGATGATCGGACATGGTTTAGTTGATTTGGATCACGTGATCACTTATATGATTAGAGGGATGTCTATCTAAGTGGGAGTTCTTAAGTAATATGATTAATTAAACTTTAATTTATCATGAACTTAGTCCTGATAGTATTTTGCAAATTATGTTGTAGATCAATAGCTCACGTTGTTGCTTCCCGATGTTTATTTTTGATATGTTCCTAGAGAAAAACTATGTTGAAAGATATTAGTAGCAATGATGCGGATTAGATCCGTGATCTGAGGTTTATCCTCATTGCTGCACAGAAGAATTATGTCCTTGATGCACCGCTAGGTGACAGACCTATTGCAGGAGCAGATGCAGATGTTATGAACGTTTGGCTAGCTCAATATGATGACTACTTGATAGTTTAGTGCACCATGCTTAACGGCTTAGAATCGGGACTTCAAAGATGTTTTGAACTTCATGGACCATATGAGATGTTCCAGGAGTTGAAGTTAATATTTCAAGCAAATACCCGAGTTGAGAGATATGAAGTCTCCAACAAGTTCTATAGCTAAAAGATGGAGGAGAACCGCTCAACTAGTGACCATGTGCTCATATTGTCTGGGTACTACAATCGCTTGAATCAAGTGGGAGTTAATCTTCCAGATAAAATAGTAATTGACAAAGTTCTCTAGTCACCATCACCAAGTTACTAGAACTTCGTGATGAACTATAGTATGCAAGGGATGACGAAAGTAATTCCCAAGCTCTTCGAGATGTTGAAATCTATGAAGTTAGAAATCAAGAAAGTGCATCAAGTGTTGATGATTGACAAGACCACTAGTTTCAAGAAAAGGGTAAAGGGAAAGAAAGGGAACTTCAAGTAGAATGGCAAGCAAGTTGTCACTCCCGCGAAGAAGCCCAAAGCCTGAAACTGAGTGCTTCTACTGCAAAGGAAATGGTCACTGGAAGTGGAAATGCCCTGAATATTTGGTAGATAAGAAGGATGGCAAAGTGAACAAGGGTATATTTGATATACAGGTTATTGATGTGTACCTTACTAGTGTTTATAGTAACCCCTGGGTATTTGATACTTGTTCAGTTGCTAACATTAGTAACTCGAAACAGGAGTTACAGAATAAATAGAGACTAGTTGAGAGTGAAGTGACGATGTGTGTTGGAAGTGGTTCCAAGATTGATATCATCATCATCGCACACTCCCTATATTTTCTAGGTTAGTGTTAAACCTAAATAAATGTTATTTGGCGTTTGCGTTGAGCATGAATATGATTTGATCATGTTTATTGCAATACGGTTATTCATTTAAAGTCAGAGAATAATTGTTGTTCTATTTACATGAATAAAACCTTTGATGGTCATACAGCCAGTGAAAATAGTTTGTTGGATCTCAATCGTAGTGATACACATATACATAATATTGATGCCAAAAGATGCAAAGTTGATAATGATAGTGCAACTTATTTGTGGCACTGCCGTTTGGGTCATATCGGTGCAAAGCACATGAAGAAACTCCATAAAGATGGACTTTTGGAATCACTTGGTTATGAATCATTTGATGCTTACGAATCGTGCCTTTTGGGCAGATGACTAAAACTCCGTTCTTCAGAACAATGGAACGAGCAACAAACTTGTTGGAAATAATACATACTGATGTATGCAGACCAATGAGTATTAAGGCTCGTGGCGGGTATCGTTATTTTCTGACCTTCACAGATGATTTGAGCAGATATGGGTATATCTACTTGATGAAACATAAGTCTGAAATAGTTGAAAGGTTCAAAGAATTTCAGAGTGAAGTGTAAAATCATCGTAACAAGAAAAATAAAGTTTCTGCGATCTGATCGTGGAGATGAATATTTGAGTTACGAGTTTGGCCTTCAGTTAAAACAATGTGGAATAGTTTCACAAACTCATGCCACCTAGAACACCACAGCGTAACGGTGTGTCCGAACTTCATAACCACACTTTATTTGATATGGTGCGATTAATGATGTCTCTTACCAATTTACCAATATCATTTTGGGTTTATGCATTAGAGATAGCTGCATTAATGTTAAAATAGGGCACCATCTAAATCCGTTGAGACGACGCCGTATGAACTATGGTTTAGCAATAAACCTAAAGCTGTCGTTTCTTAAAGTTTGGAGTTGCGATGCTTATGTGAAAAAAAGTTTCAACCTGATAAGCTCGAACCCAAATCGGAGAAGTGCGTCTTGATAGAATACCTAAAGGAAACTGTTGGGTACACCTTCTATCACAGATCCGAAGGCAAGATATTCGTTGCTAAGATGGATCCTTTCTAGAGAAGGAGTTTCTCTCGAAAGAAGTGAGTGGGAGGAAAGTAGAACTTGATGAGGTAATTGTACCTTCTCACGAATTGGAAAGTAGTTCATCACAGAAATCAGTTCTAGTGATTCCTACACCAATTAGTGAGGAAGTTAATGATGATGATCATGAAACTTCAGATTAAGTTACTACAGAACCTCGTAGGTCTTCCAGAGTAAGATCCGCACCAGAGTGGTATGGTAATACTATTCTGGAGGTCATGTTACTTGACCGTGGCGAACCTACAAACTATGAGGAAGCGATGATGAGCCCAGATTCCGCGAAATGGCTTGAGGCCATGAAATCCGAGATTGGATCCATGTATGAGAACAAAGTGTGGACTTTGGTGGACTTGCCCGATGATCGGAAAGCCATAGAAAATAAATGGATCTTTAAGAGGAAGACGGACGCTGATAGTAGTGTTACTATCTACAAAGCTCGACTTGTCGCAAAAGGTTTTTCGACAAGTTCAAGGTGTTGAATACGATGAGATTTTCTCACTCGTATCGATGCTTAAGTCTGTCCGAATCATGTTAGCAATTGCCACATTTTATGAAATCTGGCAAATGGATGTCAAAACTGCATTCCTTAATGGATTTATTAAAGAAAAGTTGTATATGATGCAACTAGAAGGTTTTGTCAATCCTAAAGGTGCTAACAAAATGTGCAAGCTCTAGTGATCCATCTATGGACTAGTGCAAGCATCTCAGAGTTGAAATATATGCTTTGATGAGTTGATCAAAGCATATAGTTTTATACAGACTTGCGGTGAAGCCTGTATTTACAAGAAAGTGAGTGGGAGCACTGCAGCATTTCTAATAAGTATATGTGAATAACATATTGTTGATCGGAAATAATGTAGAATTTTCTGGAAAGCATAACGGAGTATTTGAAAAGAGTTTTTCAAAGAAAGACCCCGGTGAAGCTGCTTACACATTGAGCATCAAGATCTATAGAAATAGATCAAGACGCTTGATAAGATTTGTCAATGAGTACATATGTCAGGACCCGGACTCGATGCCACATAGATCTAGCATGTAACACCTCATATCACTTTGCGGCCTCACGCACGGTATTCCCACGAGTGTCGTCTTACTTTTGCCCGGGACCGTTTGCGCCTTTTGGCACACGTATATGATAGTGTCGCTAGCATCCATATGATAAGGAGCCCGGGCTGACATGGCTAGTCGTAAACCCAAAGTGGCACAGACTTACAGGGACAGGCATCCATGACCCAGCAACGAACGTGTCGGTCATCAGCAAGTCGGTCCGGGCTGTAGCACTGGGCTAGCAGGACTCCGGTAAACCGGGCTGTAGCGGGCTAACAGGACTCCGGTACTCAATGCGTGACATTTCCCCGAAGGGACAGACACAGGAACGAAGAAGGACACATGCCGGCCAGCCTAAGTGTTCCGGAGCAGTAGCAAGCTACCATGGCTCAGTGGTAACACTAGGAGACATTTCCCGGTAAGAGAGGCTACTAAAGATAAACAACTAGATAGTCAGATCCCACACATACCAAGCATTTCAATCATACACACAATATGCTCGATATGTGCAAATACAACAAGGCATCACAACATGACTCTACGACACAAGTACTTTATTTAAGGCTCAGAGAGCCATACATAACATACACATAAGTACGGGTCACACGACCCAGCATTCAAGTCATACAGTCATACAAACCAACAGCGGAAGTAACTTGTCTGAGTACAGACAACTAGTAAAATAAAAGAGGCTTGGAAAGCCTAGCTATACTACGTGGTCCTTCACAAGCTCAGGATCACCACCTGGGCCTTAGCCTACTCATTGATGTCAACGTCTACGAAGAACCCATCAGAAGGGGTTGCAGCGTCTTCTGTAAAAATGTAAATTATAGCAACATGAGTACAAAGGTACTCAGCAAGACTTACATTAGATCCTACATACATGCACATTATCAAGAAGGGTTGGTGGGGTTATTGCAGCAAGCCAGCTTTGACTCTTGGCTAGGCTATCCTACGAGACTCCAACTTGAAATGGTTTTTTGCACACGAGTCCACTACTCACCACTTCAATACACTACCGAGGATCCACCTCCGTCTTCCTACGGAAGAGCCATCCTCGGCACTCACACTTATCTTGAGGCTTTTAGTAGTTTCCATTTACTTGTCTATGAACTGTATAGGCAACCAAGTAGTCCTTTACCGCGGACGCGGCTATTCGAATAGATCATGATAACCCTGCGGGGGTGTACTTCTTCATACACGCTCTCACCACTTACCGTTGTTTACACGACATGTACTCGGCAACCTTCAAGCGGAAGCCCAACGTGGGTGTCGGCCACGACCTACCTAATCACCTAAGTCTCTAGTCCAGGTTTATCGCCTATTCGGGTTCCATCCATGAGGAGATCCGGCCGAGGTTTCGCTCACAGCCCCAAACGATGTGAACAGGGTTCCGAGACACCTAACGGGTGCCCGACATACCCGGCCACGTACCTACCGCATCACAGCCCACCCCTATGGTCAGCGCTGTCCACGGCCTCCAGTAGGCTACAAACACCAGAAACTACTTGCAACTCCTGGACAGAGGACTAGGGTAATTAAGAAGTCGAGAGGGTCCATTGGTTTCGGGCCCAATGCATGGTAGTAGCTGAATCTTAAATCACACATACAGATCTCAGTGCTTAAGGACGGCTTCAATGAAACAACCCACCATGTACTCCTACATGGCCTCTCATCGATACCTTTACCAAATCATGTTCACCACACCACTCTCATTACCGACATAATCATTTCACTCTAGCCCATCACCCAGATGAACCAGACCTGACACGACTCTAAGCATAGCAGGCATAGCAAGGTAGGAACAACACGTACATATGGCTCAATCAACTCCTACACATGCTAGTGGGTTTCATCTAGTTATTGTGGCAATGACAGGTCATGCAGAGGAAATGGGTTCAACTACCGTAGCACACAGCAGTTTGAAACGCGTTGTCTTAATGCAGTAAAAGAGAGCAGGAGCGAGAACATGGGATTGTATCGATATGATCAAATGGTTGGTTGCTTGCCTGATGGTTCGATGCACTAATATGGTTCTTCGCTAGGGTAATCACGGTACTCCTCGGAGGCAGAACCTGCCGCAAAGAACACCGATACACAACCATCACCAAACAATGTGCGACAATATGATGCATGCATGAAACATGGCAATATGAGTGTGTTGGGCTAATGCAACTAAGACCAGAAGGGTTTGAACCAATTTGAACCAAAGATTCAAATTTCAAACTCATACATGGCCCTTTAAGTGTTTTATCTTGTTCTGCATTAAAGATCAAGTTAACTTGTTTAATCATGCATGAAAACAGTACAGATGGATAGATTGGATTTTTCTGATCATTTTTCATATATAACTTGTTTGATTTGGAGCTACAGATTAAAAGTTATGAATTTTTGAAGTTTAAACTATATTCTGGAATTTCCTATATTAGAATAAATCCAGAAATTAATTTATTGCGTCAGCCATGCGTCAGAATGACATCTGGGTCAACGGAGACATCCAGGTCAAACCTGACTGTGGGTCCAGGGTGTCAGGGTAATTAGTTTAGTTAAAGTTTAATTAAAACTAAACCTATTTAGTTAACAGGGTTGGGCCCCACCTGTCATTGACTCATCGGAGTCAACCAGGGCCCACCCGCGGTCAAAGCCAGGTCGGCTGCACCGGCGTTTAGCCGCCGGCGAGCCCGACACGGCGGCGGAAGTGGTTTTGGCCGTTCCGGCAACCAAACGAGTCGCGGAGGCCATCGGAGTGGAGCTGAGGACGAGCCGCAGCTCTTGGTGGAGTCCGTTGGGGTCGGGGTGGCCGGAGTTGGCGCCGGCGGCGACTTTGGCGGCCACCGGAGTTCGGCCGAAGGCGAACTTGAGGCTAGAGGGGTCGGTGAGGTGCGGGGAGTAGTTGGTTAGGTGCTACGTGACGTGGTGAGCACGATGGACACCAAGTGGTGGCCGGAGGGTGACCGGGAGCACGTCGGCGACGAGCTCCGCGGCGGTGGGTGCGGTTGAGCTCCGGGAGGTCACTACATAGCTCGGGGGCAAGAAAAGAAGGGAGGGGAAGATGGTTAAGCTCACAGGGAGTTCGACGAAACACTTGGTGCGGCCGGGGACGGGCCGGAGCGACGACGGCGTTGAAGGGGATCTCCGGCGACGGCGGTTCGGTCGAGGTCGATGCGGTGGACTCGGGCCTTGCGAGCGCTCGGGGCTCGGCTTGCTCGAAGGAGAGGAGGGTGGCGGAGCTCCTGGACACGGTGGCGCGACGTTGGGTTGACGGAGGGCGTGGCTACGGCGAGGGGGTGGCGGCGATGGCGTCGGCCATGGCGTGGGAGAGCGAGGGAGAGGAGTTGGGGGAGAATGGAGGTGTCCTGGGGGTTCACGGCTCGACGTGGAGTTCATCCAACTAGCAACGAGGCGAGGAGGTGAAGCAGGGCGACGGCCAGCTGCGTGGCGCACGCTGCGGCCGCCGTCGGGCACCTGCCTGCCTGCCTGGCCGGCAAGCAGCTCGCTGGCGCGGCGCTGGGCTAGGCCGGCAGGTGGGCCGAGTGCTGGGCGCCAGGTAAGTTTTCTGTTATTCCCTGTTTTCTGTTTTTTTAATTCCTCTACAACTTTGTTGAATTATTAAAAATACTTAGGCAACTCCTAAAATCACCAAACTACTCCTGGTCCATAGTTGGATTATTTCCAACATGAAACATTTTAGTTTGGAGATATTTGAGCATTTGAAATATTTTATATAATTTTAAATGCCCCAATTCAAATATCTATGATTTAATTCAAAGACCCTAAGATGGCCTAGGAAAATGTGCATCACTTCTGGCAGAGGTTATGAACCAAGACAAAAATGATGGGCATTTTAGAAGGGCATTTCAGGTTCATTGAAAAAGTTTTTAGTAAACCCTAGTTGGTTTCAGAGGGGGCTGGGGGTTCTGTCATCCCCATTTCAGGTTTCTGATGAAAGAATAGACATGATGCAACACTTTAATGCATGAACTAGCTAGGGTGTGACAACATACCTTGATAAGATTTTGAAGTAATTCAAAATGGAACAGTCAAAGAAGGAGTTCTTACCTATGTTGCAAGGTGTGAAGTTGAGTAAGACTCAAAACCCCGACCATGGCAGAAAATAGAAAATAATGAAAAGTCATTCCCTATGCCTCAGTCATAGGTTCTATAAAGTATGCTATGCTGTGTACCAGACCTATTGTATACCTTGCTCTGAGTTTGGTAAGGGAGTACAATTTTGATCTAGGAGTAGATCACTGGACAGTGGTCAAGAATATCCTTAGTGAGGACTAAGGAAATATTTCTCGATTATGGAGGTGATAAAAGAGCCTGTTCTAAAGAGTTACATCGGTGCAAGCTTTTACACCGATCTAGATGACTCTAAGTCTCAATCTGGATACATATTGAAAGTGGGAGTAATTAGCTAGAGTAGCTCCATGCAGAGCATTGTAGACATAGAATATTTGCAAAATACATACGGCTCTGAATGTGACAGACCCGTTGACTAAACTTCTCTCACGAGCAAAACATGATCATACCTTAGTACTCTTTGGGTGTTAATCACACAGCGATGTGAACTAGATTATTGACTCTAGTAAACCCTTTGGGTGTTGATCACATGACGATGTGAACTATGGGTATTAATCACATACAGATGTGAATATTGGTGTTAAATCACATGACGATGTGAACTAGATTATTGACTCTAGTGCAAGTGGGAGACTGAAGGAAATATGCCCTAGAGGCAATAATAAAGTTATTATTTATTTCCTTATTTCATGATAAATGTTTATTATTCATGCTAGAATTGTATTAACCAGAAACATAATACATGTGTGAATACATAGACAAACAGAGTGTCACTAGTATGCCTCTACTTGACTAGCTCGTTGAATCAAAGATGGTTAGGTTTCCTAACCATAGACATGAGTTGTCATTTGATTAACGGGATCACATCATTAGGAGAATGATGTGATTGACTTGACCCATTCTGTTAGCTTAGCACTTGATAGTTTAGTATGTTGTTATTGCTTTCTTCATGACTTATACATGTTCCTATGACTATGAGATTATGCAACTCCCATTTACCGGAGGAATACTTTGTGTGCTACCAAACGTCACAACGTAACTGGGTGATTATAAAGGAGCTCTACAGGTGTCTCCGAAGGTACATGTTGAGTTGGCGTATTTCGAGATTAGGATTTGTCACTCCGATTGTCGGAGAGGTATCTCTGGGCCCTCTCGGTAATGCACATCACTGTAAGCCTTGCAAGCAATGTGACTAATGAGTTAGTTGCAGGATGATGCATTACATAACGAGTAAAGAGACTTTCCGGTAACGAGATTGAACTAGGTATTGAGATACCGACGATAGAATTTCGGGCAAGTAACATACCGATGACAAAGGGAACAACATATGTTGTTATGCGGTTTGATCGATAAAGATCTTCGTAGAATATGTGGGAGCCAATATGAGCATCCAGGTTCCGCTAATGGTTATTGACCGAAGACGTGTCTCGGTCATGTCTACATAGTTCTCGAACCCGTAGGGTCCGCACGCTTAAAGTTCGATGACGGTTATATTATGAGTTTATGTGTTTTGATGTACCGAAGGAGTTCGGAGTCCCGGATGAGATCGGGGACATGACGAGGAGTCTCTAAATGGTCGAGACGTAAAGATCGATATATTGGATGACTATATTCGGACATCGGAAAGGTTCCGAGTGATTCGGGTATTTTTCGGAGTACCGGAGAGTTATGGGAATTCATATTGAGCCTTAATGGACCATACGGGAAAGGAGAGAAAGGCCTCAAAGGGTGGCCGCACCCCTCCCCATGGACTAGTCCGAATTGGACTAGGGAGGGGGCGTCCCCTTCCTTCCTTCTCCTTTTTCCTTCCCTTCTCCTACTCCTACAAGGAAAGGAGGAGTCCTACTCCCGGTGGAAGTAGGACTCCCCCCTTGCCGCGCCCTCCTCTTGGCCGGCCGCCTACCCCCTTGCTCCTTTATATATGGGGCCAGGGGGCACCTCTAGACACACAAGTTGATCTGTTGATCTCTCCCAACCGTGTGCGGTGCCCGCTCCACCATATTCTACCTCCGTAATATCGTAGCGGTGCTTAGGCGAAGCCCTGCGTCGGTAGCATCATCAACACCGTCATCACGCTGTCGTGCTGACAGAACTCTCCCGCAAAGCTCTGCTGGATCGAAGTTCGTGAGACGTCATCGAGTTGAACGTGTGCTGAACTCGGAGGTGCCGTACGTTCGATACTTGGGTCGGTCGGATCGTGAAGACGTACGACTACATCAACCGTGTTGTGCTAACGCTTCCGCTTTCGGTCTATGAGGGTACGTGGACAACACTCTCCCCTCTCGTTGCTATGCATCACCATGATCTTGCCTGTGCATAGGAATTTTTTTTTTTGAAATTACTACGTTCCCCAACAGAATTACCATGATCCAAAGTGATGACGTCATGGTGAGTTATAAGGTTTGCAGAGATAATGATTAAGGATTTTTTAAGATTGACATGCACAAGTTCAAACCAACCTGGGGCCTAATGTTGGGGATATAACTATTGAGTATAAACAGCCCAGGAGGGGCCGGGTTATACTCATGGCGATTTATCGGTGTTGAAGCCCATGAAGACACAGAAGATGGCGACTTACGAAGGAGATTTACTAAGAAAGCCCAAAGCCCAAAGGTGGGTTAGGGCCCATAGATGTAAACCGCCATATGTGTGTATGACTTGTATTGTAAGGTATGAAAGAGTAGATACCGAGTCGGACACGTTTATGAACCGGCCGGGATTCTGTGAGCCGCGGGACATCAACCTATGTACTCCCTCCGTCCCAAAATTATTGTCTTACATTTGTCTAGATACGGATGTATCTAATACTAAAATGTGACTTGATACATCTGTATTTGGACAAATCTAAGACAAGAATTTTGGGACGAAGGGAGTATATAAAGTGACGACTCGGTTGCGGTTTAGGTCAAGAGAGAAGAGATCGAAAGCTAGGTCAAGCGTATTCGCTCCCTGGTAATTGAAACATAAGCAATACCAACCTCAACTGGATTAGGCTTTTACCTTCACCGCAAGGGGGCGAACCAGTATAACTCCTTGTGTCTTTTGTCTCGCTTAACCCCTTTAAGCTAATCTCGTTGCCATGGCTCCACGACTAAGTCCTTGCACTAGGACATCTGCTGTGACAACCCCACGATAAAATGCCTACAAATGTTTCCATGCAAGCATATGGGCAAATGATATGCAAATGAGCACGCAAAGGATGAACTTGATGACACAAAAGAGGGCGGCTTGCTAGCATACCATGTCTTGCATCCCGATGCCGCTCACGGGGCGAGCCTTGATGTTCTCAAGAGTGGCGCAAAACTTGTTGCACTCTTTTTGGATCACCCTCCATCACATGGAAATGGAGACCCACCCGCGCGTGCTCACAAATTGGTAAGGCGGAAACTTCTTGCGCTCATGAAACTCTCGGTGGACACGAATCTAAAAGGTTGAATGCTTTTGCTCGGCGCCCGTCTTGTCCAATGTATCGCCAACACTCGCAAAGAAGCTTGTCCTCGGCCGCCGTGTATGCATTCGTGCGCTTGCTCTTGCGCTTCGGCTTAGGACCGACGGCTTGGTTGGCGAGCTCGTCCTCAAACATAGGCTCCACTTCGACGTCGCACCCATCGTCTTCCTCTAGCCCGTAGTCGTCCGAGAACTCGTGGTCGAGTGAGAAGCCGTCCAGGTCGATGTCGACCTGATCACGCATGAAGGTCGCCTGATCGGGATCATAGCCAGCGGCTGGCGTGAATGCCCCGCGGCTGTCCTGGCTTGTGTCTTGTCGGGATCGTAGCCAGCGGTTGGCGCCCCGCCCTTGAAGATGAGGTTTTGCATGTAGTCCTCGTCGACGGCGGACGGCATTCCCTCGAACAGGTTGCGGGCGTCCGGGAGCACGCCGGCCACCGGGGTGGCGTTGAGGTCGATGGGCGCGGGCGCGGGCGTGGAAGACGCGACCACGCTCACGTCGGGCGAGCACTCCTCGGAGAGATGCGGGTAGACGTGGAAGCCGGGCATCGGGTTGCAAGCCGACGCGCGGGGCGAGTCGGGCAGCACCATCCAAGGAAACGCCGATGAGCCCGTGCTGGCCGCGACGACGGCGACGTTGAGGAGGCTGTGCTGGCTAGGGTTTAGCCCTAGCATGTAGAGCGCCTCCCTCATTAAGGCGGCGACGCGGGCGGTGGTGTCCTCCTGCTGCGCAGAGGCGGCCTCATCCCTCGCGTCCACAGCGTGCCTCCGGTCCTTCCTCTTGGCCGACTCCCTTGCCCTTTGTGCAGGCGTCAGCGGCTTCTTTGGCTTGCCCGCGGCGGCGGTCTTGTGCGGGGCACGAGGCTTGCCTTTCCAAGAGAGTCGATGGTGTTGTCCATGGCGGGTGTGGGGCAGGAGCGCGCGGGTGGGAGGGTTTTTGGGGGAAATGGTGGTGGCTGCCACCGACCGGCGGGCCCGGGAAGAGTAGGTGCGCGCGCGTCTGTCTCGTGTTCGCGCCGATGCAAACCCGCTCAAAATGGGCCGGGAATGGCTCGCCCGCGGACAAAAAACGGATGCGCGTCCATTTGGGTCGGCTCGTTGGGCCGCTTTTTGTGTCCACGCCGACCTAAACGGACACCAGCGGACGAAATGGTCGCCCCATTGGAGTTGCTCTAAGAAATTCCGTGAGAATCATGATGGCAACCGTCACCGGACCTCCTAAACTCGTGATTGTTTCAGATTGCTCAGTTCAACATTTCTTTGTAGATTTGCTGGTAAGAGAGGTCAATACATTGCACCACAGGTCATCATACATTACATTCACACTGGTAAGAGAGGTCAATACAGTCTAGATGCTCCACAGGGAATACAGAGTAGACATGCACCCAACAAATTGTTTTACTCATGTATACTAGGTATCAGAGGGTAATACACCTCCAATCAAAATAGCTTGGAAGGAAAATAGTAGCATTAGAAACAGGGCCCAAGCTTGTGAGTGACATCAATAGAGTAAATAAACCAATATGATACATGTGATATCAACCAGGAAAGAATTGGAAAACAAGAATTCAACTAGGCAACTGTACCGATGGATGTAACTTACAGCACACATGGGTAAAAACCACTAAGAGAACTCTGCATGATGGAAGGGTGGAGCTTTAGGGAGAAGAGCCCCAACCTGCCGGTAAACGCCATCTATCCTGCCGCCGTAATTCAGGTGCAGCACTACATGTGCTCCTCGCCTCCTCAGACTCTTAACAAACTGCTCGATTGCTCCAGCAGCTAGAGCAGAGATCAGATAAGCCTCAGCTCATATTCACCAGCCATCGTGATGTACCTAACCCAAGGGAGGGCCTGGTATCCACTTTTCTCGATCACTTTCAGATAACGAACCTGCAAAGGTATAACATGGTATATGAGCAGGATACACGGCTGCCAGAGAAAGTTGTGAGGCAGCTAACTGTTAACAGATCTACAACAAAAGCTGATGGAGCACCTGAATGCCTGAAACAGTAAAATATGGTATCTCAAATTTCACACGTATTGGGGCCTTCTTTTCAGGGGTTGCTTCTTCCGAGGTTATGCTGGGAAGACTAAATTCTGCTCTACACATATATTCCTGATAGATTAAAAGGTCCAGGGAGTTAGAGCAATAGAGCAAAGAATAACATGGAAGCCAAAGTGTTCATATGGAACTGTATCAGGACCTACCTTGCCACCAGGAAATGATTTAATTTTCCAGACCATTGCGTCTCTCTCGGGTGCATATGCCGCAGAACCCATTGAAGTCCTTATATTTGGGTTTGTGGCATCATAGGGTACAGGTACTTCAATTTCTACATTTGTTCCCGTGCTGGAAATGAGAAAAACAAATGCTATGTAAGTTGGTCATTCATGCCACCAGAGGCACATTATTATTGTTAGAAACAGGCACCTTCTTTCCTTGAACTGGCTCCTTGCCTTCACCATGATCTCTATCCGGCTTCTTGAATGCTTCTCAACTTGTGCTTCTACCCAGATCAGAGGCTTCACCTGCAGGAGGGACCAAAGCAAGATGTTTCATGCACTAATGTCAAATGTGTGCCAGGACTTGGCATCTCATATGTCACCAAATGGTTCCTGGTTGTAAAACACAAAGAACAAACCTGTGTGGTGAGTCGGTAAGTCATTAGATCAAAAGCTCCATCCGGAGGGACGAATGATATAGTCCTATCATTCTCAAATCTGGTCAACCGAACACACCTAAAAAAAGGATTGGTCAATATAAACCCTAAAGTGACTACTAAGATAAAATGAATATAGTAATCGTGTGATCTTACTGATGAAATTTGATATCATCCAGATCTATTGCTTTTCCTTTAGTTGCTCGGCCTTGAGCTTCCAAAAGAACTCTATCATTCAACCCAAGTTTACACTCCGGCATTCCACTGTTACAAATACATGCATATCAGCCATGATGAATATATCTCACAGGATATACAGGGAAAACATAGTCGGATAATATTTGGACCCGTTAACCCGAAAGACCAGAAGTTGAAACCAGCTGGTTCGAGTCAAAGTTTAATTATCATTTGTAACTTAAATAATCCAGTTCATTTATCGGGTACAACTTGATGATATTATCTGTAAGAGAACTAAGTAAAGTCTGCTTGTTCAAGACACACTTGCAATACGTATGTTGTAGTTGACAGGGTATGTATACACTTTATTAGTCTTTATTCCTCACTGTCAATTTGTTTGAACTGCTACTACACACTCCTAATTTAAAAGGTTACAGGAATGTGTTGGATAATATAATCTAGCTACATCTTCACAGAGCTACATGGATGTGATTCACATTAAATTTATTACTACAAGCAGCTGACTTATAAGCATAGAGTGAATTTGCAGTATGACTGTGGGAATGATATCATGGAGTTACCTCAGAAATGTCCGCATCTTCAGCGCGCCGATGATGTCAGATCTCACAATCTGCCCATTGCTATTGACAAGAATGTTGACACTCTCAACCACATCCAAGAACACCTGCGATACACAAGTCAACAATTTTCCCATCACACAACCATCAAAGTGAAGCAGAGTAAACAGGGGCAGGGGTGTAATGTATCGCACTTCATTCTTCTTGTATCGAATCCCCTCGCTCCGCCATGACACGGCATTCGTCACTGCCATGGGTGGCCTCTGTGTGACCTCCATCCTGTATGCATCGGTCTTAATGAACTCACTCAGGATCGTCGCCTCTGTGTATTGCGGATAGCCAAAGTCCATCATCTCATCAAGTAGCTCATACTGCGCAGAACAAAGGGCGTCCATAAGCCCCTCCAATATCAGTGGCAGCAACTCAAACTGAACCAAACCCCCAACTCATGTAACGCAGAAACGCACCACATACCACGACGACGAAGTTGTCCCTCAGAGATTCCTCCTCCAACTCCTCAAAGTAGTGCTTGAACACCTGCGCCCACGCACAGATCACATGAGCAGAATGCCCGTTGCTACTACTTGCTCGCAATGCTAAAGAGAGGCACTGCTCGCTGCAGTGAGAATGGCGGCGTACGTACATCGACGAGGCGGTGGAGGAAGAGCAGGATGCTGGCGGCATTGCAGTTCTGGCGGGCGGCGGTGAGGAGGAAGACGTTGTTGTGCTGGATGAAGGTGTAGGAGACGCCGGCGCCGTCGTGGACGACGGGCGAGTGGACCTCCGCGTCGCCCTGGTGACCACGGGAAGCGGAAGCAGGGCAGAGCTCAGACCGCAATCCGATGCTGCACAGATCTGAGAGGAGAAGGAGGACGGGCGCACTGACCTCCTTGTC
Source organism: Triticum dicoccoides (assembly GCF_002162155.2). Classification (NCBI taxonomy): domain Eukaryota; kingdom Viridiplantae; phylum Streptophyta; class Magnoliopsida; order Poales; family Poaceae; genus Triticum; species Triticum dicoccoides. Next base: position 635,607,951 of record NC_041381.1, read on the forward strand.
GAGCAGCTTGGTGAAGAAGCGCTCGGCCTGGAGCGCGGTGACGTCGCCGCGGTAGTCGCGCCAGACGAGGACGCGGCCCTTGATGTCGAGCAGGAACAGCGCCGACACCGCCCCCGCCATGCGGGCGGGGCACGCTGGATCTGGATCTGCCGGTGTGGTGCCTGGCTGCGTGGTCGGCGGCGGGCGGCGAGCGGCTCGGGCGGCTGCTGGCTTTGGGCCTCGGCCGCTGAGGCCTCCGGATCCGCCGCGGCTCTGGCTGCTGTGCACGCGCGCGCCGTGTTTGAGTGAGGGAGGGGAGGGGAGATCGGAGCCGGGACTGACGACGGCGGGGAGGTTGTGCTGAGTGGTTGGATGGATCGGATCCGGGCGGTTCTCTTGCTGTCCCGCTGCACGGTGGGGCCAGTGCTTGGTTCCTGGCTTTGCCAGGATTAGTTGTTGGTCTTTTTAACAGGAGTAACACATGTGTGATTGATGATAAAAAAAAACAGGATCAAGGTAAGAGCATGTACGGCCCGGTCTCTGACCAATCAGGAAAATGTGATCCACACTAACGTCTTAAACAGACATCAAACGTCGGGGCTGACCGGCACCCCTCGTCTACAGTCCAAATATGGGGTGGATATAGGGCGCTCGGGCGCATCCATCACGCCGGACCCGGCCCATGCTTGCCCATCCGACCCCATATATATTCCTCCCCATCCGCTCGTCGAACCATACCTAGCCACTTCAATCCACTCCCCTCCGTACCCAAGCTCCCGTAGGGCGATCTCTGGCCATCTATGGCATGGCCGGCAGCGGATCCGAGTCCTTCACCTTCAGTCGACCCCGAGCTCATCCCACGTGGCCCCGATGAGGAGATGGCCGACCGGCTTGCACTCCGCCGCTCCCAGGAGGAGGCCTGTGCGAGGCAGCGCTCATACTCCTTCCATTGGGAATCCATTGCGTCCACCAAAATGACGCATGGATCTTACGCTATATGTGTCGTCGCTTCCTCACAGGAGGCGGCGCGGTCCGTCTAGCGACCGAACACGGTGACAGACGCGCAACCCCTCCGTTGGCGCGCCGAGGCCATGGACGCATCATGGGCGTTGTATGACGTAAACAACATTAGATTGTGGAATTGGCTCACTTACTTGGAACAACAAAGTCTTCAAGGGTACAAGCCATAACAATTTTTTGGATTTTGAATAACAAAACTTGGCACAAAATAAAAACTAGAACAAGAATAAAAATTGGAACAAAAAACTCTGACAAAAACTCTAGCACAATGACTAGTGACACAATTCCTCCCCGACAACGGCACCGAAAAAAGGTTTGTTGAGTCTCTTTAGTGATCCGGTAATGAATAGCAAAAAGGTTCCCGCCTCTTTTCCTTAAGGTGTGCCCTGACTTATCGAACCGTGAAAGGACATGCACTACACCAAAGGTTGCTAACAAGCTTTTGCAAATGGATTAGATTTCAGTTCTTATACCGGATCAAAATCACCTTTGTTACTAAAACGCTTATAATAAAAACACGGCATGAGGACTTGATTCTTACAACCATACATTTTGTGATCGGGATCATCATGATCTTAATTTGTGCTCTTAAGACACCCATTAAGATGTGCTTGCATCGAGACATAGTGGGTGTTGTGTCCCAATTACATATTGATCGAAACATGCCATGCATATATTTACTACCCTTATAAAAGAACGAAGTGCGGAGATCCAAGTCCATCCTATCCATCCATACACCTGATCGTATAGCCCATAATAATCTGATCTTTACTGCTAATTGTAATTACTGATCCACCTCTTCAAACGCACGCCTGCACAGTCCCGAGTCACCTCTAGTCGGACGGGTCCGTCAATAAAAAACCGTCCAGTCGCACTCCTCGCTCCTCGCCTCACTCACATAGTTCTAGTTCCCCTTCCCCGCTCCTCGCCTCCCTTCTCGCACGCGGTGCCGCTCAACACGTCATCTGCACCGCCCTCGTTGGCGAAATCCAGTCGGCCCCCTCGCTCCTCGCCGACCTCCATGATCCTCGCGGTGACGCCGTTCCTGGTGGAAGGACTTCAAGCCAACACGGCCCCCACCGCCCCTCACCAACGGACTTGCAAACACTCGCCGCTGCCGCCCCTCGCAACTGGGCTTGCGCCAGCACGGACCTGCCAGCCTCACATAGTCAAGGATGTTCTGTTGGTTCCCTACCGTTCACTTACCTCGATCTCCCAATGGGGACGACAAGGCCCAACGTTCTTGATCTCATGCCACTAGTGCATGCAGTTGAGAGGAAGACATCCACAGCGCTATCTCTGATGTCGTCCGGCACTAAGCTGACCTTGGTCAATTCTGTTGTGACGTCGATGTTCATCTATGCAATGTGCAGAATCAAATTGCACCTAAAGGTGGTTGAACATCTGGATAAACTGCGCAGATATTGTCTCTGGGCAAAAAATTCTGACTATGGAGTCAAAAACAACTCCCTTGCGGCCTGGGAACTTGTCTGCCACCCAAAGCAATGTGGAGGCCTTGGTGTCATTGATATCAGGACCCAAAATGTAGCCCTTCTCCTAAAGCATATGTTCAAGTTTTATAATCATGATGATGTTCCCTGGGTGGAGTTGATCTGGGACGCTTACTACAGGAACAAAATCTTGCATGCAGCTGACGCGGTGGGCTCTTTCTAGTGGAAAGACGTAATGCAACTCAATGGGGTTTTTCGGGGGATCACCAAAGTCATCCCAGGGGATGGTTCTAGCTCTTTGTTTTGGAAATATGTCTGGTTTGATAGTGGTAATGACGCTCCACTCATGGAAGTGTACCCGCGGGCTTTTCTCCTTCTGCCTGAATGAGGATGATTCCATTGCTAAGGTTCTTACTGCCACTGACCCGGCCATGATCTTCAGCTTACCTCTTTCGATCTAGACCAAAGAGGAGGTCAGAGAGATCCAGCAGGGGTCGATGCACGTATGTGTGGCCAATGACCGTTGTGACATTTGGGGATGCACGCTCGGGCGCTTATCCTCGAAGAAATACTATAATCACTGCTACAAACAGGTTGTGGCGGATGAGGCATTCGGTTGGCTTTGGAAGGCCAAGAGCCCGATCAAGTTTAAAATGTTTGGGTGGCTGCTTCTTGTGGATCGTCTGAATACCAGAAACA
>NC_041381.1:635611305-635624591 GCF_002162155.2 Triticum dicoccoides
CTATACATGCATGTTCTGTCAAAACCCTCCCAAGGAAAATGTTGAACACTTATTCTTTACGTGCCCCTTTAGTCAACAGTGCTGGAGTAGAGTTGGATTGGCTTGGCCGGTGGGAGACAACAAACTAGCTTTGCTGCATGGGGGCAAGAATAACTGACGGCAACCTCTCTTCATGGAGATTTTCCTGTTGGCTGCCTGGAGTTTATGGATGGAGAGAAACAACCAACACTTCAGAGGGATCCAACATTCATTCAGGGCATGGCTGGCTAGATTCAAACATCTCTTGGAGTTGCTGATCCATAATTGCAGAGAGGAGCTTCATCCTTTCCTGTCTAGTTACATTGTAAATTTGGGACATTAGTGTTGTAACTACTTAAGTTTACACGGTCGGGGGGCCCCTAAAACCCATTGTAAAACATATGTAACTGTTCCTTTGTGAGTAATACAAAAGTCAGTGGGAGCCTCTCCCACTGTCGTTCACTTTCAAAAAAAAGGAAGGAGGTCGCAAGTTCCTAAAAAACAGGCTTGGCTGTATGGCTTGTCGATGTGAACACGAGCATCCGCCATCCAGGGAGTGGCCTCCGGCAACACTTCTTTCTCATCATACATCAGGCTTGGTTGTAAGGCTTGTCGACATAAGGCTTGTCAGATGCAGAGCTTGAGCCAGACGAACCTCCAGCCTTTGACCCCTCCATCGCCATAACGAGAACATTTGCTCGAGAAAGAAAACTCGGATCGAGCGATAATGGGGGGAAACCTAACTCCATTCTCAACCCTGATAGTAGATCAAGGTCGGACGGTGATGCGAGGTCACCCCTGGTTCAGCCCGAATCAAACTACCGAGGGAGATCGGGTGAGGGAAGGTGAAAACCTTAACATCCGCGGGAGTCACCCCCGGGAGAACACTACTGGAGGATGGTCCTAACGCGACACATGTATCAGACTCTTCTCCAAACTATGTACGATGCATGAATCGCAAAACGGTATGGCTCAAAACGGACAAGCCTGGTCACTGGCGGGACGCATCTGCAGACATTTAAGGCCAGATTTGCTCTGTGGACAAGGGGCGAACTTTTTTTTTTAAGTCACGCCAGTTCTTTTTCGTTTCTTTTTTGAGTAACTTGAGTCACGCCAGGTCGTTTCGGCTCGGCTAGACCAGAGAGACCGGTCGGCCCATCAGGCCCTTCTTCTCCCCGACGAGAGAGAGTTTGCTCCGGGCTCGGCTTCTCTTCTTCCTTTTCGAGCTCCCACGCCGCACGCCCCTCATCTCCCTCCCCTCCGCCCCCCTGTCCCACGCGCCGCGCCAATCCCCACCACTCCCAACGTCACCGGCGCCAGGCCAGCTCCACCCAACATCCATCACCCGGAACACGAGATCCGAAAGGCGGGCGGGCGGCGGCGGCGGCGGCGGCTCGGAAGATGGCGGCCACGCTGCCGCAGCTGGACGACGGCATCGTCCGCAGCATGGCCATCGGCGCGGTCTTCACCGACTACGTGAGTTCCATTGCCTAACCCCTATTTGTTCCTTCTGTCCACGCTAATCTGTCGCGGCGAATCCGTTGGCAGGCCGGGAAGATAAGCTGCCTCGATTTCCACCGCAAGGAGGACCTCCTCGTCACCTCCAGCGAGGACGACTCCATTCGCCTCTACAACACCACCAGCGCCACGTGAGTCCGCCGCTTGTGTTTTTTACATCTGCTCTGTTGGTGCTTCTGTCTGTGTTAACTGAACCTCGGTGTGCTAGAGAGGTTACAGCATCTACTGCAGGATGGGAAGTGTCTGGCATCTACTGCATCTCGATTGTTGGCCTATAGGTATGAGTGACAGTGTTGGGTTCTGCTGTTTGGGGATGCTGGTAATGCGCCACTTTGATCTTAGTGGTGTCTAGCAGTGATGCCTCTGTGAGTATGTTAGTAATAAAATTTATGGTGATATGCTTCACAACTAGGAGCACAGCAGCATTAGGCCATTGGCTATTTGTGATGCAAACCCCTAGTAATCTGATGTTGCATGTGTTAGACATAATTCTGTAGAATTACATGGTAGGATCTTTACGCTTAGGCATTAGATCACCAAAACATGATTAAACAGAGGTAGATCTGTAAGAGCACAAACGTTGGTTCGTGGCTCCGCCCTTTTACATCATGTTATCCTTCCATCCCAGCGGGCCGTAGATCAATTCCAACATTCCCCTCCTTGATTGTTAGTCTCAACAACTTTTGCCCATTCTCCATAGGAATAATATACGAAAGTAAGGTGTTACAACAACCAATGAAATGTCGTTGAACCTCAATACTTATAGTACGCATCCTATTTTGAAATGAAAAACATATTACTTGTTGGGAGTTGTTCATGATAACGTCCCATAATTCCAGGATCAGAAGGCTTCCGATAATCCCATGCCGGCTACATGCTCACGAAAAATATTAGGTGTTAAGCCTTTAGTGAGCGGATCCACAAGCATACTTGTCATCCTGATATGCTTAACATTAATAGTTTGATCATGGATTCTATCTTTCACGACATGATATTGTATGTCAATATGCTTGGCACCAACACTTGACTTGTTGTTACTCGTATAGAGAACTGCGGGTTCATTATCGCAGTATAATGTTAGTGGTTTGAAGTGTTGTCTACCACTTCAAGTCCGGGAATAAAATTCTGTAGCCATACTGCCTGCCCAATGGCCTCATAACATGCTATGAATTCTGCCTGCATCATGGATTTCTTAGTACCTGCCTTGCAGTAGCTTTTCTATGATATGGCTCCTCTGGCGAGTGTGAATATATAACCTAGCATGGATTTCTTACTGTCCCTGCTGGGGCACACACCCGGCAAAATCAGCGTCTGGATAACCAACAACTTCCACGTTATCAGACCTTCTATACGTAAGCATGAAATCTTTAGTGCCTTGCATGTAACACAATACTTTCTTTATGGCCTTTAAATTTAATCAATGTTCAGGATATCGGTAACTATAGAACATAAACCCGCTTCTCCTCAAGATCCATTGCCCTAACCTTTGTGACTCCATTATCGTCAAAAACACCGCTTGCCCAGTCTCCACAAACTTGGTGGTATGACCTGGGCAATAAAAACAATATCCCTTTCCTCTATGAGCTTACCCAATGAAAAAAGAACTAATTGTCTTTGGGCCTAACTTTTAAATTTGTGGATTCATATTTTAGCTTCAGCAGGGGCAGCCACACACATGCAAGTAATTCAAGCTTGGTTTCTTTGGTAATCTTGAACAGCTAAGCATGGTTCACACCATATCCATAAGGGTGTGATTGCGACGCTCAACCACGCCATTTTGGTGAGGTTCACCAGGCGTTAAATAATGAGCAATGAGTCCATTCATAGCTCGGGACTTGGTAGTAAGTTCCTAATCTACCTCTATGTTTAATCATGTTTAGGTGATCTAATGTCTAGGCCAATCGATTCTATCACGCTATCCTAAAGAATTATGCCTAACATTGGTATCAGAGCGTTCTATTCCCCCTCAAAATGTGGCCCAAACGATGGTGACACAATTTTGAAGAGTTACTAACGCCTTTCCATTTCTTCTCATCTTCCATTCATCACTCACATACGTAAAAAAATCATTAAGGAATAATAACAACAACAACAACAACAAAGCCTTTAGTCCCAAACAAGTTGGGGTAGGCTAGAGGTGAAACCCACAAGATCTCGCAACCAACTCATGGCTCTGGCACATGGATAGCAAGCTTCCACGCACCCCTGTCCATAGCTAGTTCTTTGGTGATACTCCAATCCTTCAGGTCTCTCTTAATGGACTCCTCCCATGTCAAATTTGGTCTACCCCGACCTCTCTTGACATTCTCCGCACGCTTTAGCCGACCGTATGCACTGGAGCTTCTAGAGGCCTGTGCTAAAAATGCCCAAACCATCTCGGACGGTGTTGGACAAGCTTCTCTTCAATAGGTGCTACCCCAACTCTATCTCGTATATCATCATTCCGGACTCGATCCTTCGTCGTGTGGCCACACATCCATCTCAACTACGCATCTCCGCCACACCTAACTGTTGAACATGTCGCCTTTTAGTTGGCCAACACTCAGCGCCATACAACATTGCGGGTCGAACCGCCGTCCTGTAGAACTTGCTTTTTAGCTTTTGTGGCACTCTCTTGTCACAGAGAATGCCAGAAGCTTGGCGCCACTTTATCCATCTGGCTTTGATTCGATGGTTCACATCTTCATCAATACCCCCATCCTCCTGCAACATTGACCCCAAATATCGAAAGGCGTCCTTCTGAGGCACCACCTGCCCATCAAGGCTTTCCTCCTCCTCACATTAAGGAATAACATGTATAATTTGCCTCGTCTGACACCGAGGCCAAACATGCATTCATACATGTCATCATCCACACAAATTCCTACTTAATGTAGATACATAAAAACCATAATTGAATCATATAGCTGGTATGAAGCTCCAAATTCCATTAGCTACCTTAAGTTTTCTTGCCCCTTGAGTTATAACTTGGGTCGTAACGAATCCCTACATGGAGCTAGCAACTAGAGCAGTTGCACCTGAATCAATCCACCATGACATTTGAGAGAAATCAACATAAAGTGTTTCATCATTAGAAGTTATTTCATCAATACCTTTTTTGTTAGCCATTTGAGAAGCCCGGCAATCCCTCTTAATATGTTCTGAGTGTTTGCAAAGGTTGCAAAGTCTCTCTCCATTAGCATTCGTAGCCTTAGCATTAGAGGGAGCTGGAGGACCCGAACGAGAGCAATTTGCCTCTTTACATCCCTTAGGCTTTGGGTCATCTTTCTTGAGGACTTGCTTTTTGTTGGGCTTATGATTGTCCTGGTTTCATGCTCTCTCTTTGCAGTGTTAACATGAAAAGATGACCAGGCTTTGGGTCATCTTTCTTGAGGACTTGCTTTTTGTTGGGCTTATGATTGGCCTGGTTTCATGCTCTCTCTTTGCAGTGTTAACATGAAAAACATGGTCCTTTTGTTTGCCTGTTCGAGTTGCTCTTGCTCCGCTCCTCCAGCCCTCTAATGTTAATGCTATGAATGTTGATGGAGAGACTTTGCATCTTTTGCAAACACCCAGGACAAGTTAAGAGGGATTGTCAAGACTTTCTCAAATGACTTAACAAAAAAGATATCGATGAAATCACTTTTGTTGATGAAGCACTTTAAGTTGATTTCTCTCGAATGTCATGGTGGATTGATTCAGGTGCAACTGCTCATGTTGCTAACTCCTTGTAGGGATTCGTTACGACCCAAATAATAACTCAAGGGGCCAGAAAACTCAAGGTAGCTAATGGAATTGAAGTCGATGTTGGAACCGCAGGATCTCTCACATTGGAGTTTCATACCAGCTATATAGGCTTCAATTAAATAATGGTCTTTATGTATCTACGTAAAGTAGGAATTTGGTTTTCGTTTCTTGCTTGGATGATGACATGTATGAATGCATGTTAGGCAACAAACAATTTGTTTTAAATAAGTGTAACAAAAATGTTGGCCTTGGTGTCAGACGAGGCAAATTATACATGTTATTCCTTAACGTTTTGTTATGCATGTGAATGATGAATGCAAAGATGAGAAGAAATGAGAAGACATCAGTAACTCTTTGAAACTGTGGACACTGTCGTTTAGGCCACATTCGCCGGGGGGTGTTAAGCGTAGACATTAGATCACCTAAACATGATTGAATAGAGAGATGATTAGGAACTTAGGGCCAGTTCTTTTGGGGCTTATGGGTGGCTACCAAAATAAGCTGCCCCCTACCCAGCTTATTCTGGCAGCCCAACTTAAAATTTTATTATAGAAGCCTACTAATTAAGAGCTTATTTTAGCAGCCATCCATAAGCCTGAAAAGAACTGGCCCTTATTGCCAATGGGTGCAGCAATTGGCTTAGTGGGGCGATATCCTGCGCTTGCTTGATGCAGGCGTGACACAGGCTCAGTGAAGATGTTGGTGACGGGTACCGGCACTGTCCTGGTGCCGTCAGAGATGGCCTTCCTGTCGCGGCAGCGCCTCCCCTAGATCGGTTTAGGGGTTTGGGATGTGGGGAGCAGCAGAAAACCATATGTGAACTGGTCATACGTAGGTGTCCGGCTGCTCCCCCTCCTTTTATATTGCCCAGGGGACCGAGACAACGTTGGTTAGGGATGCCCCTGAGGGCACGTTAGTTTGGGGTGAGGGGCACGAACTTTGGTTCATGGCCCCTCCCCTTTACGTTACATTATCCTTCCAGCCCAGTGGGCCGTAGATCAATTCCAACAGCATGTTGGTCAGTACGATCCCCTTAGATGATTTAATGTTGTTTGTACTGGCAGTATATTTGTTCATGGTTATGCTGCAGTATGCCATGGTCTTATTTTTTCCCCCTACTACAGTCGTTTGTTTTTCTTTGTCAGATTTAACCTTTTTGTATGCGACCCTGCATGATGCCGGCATTTTGCTTTGTTTCATGTCATTGACTATTAGTGACGAATGCTAGAATTTGGACTGTTTTTTTAGGTTGTCGAAGACTACTTATCATAAAAAACATGGTGCTGACCGTGTCTGTTTTACTCATCATCCGAGTTCCATATTATGTTCATCAAGATACAATGTGGAGTCAGGAGAATCACTTCGTTACCTGTCATTGTATGACAACCGTTGCTTGAGATATTTCAAAGGACACAAAGACAGGTTCAACAAATTTTGCTTGGATTCTTGTTTTTAGCAACTATTTCAAGGGTCAGATGCTGAGGCCTGCATTCTTTTTTATGTCATTTCAGGGTTGTTTCACTATGTATGTCACCTGTCAATGATAGCTTTATGTCGGGGTCACTTGATCACAGTGTCAGAATATGGGATCTTCGTGTAAATGCTTGTCAGGTTTGGCCACAGAATCTGTTAATTTGATCACAAATAACTTAAATATGCATATTTTGTATTTAGCTGATGAAAAGTACCAATTTACCCTCAGTGCTTTTCATGCTTACACGTTTAGCATTCAGGGTATACTGCGTCTGCGTGGTAGGCCTTCTGTTGCATATGATCAGCAGGGACTTGTTTTTGCTGTAGCAATGGAGGGAGGTGCTATTAAGCTGTTTGATTCTCGGTCATATGACAAGGTCTGTATTGAACTTGAATCTGGAAGTCATATATCTAAAAAGCATGTGAAATTCTCAATCTTGTGAAAGAAACCACTTTCAGGGTCCATTCGACACTTTCTTGGTTGGTGGAGATACGGCTGAAGTGTCTGACATTAAATTCAGCAACGATGGCAAGTCTGTGCTTTTGACTACAACTAACAACCATATATATGTTCTAGATGCATATGGAGGGGAGAAGGTCAGTTAGCACTATAATTGCAGAATTTTGCTTCAGATATCGAACTGTAAAGTGCACAATTTCCTATATCTTGTCATTAACAACATAACATATGAACTCATCTTTGTCTGTTATTTTGCAGAAGTGTGGCTTCAGCTTGGAGTCATCTCGCAACATAGCAACTGAAGCTGCTTTCACTCCAGATGGTCAATATGTAATTTCAGGTAATATTCGGTTTTTTCGTGCATCTTCCTTAGGATATTCTGCTGCATACTACTCCCTCCGTTCCTAAATATAAGACCTTTTAGAGATTCCACTATGAACTACATACGGATGTATATAGACATATTTTAGAGTGTAGGTTCACTCATTTTGCTCCGTATGTAGTCCATAGTGAAATCTCTAAAAGGTCTTGATATTTAGGAACGGATGGAGTACCTCTGAATTACCCACATGTTGACCTGTAATTAAGCCTTAGCATATAATATCATCTCTAGTCTCACCTTTTTCTCCCTTTTGCCTTTACTTTGGGAAGATAGTATAAAGATTCATCAGTATATTTTTCACCTTCAACTTGTGTGTAGTTGTTTTATCAGCATTAGAGAGGCACTTATAGTTACAGTTTTATATACTGCTTTCATGCCAAGTAAAAAGTCAAAAGATCATAGTGATGATAATACATCTGATATGGTGGTATGCTTCCCATTCTCAATTCTGGAGCACTATTGCTGAAAGTGAAACTTGGAAATGTCAAATTTGCTAGAATGCTTTAAAAAAAAGCACTGACCAGGCTGCGTGGCAAAAGCTGTTGCTGAAAATAACATGCGCGTTGATGTTGCAGGATCTGGTGATGGTACCTTGCATGCTTGGAACATCAATACAGTACAGGAGGTAGGTACCACTTTCTTAAACTTTGATTACAGCCCTGTGTTTTGTTGGCTTAGTTTCTTTTCCTGTTGCAGATTGCCTGTTGGAACAGTCATATTGGTCCTATCACTGCTTTGAAATGGGCCCCTCGTCGAGCTATGTTCGCAACTGCATCGACAGCACTGACTTTCTGGATTCCCAACGAATCCAGTTCGAGTTAGGTCTCTGAGGAAGGGAGATGGAACATGGAATGCGCTAACTTAACAAAAGGCTTGTATCATGTTCTTTCCTTGACAGGACAGGTACTATGTATGAAGTATCACTTGCTTTATTACCATATATATGTGGAAACAGTGATGTTGGTTTCCTGTAGAATGTATTGAAGTGCTCCCTTTATTTCTTAAGTACTATATAATATTGCACACTTGCTCATTATGTTCTATTGTGGTTCCGTCATTGTACATAAAATCGCCCCGTATTCTTCCCCTGTGCTATCCTAGTGCATTTGATATGGAGAATCGGGAACTTGTTCCATATTCTTTTGTTGCTGGAACAGGGTAGACTTTTGCTTAGAATATTATAAGCTGGCCTTCTTATATCGCTAAAGCTCTCAGATCCCTGATATTCTTTTATCACCCCAAGAAGATGAGGGCATAACCTTCTCTTTGATTTGCCGACTCATTATGTTGGAACCTGATCCTTAGTGTCACCTTGTTATTCTTAGAAAAGACGCTGAATTAAACCATTGCTAACTTCGTATTCTTACAAAGCGAATGATTTAAACCACTGCTCGCTTTTAAATGGTGTTGATAATCCTGACTGTAGAACTTTTAAAAGATATCAGAACAATTACAGCAGCTTCACCTTGTAGAAGTTTTTAGTTTCCTGGAGGAACTTCTCTTAATGGTTGGATATTCAATCATGTGCGCCTTGGGGTAATCCCAAGTGTTCATTTACATGAAAAACTACGCAAATTCATCTTACATCCACCTGATTTCATGTCTATTTTGGCACTGATGATTTTCATTAGCAGAACTTGAAGAACTACCATGGGAATACACCTGCTAACTTCTCTAATGCAACAATACAAGAAAAGGAGACCAAACGAAAGGGCAAGGTGCAAATTACAGAACCATCAGTCGTCTACACCAAGGCGGTCCATTAAACCCGAAATAGCGCCTTGCATCATTATTACTACTGGGAGCAGCAAGGCGCAACATACAACATGAAGCACTAAACCATAAAATCAACACCACTAGTCATCTATCAAACATGCGACAATGGAGCAGATTTCCTGCCCAAGAGACACCCTACTTCTGCCTCTTGTAGATCTTGTGCAAGAAGGACTTCAGAACCTTCTGAACAGCGTCGCTCGGCTGGGCTTCGATATCAGCAATCAGCTTCTTGTAGCTCTCGCTCTCGTACTCATGAAATACCGCCTGCAATAAATAATAGTCAAACCAGTGGTTAGACAATGCCATATTTTGCGGAGTATGAGAATGCCAGTAGCTCTTATTATATGAGACACAGTATTATTCTGACCGCTCCAGCAAGAAGTTTTCAACAGCAGACAATTATATTTGCTGACTATGAGAATCCAGTAGCTCTTATTATAAGACACAGGTAGATTATTTTGACAGGCCCGGCAGGGAGTTTTCCAAATGAAGTTTTGGTTTTCAAAGATACGAGGAATAATTTGATGAATACTTGGTAAAACATTTCCTGTGAGCATGTTATCAAAACTAAACAGGCTTAAGTGAATGAAATGGATTGATGCGTTATACTCTGATTCATAGTCCTACTAAATCCATTACAGTCCACATATAAATATAACAGGGTTAAGAGTTAAGACAAACCTCAAGGTTAAGTTCTTTGTAGAGATCCTTCACTTTTGCCACGCATGCTGGATCTTTCTTTCCATAGTTTTCCTGTAGAAGCATTAACTGTTCAGTGACAGCCTCCATATTATTACGAAGGGCAAAGTAGTGCAAAGGTGACTCACAAATAGAATGCTCTTTTGGCTCTCATCAGCACGCTCAAGAGCTTGGACAACTAGCCAGGAGCACTTGTAATCTTCAATGTCGGTGCCAATCTATGGTAAGACTCAACATTGATGAAATTGCAAGAGCTAAATAGAACATATCAACAATAGAACAATGTCCATTCATTTTTAAACGGGCACATGCAGTAATGCACTAACCTTGCCAATAAATTCAGGATCACCATAACAGTCTAGATAATCATCCTGTAATAAGAAAACGCATATTAATGCTAAGTAGACTAATGGTGGTCGCAGCCAAAAGATTCATATTGTAATGTGTAGCAAACATAGGAGTTACCTGAACTTGGAAGTAAGTTCCCATCTCAACAAGTATGTTCTCTACAGCACCGTAGTTCTCCAAACTCTCACCAGAGAGTAGCAGCGCACACGCAACCTTTCATAAAGCAGCAGATCAGCACCAGTTGAATCAGCATCAATTGCCAAAACAGAGGTGTACAGAGAAGCTAAAAGAAAACATAGAATGATCATTTTACCGGCAGATAAAATGAATAGTAGGCTGTCTTGAATTGAACAATTCGGCGGTGGCTGCAAAAATATCAGAGCTTCATATTAACAATAAACAAAGGGTATATCACACATCGATTATTACCAAGAAATATCAGACAACAAAAGAAGACTTGTGCTCCTAAATTTATGCGCGATGAAGCATGCTAAAGAAGTTTATCTCAGAGTTGGCACAACATTAACTTACACTCCAATGTTATATTTTGTTAGATCTTTTTCTCCCTCATGGGTTGTAATAAGATCCAGCATTTGACCAGAAGCTGTCTTGAACTCAACCTGGAAAAACATGACAAGGTAATCACCACCTGTAATGATCCACAAGTTCAGACTGCACATGTTTCCTCAGCATAATATTTACTTACCTCGTTGAATAAATCAAGGAGATCGGCATAGTAAGGCTTCTTCTTAAAGTGGAGCCGAAGCATTCTCGAAATATGGTTGCGAAGGAGAATCCCATCATTTACAGCAATCAAGCCAACCTAGTTTATCAGAAAAGGGCAGCATTAGGGATAAGTTTATTTGTAAAATTGGAAAGAAGGGACTACAGAATGTTCTTGAATGAAGACAAATGAGTTTTTTGAACACTGTAGCTGGAAAGGGCAATTTAGTTCTCACTAACCCGAGACACCCTAAACCAACAAGGCTGCCCACGTCGAGTGTGGGAGTCGTCCATGATATCATCAAGCACAAGAAAGAAGGCTTGGAGCTACACAGACAGCAGCAAATCTTAAGGTGGGCAATTTTGGTTGCTTCAAATTCAGCGGAGCAACACTGAGAGACGAGGAATTACCCATTCAATGCACCAACCGAGAGTGGAGGCAAGAAACATCTCCTCCTCACTAAGAACACCGACACCTTTCAACAGCTTATAGCTATCGACCACGGAGAGCCCACGGTTGCACTTTCCTATCATTAGCAACAACAACGGGTTAGAAACGCGGTACCTTCTTGTAGTACCACTTGAGAAGAAAACCTGTAGCTCGAATTCATCTTCTCACCTCCCAGTACATTGTAGTCCAGCATCTGCTCCGAAAAAGAAAATAAAGGCACGGTGCGTTAAAAATAGCAGAACTGAACCAATAAGAAGATTATTGTTCATCCAGTCTCTGGAGCATCTTACTGAGATTTTTTTTTTACATAAAAGTAAAAACAGCATGCAAGATCCAACATCATACCTACACATTAATGACAGGGAAATGGATTTCCACATATAGAAGTAAATAATGACCACGCATGCTCTGTTTTAATAGCAGTACTTATAATAATCCACTTCGAAGAATTTGAATCAAACAGAAACGATTACTACGTATTTGACATTAAAATTGTGACTATACTAATAACTTGTGAGCACCATCTTCCTCTTAAACTAGAACAGCCTTCCAGCAGATCACTTGCAATTGGAAAGCATTTAACTAATTCTACTTATTAACTGTGCAGGAGCTTCAGGTTTTCGTTTCTCTGCTTGCTATTTGCTAAATATGATCCAGCCTTCCGCAGCAAACCAAAGCAACGTGTAGGGGCATTAAGCAATTAATTGCTGATTCAGCCTTGGGCAGCAAACCAACGGAGTACTAGTACTACTAGCAAGCCAAATTGATTGCGCTCCCACCCATCAAGGAGCCGATCTCGCGCCAGCTGATCCCAGTCAAATCTTAACAGCAGACCCCAGCGGAACCCAGCAAGGAAACAGGAGCTGGAGCCAGCGGGGCGGGACGAAACGCGGAGGAAAGCGGAAGCAGAGGAGGAGGGGAGGGAAGGGTCAAGGGAGCATTACGCGGTCGATCCACTCGTGCGACGACTCCGTGTACTCGAAGGCGGGGTCCCGGAGCAGCTCCGCCTTGAGCGCGTCGTAGATCCGCGCGAACGCCGCCTTGCTCTCCCCGCCCCCGCCGTTCTCCGCCGCCGCCATTGCCTCAAACAGGGGAGGGAAGCCGAGGAGTAAATCGGCCGAGGGGGAGGGCGGGTGACCTCAGTACGGCTGCGCTGGGAGATTTTCGGGGGACGGATGGCGGGTGGCGGCTAGGAGGGGCGCGGGAGTATTTTAGGGGCGGGGCTGCGACGGCGACGGGTGATGGGCGGAGGGGAGACTGGAGGGAGATCGCGATGGCGTCGAGCTCGGAGCACTGGCAGCGGCTGCCAGTATTAATACTCCTATATACTGCTACGAGTAGCAGTAGAGTAGTACTAGTAGAGAGAGGAGAGGGGGAAGGGAGGGAGGGAGACGAGACGATGCGTGCGCGATCTGGATCTGTGCTGCCGCTGCTGCCGTGCTGGAAATTTGGGACTATACGCGTGGGTTCGCAGTTCGGATCCGCATAATTTATAGTTTCCAGCGCGTTCGTCGCTGGCCCGGCCGGGGCTGGTTGGCCTTTGCTTTGCTCTCTACTAGCAGCCGTCCGACCACTGACTTTGTTGCTCTAAAAAGGAAAATCTGATGACTAATTCGACTAATCAACATGCCGTGTTTGAATGAACGAATGAATTACGGGCGTTTATATCCCGGGCTTTGCTGGTCGAGAACGAAATATAGGCCCCCCGCAAA
>NC_041381.1:635626599-635655545 GCF_002162155.2 Triticum dicoccoides
GTGGAAATGGGTGGATCACACAAATGGGTGCAAACGATGGGCCATGGGCTTGTTATATTTCCCTTTTTGCTGATATCGCCACAAGGGGGTGCAAACAGGTGGATCACCCAACGGAGTGCAAACCGACGGCCCGGGGGGGGGGGTGTTGTTGTTAATTTCTCTTTTTGCTGATACTGTCACGCAAGGGGGTGCAAACCGACGGGCCGAGGGGTTGTTATTGAAGGAAATATGCCCTAGAGGCAATAATAAAGTTATTATTTATTTCCTTATTTCATGATAAATGTTTATTATTCATGCTAGAATTGTATTAACCGGAAACTTAGTACATGTGTGAATACATAGACAAACATAATGTCACTAATATGCCTCTACTTGACTAGCTCGTTGAATCAAAGATGGTTGTGTTTCCTAACCATAGACATGAGTTGTCATTTGATTAACGATATCACATCATTAGAGAATGATGTGATTAACTTGACCCATTCTGTTAGCTTAGCACTTGATCGTTTAGTATGTTGCTATTGCTTTCTTCATGACTTATACATGTTCCTATGACTATGAGATTATGTAATTCCCGCTTACGGGAGGAACACTTTGTGTGCTACCAAACATCACAACGTAACTGGGTGATTATAAAGGTGCTCTACAGGTGTCTCCGAAGGTACTTGTTGAGTTGACGTATTTCGAGATTAGGATTTGTCACTCCGATTGTCGGAGAGGTATCTTTGGGCCCTCTCGGTAATGCACATCACTATAAGCCTTGCAAGCAATGTGACTAATGAGTTAGTTGCGGGATGATGCATTACATAATGAGTAAAGAGACTTGCCAGTAATGAGATTGAACTAGGTATTGATATACCGACGATCGAATCTTGGGCAAGTAACATACCAATAACAAAGGGAACAACGTATGTTGTTATGCGGTTTGACAGATAAAGATCTTCGTAGAATATGTAGGAGCCAATATGGGCACCCAGGTTCCGCTATTGGTTATTGACCAGAGAGATGTCTCGGTCATGTCTACATAGTTCTCGAACCTGTAGGGTCCGCACGCTTAATGTTTGTTGACGATATATATATATATATATATATATATATATATATATATATATATATATATATATATATATATATATATATATATATGAGTTATGTATGTTGGTGACCGAATGTTGTTCGGAGTCTCGGATATGATCACGGACATGACGAGGAACTCCGGAATGGTCCAGAGATAAAGTTTGATATATGGGATAATAGTGTTTGGTCTCCGGAAGGGGTTCTGGATGTTTCCTGAAATGTTTGGGTACGAGAACACGTTATTTGGGTCAAAGGGGAAAGCCCATGAGGCTTTTGGAAAGTGCAAAAGGAAGTTTTGCGGAGACAAGAGGCTAGACGCCAGGAACCCTGGCGTCTAGGGGGTAGACGCCGGGAACCCTAGCGTCTAGCCCTGGAGTCCGTGTAGGACTCTTGCCTTTCGGGTAAAACCGACTTTGAGGAGGCATTTACTCCAAGTTTCAACCCCAGGGCTCAACATATAAATAGAGGGGCAGGGCTAGCACCAAAGACACATCAAGAAACACCAAGCCGTGTGCCAGCAACCCTGTCCCCTCTAGTTTATCCTCCGTCATAGTTTCCGTAGTGCTTAGGCGAAGCCCTGCGGAGATTCTTCTTCACCAACACTGACACCACGCCGTTGTGCTGCCGGAACTCATCTACTACTTTGCACGTCTTGATGGATCAAGAAGGCGAGGACGTCATCGAGCTGAACGTGTGCTGAACGCGGAGGTGCCGTACTTTCCGTACTTGATCGGGCGGATCGTGAAGGTGTACGACTACATCAACCGCGTTGATAAACGATTCCGCTTAGCGATCTTCAAGGGTATGAAGATACACTCTTCCCTTTCGTTGCTATGCATCACCATGATCTTGCGTGTGCGTATGATTTTTTTTGAAATTACTATGTTCCCCAACAGTGGTATCCGAGCCAGGTTTATGCGTAGATGTTATATGCACGAGTAGAACACAAGTGAGTTGTGGGCAGTACAAGTCATACTGCTTACCAGCATGTCATACTTTGGTTCAGCGGTATTGTTGGATGAAGCGGCCCGGACCGACATTACGCGTACGCTTACGCGAGACTGGTTCTACCGACGTGCTTTGCACACAGGTGGCTGGCGGGTGTCAGTTTCTCCAACTTTAGTTGAACCGAGTGTGGCTACGCCCGGTCCTTGAGAAGGTTAAAACAACACTAACTTGACAAACTATCGTTGTGGTTTTGATGCATAGGTAAGAACGGTTCTTGCTCAGCCCGTAGCAGCCACGTAAAACTTGTAACAACAAAGTAGAGGACGTCTAACTTGTTTTTGCAGGGCATGTTGTGATGTGATATGGTCAAGACATGATGCTAAATTCTATTGTATGAGATGATCATGTTTTGTAACAGAGTTATTGGCAACTGGCATGAGCCATATGGTTGTCGCTTTATTGTATGCAATGCAATCGCCCTGTAATTGCTTTACTTTATCACTAAGCGGTAGCGATAGTCGTAGAAGCAATAGTTGGCGAGATGACAACAATGCTATGATGGAGATCAAGGTGTCGCGCCGGTGACGATGGTGATCATGATGGTGCTTCGGAGATGAAGATCACAAGCACAAGATGATGATGGCCATATCATATCACTTATATTTATTGCATGTGATGTTTATCCTTTATGCATCTTATTTTGCTTTGATTGACGATAGCATTATAAGATGATTGTCGGTGTCAAAACCGGCGGATCTCGGGTAGGGGGTCCCAAACTGTGCATCTAAGGCTAATGGTAACAGGAGACTGGGGACACGATGTTTTACCCAGGTTCGGGCCCTCTCGATGGAGGTAATACCCTACTTCCTGCTTGATTGATCTTGATGATATGAGTATTACAAGAGTTGATCTACCACGAGATCGTAGAGGCTAAACCCTAGAAGCTAGCCTATGGTATGATTGTTGTCTTTCCTACGGACTAAACCCTCCGGTTTATATAGACACCGGAGGGGGCTAGGGTTACACAGAGTCGGTTACAGAGAAGGAGATCTACATCCAAATCGCCAAGTCTTGCCTTCCACGCAAAGGAGAGTCCCATCCGGACACGGGACAGAGTCTTCAATCTTGTATCTTCATAGTCCAACAGTCCAGCCAAAGTACATAGTTCGGCTGTCCGGATACCCCCTTATCCAGGAATCCCTCAGTAGCCCCTGAACCAGGCTTCAATGACGATGAGTCTGGCGCATAGATTGTCTTCGGCATTGCAAGGCGGGTTCCATCTCCGAATACTTCAAGGTAACTTTCGAACACAAGGATCGTGTCCGGCTCTGCAAGACAAATTTCACATACCACCGTAGAGAGAACAATAATCCATGAATCTAATCTGCTGACAACCCTTCGTAGCATGACAGCACGCCACGGCCCGACCTTTATTTGAACCGTTTTTTACAACCAGCTACCGCACACATAACGAGGCGGTTTCTTTGGCACGTCTTGTCGAAGCAGAGATCGTGTCCCTCTTATCGTGGGATCCTCATCAATACGGGTATGGGTAACCCCACCACGCCTGTTGGCGTGACTCCATGTTTTTAGGCAAGTCCCAAACGTTTACGTTGGGGATGCTTGATATGCTCCCCCTTTATAGAGGGGTCAAGGCCTATCTCTTTCTTACCACGCTTGCGCTTTCCGCCTCTCGAGTTCCAACACCCTAAGCTCAAGCTTAGGTACTTCAGATCTTTAATCATGTCCGGATCCAACCTACAAGGTCGGTGGATGGCAGAGGAGGACATTGTGAAGCTCAGGGAGGCCAGATATCGGACCGCCGATGTCAAGCACAGGCTTCCCGCCCCTGAGCAGATCATCCCCACTCCCGAACCCAACGAGAGTGTCGTATTTGTTTCTCACTTCCTCTGAGGCTTGGGCTTGACTCTTGATCCCTTCAGAGAGGTCTCATGTTCTACTACGGGCTAGATTTTCACGATCTAGCTCCGGATTCCATCCTCCACATCTTATCGTTTATCGTCGTGTGTGAAGCCTTCCTCCACATCACCCCACACTTCGGCCTATGGCTCAAGACCTTCAATGTGAAGCCGAAGATGGTTGAGGGGCAACACGCGGAGTGCGGAGGCGCCGCAATAAGCAGAAATGCCGATGTTCCATGGCCAGAAGGTGCCTTCTCGGAGGTGTAGGATCTGTGGCAACGGAGGTGGTTCTACATCACAGCTCCCCGAGGCACAACGTGCGCGGCTGCCCCTGCCTTCCGTTCGGGTCCTCCGCCTCAACTGGCGTCATGGACCAATGTGGGACTTGATTGGGGGCCTGCTAATGACGTACCGATATTGCAGGGCCGTATTTGGGAGCTTCTTGAGAGGGATATCGATCTTGTCAGAATCATTCAGGTAATGCTGGTTCGGCGGATCCTGCCGTGCAAGCGTCGGCCTCTCCGGATGTGGGAGTTCAATCCAGAAGGTCCGCGATCCATTCAACACTTATTCGGCATGACGCTCGAAGGGATGTACAAGTTATTCTTCGGACCACAAGTGAGGTGTCTGGACACCATCGAGGATGCGGGCCTGAGCTGCCACCGCCCAGATACCCAAGTAAGTAACCCTGTAGCCGAACACTTCGCATATGTTTAATACAACATTATTCTGAAAACTTGCCCGCGACCAGGATTGGCTCAGCAAGGCGGAGAGAATCAGGTGTCCGGCCCAACTTCCCGAAGGCTCGCCTAGTCCTGCAATAGCCAGGATGCTTAAGCGCGCATTGAGCCAAGTGCCCTCGGGGAAAGGGGAAGAGAAGAAGAGAGGAGCCGAACTCCACACGTTGCACATCCAAACCGGGGAATTACTGTCTCCGTGAAGGAGGATAATCGGGGAGGTTCTTCCAAGGTTCCCTCCCCTCGCGGGAAGAAAAGGGCTGCCTTCGAAGATTTGGAGATGGGGGTGCCTAAGCAAGGGAAGAAAGCTTCACCAAGGGGCCCTGCCCCAAAGGGCGTCCTCACCGCATCGTGCCCGCAAACGGGCCAGCCCTCCACCAAGCTGTAAGTTAATGATAAACAAGAGACTATTGCTATTTCCTCTAAGAACAATAACCATGATCTATTTTTTGCAGTCCGGCTAGTAGCTCGTCTCAACAGGGTTCGTCTTTAGGGGATCTTCTTCCGGAGATGATGGAAAGTAAAACTCCACCTGCCTCTCCATCCCATGGGGCAGGCGACCCTGAGGTGTCGTCACAAAAGAGCCTAGATCCGTTGAGGCCAGAAGCTGACACTTCGGCCGCCCCGAGCCCGACGCATTCGGCTCCCTTGGAGGGCGATGAGAAGGGTTCGGAACAGTCCGGTGCCCGGCCGAACACGCTGATGGGCCTCCTAGAGCAAGCTGCTCTCTCAGAGGGTCACCGTACGCTAATGGGTACGGTGTTAGAGAAAATTTCTTCTGCCACAAGCGGGTTAAATGAAGCTTTTGGAAGTTTGCTCAAAGGCTTCGAGGTACGCGATAAAATACGTAATTTTGATTGTTCCGCACGCGCTAGGTGTGCTCCGTATAGATAGTAGCCCCTGAGACTCTGGTTGCCAGCCCTAGGCGGCAAACGGAGGATCACACTCTCAGGTAATGATCGTACTGCATTCATGCACATGTGGCTAAGAGTCCGGCGATAGACCGGAATACTGAAGTTGCCGAACTGAGGCGACATATTGATGTGGTGGATACCGACATCACGCTTGTGAATAAGCGGCTTGACGAGTCACAGAGTATGCGCTCGTTTTTTCCTCATTTATTTTAGGAAATATGAAGAGGATTGTAATATTAATATGATATGATGTAGCTGCAGGCGGAGCTGCTGCCATTGAGGCCCTGAGGGTGGAACTTGCCCAAGCCAAGGAACAAGTTCGGGCTAGCAATGCGGCTACCCAAAAGGCAGCCGAAGACTTGAGGGCCGAACAGGCTGCTCATCGCCGAAGCAAAGAAAAGATAGCTGAGATGGCTGTGGAGCTGAGGGACGCCGCCGGCCGGTATGAGCTTCTCGAGAAGGAGAATCGGGCAAAGGCGGCTGACCTGAAGAAGGCGCTGGATTCGGCTAAGGAGACACGCTCTAAAATTAGAGACACACGGGAGGAACTTCGACAAGCCGGAGAGATCGCGACTGGAAATCCATATTCGTTGCGGATGAAGTTCTCAGATCCAAAGTATGCTCCATTGGATAAGCTTTGGAGCGCTACAGATGAGTATGCGGACTTAGCGAAAAGTACGGTTGATGCAACCAAGCTGTTCAAGGATCATAAAGATAACGAAATAGAAAGGCTATTCTGGTCGCAATTTAGTGCTCCAACGCGCTCATTGCCATTGAGTGAGAAGATGGCCGCTATAGCCGATCTCCATAGGCTGTCCGGTCTTGCAATGAGGTCTGTAATAGACCATCTATGGCCGAAGGGACCGAAGCCGGACAATTACTTTGGTTTAGTACAACATCTATTTGGCGCCAGATCGCTAATCGATGCCGTGAAGAGGTCGGCGTGCATAGAGGGTGCGCGGATGGCTCTTGCCCGCGTTAAGACATATTGGGCAGATATGGAGGCCACCAACATTGCAACCCAGGGTCCAGCAGGAAGCCAAGACCTAGCCGAGCACTATTTTGAGCAGGTCATAGAGGGTGCCCGTAGAATAGAGGCTCAGTGCTCGAAGAATGTCATGTTCGAGTGACAAATCGATTAATTGTAAAAAATTATGTGTGAAATATAGAGGCTGTGTTTATACTTTTGCCTGAAAGTGTTGTAATGCCTCCTGTGCGGTCGTTTATGTATTTTGAAAGTTAGCAGTCGTTGGCTTTAGCCCCCACGCATATAATGTGGGGGTGTCCGAAAATATATGCGTAATCACACTTGATCTAACGTCTTGGTCCGTTAAGGAGGTGATCGCACGTCGAACCAAGCAACCGGACTATATAGCTGTAACACTTTCACTTAGCCATAGGAGTTTAATGGTGGGGCTACTAAGTAGCCCCTAGTACATCCGCGTGCATCCGTATAGGGGTGCGTATGTACGTGACCAGGAAACGGTCCTTCGTTAGTGCGGAGGAATCCAATAGATTCCGATGAGTCTTCGAGTGGTTGACCAGTCTCTCGCTGTATCATGACAGTCAGTTTTCGGCTTTCTCTACTGTGGTGCTCATCCGGAATAACCAAGGCACAATCGTAGTAGTTCTCCTTTGGCCACCTTAGCCGATAGAACGGAACGTAAGGCAGCAAACCTAGGAGCCGGGCAAACCCAACATTTGACCAAAGACATGATTCAGAGCTGATGCATATAAGGCCAAACTCGCGACGCCGAACACTCCTGAAGGTATTCGGACTTTATAACATATACTGGTCTGAGCAAGCCCTTGATTATGAACCCTGTATTTCCAGGTACGTGCATTGATCTGTCATGGCGAAATGCCTATTACGCCAGTATCCGCTGTGGGTGTAGTGAATACCCACGGGATGTCAAGCAACAAAAGACAGTAAAGAAGGTTTACACTGGGGCTTAATCTAAAGAGAAACCTTTGAGTGGGACCCTGCTGCACGTCTGCGCCTTTGTCTCCGTTGTGCTGTATCCTAGAAGGGTGTCGCACGAATAGTGTCTGCAAAAACGAAAACTCACAAAAGTGAGTAAGGGTGCGAGAAGTTGGTTATTCTCGATGGATGTTAGAAATACGAGATATTTGCCTATTAATGAGGCAAGCCGAATTGTGGGTTTTATTACATATTTGTAGCCCCTGGTATCATTTACGGGGATATATGTATAGCACCCAGCTCAGGTTTATCCGGCTGTTGTTGAAGATGGTGTACTGGACTCATCTAACCGTGTCAGTGGTCTTGACGACCGATCATGCGTTCTGGTGGAAGAGGCTGCTTAATGTCTGGCTATAAGAGTCGCCGCATACTGCTCTGTATTTCCGCTAACAGTTATGGCGCCACGTGGACTGGGCATCTTAAGTTTAAGCTAGGCGTAGTTCGGTATTGCGTTAAAGCAAGCGAAGGCCGTTCTTCCGAGTAATGCATGATAAACGCTGCTGAAGGGAGCGATGTCGAAGAGTAGTTCCTCGCTTCTGAAGTTGTCGGGAGAACCGAATGTCACCTCTAATACGAGGGAGCCCCAGCAGTGGGCCTCAACGCCTGGTATCACTCCGTTAAAGGTGGTGTTACTTTGGCTTATTCTGGATGGGTCTATCCCCATCTTGCGGACGGTGTCCTGATATATCAGATTAAGACTACTGCCACCGTCCATTGGGACTCGAGTGAGATGGTATCCATCAATTATTGCGTCGAGCACCAAGGCAGCCGATCCTCCGTGCCGGATACTAGCCGGGTGGTCCCTGTGATCAAAAGTGATCAGGCAGGCCGCCCGGGGGTTGAACTTGGGGGCAACGAACTCTGTGTGAGTTGTGTGGACCATGTTTACTGTTTTGACCTCTAGTGGGAATTTTGTCTGTCCCCCCATGTTCGGCTGGCGAGGCTCATCCTCGTCTTTGCTTGGCGTTTCCCTTCCCTTGTGTTCAGCATTTAACTTGCCGGCCTGCTTGAAGACCCAACATTCTCTGTGAGTATGATTTGCAGGTTTTTTGGAGGTGCCATGGATTTGGCACAATCTATCCAGGACTTTATTCAGGCCAGTTGGTCCCTCTTTACCGCCCTCAAATGGCTTCTTTCCTTGACCGGGTCGAGAGCCCCTGAATCCGGCGTTGACTGTCATGTTGTTCGGATTATCGTCATTGTTCTGACGCTTGTGCTTAGTGCGCCGTGGCTTCCCGTTGCCATCTCGAATTTCGGATGTGGCTGGGTCACTGGTGCCTCTACGGGCCAACCAGTTGTCTTCGTCCGCACAAAAGTGGGTCATAAGGCTTGTTAAGGCCGCCATCGTCCTTGGCTTTTCTTGGCCGAGGTGTCTGGCAAGCCACTCGTCCCGGATACTATGTTTGAAGGCCGCTAAGGCTTTGGCATCCGAACAGTCAACAATTTGATTCTTCTTGGTGAGAAATCTGTTCCAAAGCTTCCGGGCTGACTCTCCGGGCTGTTGTATTATGTGACTTAAATCGTCTGCATCCAGAGGTCGGACATAGGTCCCTTGAAAATTGGCCCTGAAAGCATCCTGAAGTTCCTCCCAACTTCCAATTGAGTTTTCGGGGAGGTTCTTCAGCCAATGCCGAGCTAGTCCTTTCAGCTTGAGGGGAAGGTATTTGATGGCGTGGAGGTCGTCCCCACGAGCCATGTCTATGTGAAGGATAAAATCCTCAATCCAGACCCCAGGGTTTGTCGTTCCATCGTATGCCTCTATGTTCACGGGTTTGAATCCCTGTGGAAATTCATGATCCAGCACCTCATCGGTGAAGCATAGAGGGTGTGCAGCCCCTCTGTATCTGGACATGTCGCAGCATGATGTCGGCTGTTGTTGCGCCCAGTGTTGATTCCGAACTGGTATTCGATCAGTGTGATCGTTGTGGTGACCATAATCCCGCGTCGGAGCATGTCCTCTAGATCCGTAGATGGACCTGGCCGCACCGACCTTTTTGTCCAGGAGCTCACGTAAATCGTGCGCGGTATCAGTGGCTGCTCTATCACGGCCATGAAGTGGTTGGTCCGGTTGAGTGGTCGTATTGTTCTTTGGCGGAACGGGCGCGGCGGCCTCGTCGTCAAATTCGGGCAGCAACTTACGTTTTGGGTAGCTCTTTGTGTGGCGATTGTCGCCACATTTTCCTTCAGTGTCTAGCACCTTATTCCATCTTCGGTTGAGCGTATCCTATGCGGCTTTAAGCCTTTGATTCTGCTTCTTTAGGCTCCTCGCCATGGCCATAAGCCTTCTCCAGAGGTTATCTTGTTCCAAGCGTTTTTCCAGGATGATGAATGCATCGTCAACCGGACTGTCCTCCCCTCTGTGGGCATTTTGATGAGTTCGGTCCTCGGGATCGCTGTGATCGGGCGTTTGTTCGGCGTGGCCTGGCTCTTCTTGCTCCATTGCTGGGTTCATATTGTTGCCTTCGGAGTCAACCGGAGTGTCATTTTTCCTTGCGCTGTTATCGCTATTTTTACTGTGACTGGACTTAGAGCGTCACCTGCGCCGTCGTTTTTGTTTTTGTCCGGGGGGTTTATCCCCCGTTGTGTCCTTTTTGTCACCGTTGTCTTCCTTAGGCGTGTCCACCATGTAGATGTCATATGATGAAGTGGCGGTCCAGTGCCCCGTGGGCGGTGGTTCCAGATCGTCCCCTGCGTCGACGTCCATACCGTCGATGTCGTCGGAGTCGAAATCAAGCGTGTCTGTTAGGTCATCGACAATGGCTATAAAGTGGGTGGTGGGTGGGAGGCGATTTTCTTCGTCATCCGTGTCCCACTCGGGATGGACATAGTTCGGCCAAGAGTCTTCTGTCAAAGAGAGAGACTTTAATGAATTAAGTGCTTCGCCCAAGGGGGAGTGCTGAAAGATATCCGCGGCGGTGAACTCCATTACTGGAGCCCAATCGGACTCGATGGGTTCGGGCGCGCGCGGTTCGGAACCTACATCAGGACACAAGTCCGGGGGTCCGATGGCGCAAAATTCATTAACGGCGGAATCTGTGTTCGGCTCTACCGCCGAAGAGTATGCAACCTCCATGGCGGGGTCCATCCACCCGTCCTCGGTCGACGTGATCTGCCCTAGATTTAGGTCCAGAGCGGCTGCAGGGGCGATATCCCGAACACTGTCGATAGCAGATTTAAGTTATGCTCGTCGTGACTGTTCGATACTCCCGATGCAGGCCCGAATCTGTCAAAGATCAAGTCTCCGCGGATATCGGCCACGTAATTCAAGTTCCCAATCCTGACCTGACAGCCAGGGGCGTAGCTGTCGATCTGCTCCAGATGGCCAAGCGAGTTGGCCCACAGTGCAAAGCCGCCGAACACGAAGGATTGTCCGGGGAGAAAAATCTCACCCTAGACTTCGTTTTTGAAGGTTGGGGGAGCCATCAAGCCTTACAACGACGACACAGAGGAACTCTCAATGAAAGCACCAATGTCGGTGTCAAAACCGGTGGATCTCGGGTAGGGGGTCCCGAACTATGCGTCTAAGGCTAATGGTAACAGGAGACCGGGGACACGATGTTTTACCCAGGTTCGGGCCCTCTCGATGGAGGCAATACCCTACTTCCTGCTTGATTGATCTTGATGATATGAGTATTACAAGAGTTGATCTACCACGAGATCGTAGAGGCTAAACCCTAGAAGCTAGCCTATGGTATGATTGTTGTCTTTCCTATGGACTAAACCCTTCGGTTTATATAGACACCGGAGGGAGCTAGGGTTACACAGAGTCGGTTACAGAGAAGGAGATCTACATCCGAATCGCCAAGTCTTGCCTTCCACGCAAAGGAGAGTCCCATCCGGACACGGGATGAAGTCTTCAATCTTGTATCTTCATAGTCCAACAGTCCGGTTGTCCGGATACCCCCTTAACCAGGAATCCCTCAATGATCTCTCACTAAATTTCAAGGTAAAAGTGTTCTCCCTGAGTATGTACCGTTGCCAAAGTTCGTCGTGCCGAGACACAACGTGATGATCGGGTGTGATAAGCTCAATGTTCATCTACAACGGTTCAAGCCAGTTTTGCACACCCGGAATACTCGGGTTAAACTTGACGAGCCTAGCATATGCAGATATGGCCTCGGAACACTGGAGACTGAAAGGTCGAGCGTGAATCATATATTAGATATGATCAACATAATGATGTTCACCATTGAAAACTACTCCATCTCACGTGATGATCGGACATGGTTTAGTTGATTTGGATCACGTGATCACTTAGATGATTAGAGGGATGTCTATCTAAGTGGGAGTTCATAAATAATATGATTAATTGAACTTTAATTTATCATGAACTTAGTCCTGATAGTATTTTGTAAATTATGTTATAGATCAATAGCTCGCGTTGTTGCTTCCCTATGTTTATTTTGATATGTTCCTGGAGAAAAACTATGTTGAAAGATGTTAGTAGCAATGATGCAGATTGGATCCGTGATCTGAGGATTATCCTCATTGCTGCACAGGAGAATTATGTCCTTGATGCACTGCTAGGTGATGGACCTATTGCAGGAGCAGATGCAGACATTATGAATGTTTGGCAAGCTCAGTATGGTAACTACTTGATAGTTTAGTGCACCATGCTTTACGGCTTAGAACCGGGACTTCAAAAACGTTTTGAACGCTACAGAGCATATAAGATGTTCCAAGAGTTGAAATTGGTATTTCATACTCATGCCCGTGTCGAGAGGTATGAGATCCCTGACAGTACTTTGCCTAAAAGATGGAGGAGAATAGCTCAACCAGTGAGCATGTGCTCAGATTGTCTGGGTACTACAATTGCTTGAATCAAGTGGGAGTTAATCTTCCAGATAAAATAGTAATTGACAAAGTTCTCTAGTCACTATCACCAGGTTACTAGAACTTCGTGATGAACTATAATATGCAAGGGATGATGAAAGTAATTCCCAAGCTCTTCACGATGCTGAAATCGACGAAGGTAGAAATCAAGAAAGAGCATCAAGTGTTGATGGTTGAAAAGACCACTAGTTGCAAGTAAAAGGGCAAAAGGAAAGAAAGGGAATTTCAAGTAGAATGGCAAGCAAGTTGTCACTCCCGTGAAGAAGCCCAAAGCTGGACCAAATCCTGAAACTGAGTGCTTGTACTGCAAAAGAAATGGTCACTGGAAGCGAAAATGTCCTGAATATTTGGTAGATAAGAAGGATGGCAAAGTGAACAAGGGTATATTTGATGTACAGGTTATTGATGTGTACCTTACTAGTGTTTATAGTAACCCCTGGGTATTTGATACTTGTTTGGTTGCTAAGATTAGTAACTCAAAACAGGAGTTACAGAATAAACAGAGACTAGTTGAGGGTGAAGTGATGATGTGTGTTGGAAGTGGTTCCAAGATTGATATGATCATCATCGCACACTCCCTATATTTTTGAGATTAGTGTTAAACCTAAATAAATGTTATTTGGCGTTTGTGTTGAGCATTAATATGATTTGATCATGTTTATTGCAATACGGTTATTCATTTAAAGTCAGAGAATAATTGTTGTTTTGTTTACATGAATAAAACCTTCGATGGTCATACACCCAATGAAAATAGTTTGTTGGATCTCGATCTTAGTGATACACATATTCATAATATTGATGCAGATGCAAAGTTGACAATGATAGTGTAGCTTATTTGTGGCACTGCCGTTTGGGTCATATCGGTGTAAAGCGCATGAAGAAACTCCATAAAGATGGATTTTTGGAATCACTTAGTTATGAATCATTTGATGCTTGCGAACCGTGCCTTTTGGGCAAGATGACTAAAACTCCGTTCTCCGGAACAGTGGAACGAGCTACTGACTTATTGGAAATAATACATACCAATGTATGCGGTTCAATGAGTGTTGATGCTCGTGGCGGGTATCGTTATTTTCTGACCTTCATAGATGATTTGAGCAGATATGAGTATATCTACTTAATAAAGCACAAGTCTGAAACATTTGAAAAGTTCAAAGAATTTCAGAGTGAAGTGGAGAATCATCGTAACAAGAAAATAGAAGTTTATACAATCTGATCTTAGAGGAAAATATTTGAGTTACGAGTTTGGCCTTCATATAAAACAATGTAGAATAGTTTCACAGCTCACACCACATGGAAGACCATAGCGTAATGGTGTGTCCGAATGTCGTAACCGCACTTTATTGGATATGGTGCGATCTATGATGTATCTTATCGATTTGCCACTATCATTTTGGGGTTATGCATTAGAGACAGCTGCATTCACTTTAAATAGGGCACCATCAAAATCTGTTGAAACGACGCCTTATGAACTGTGGTTTGACAAGAAATCAAAGTTGTCGTTTCTTGAAGTTTGGGGATACGATACTTATGTGAAAAAGTTTAAACCTGATAAGCTCGAACCCAAATCGGAGAAGTGCGTCTTCATAGAATACCCAAAGGAAACTGTTGGGTACACCTTCTATCACAGATCCGAAGGCAAAATATTCGTTGCTAAGACGGATCCTTTCTAGAGAAGGAGTTTCTCTCGAAAGAAGTGAGTGGGAGGAAAGTAGAGCTTGATAAGGTTATTGTACCTTCTCCCGAATTAGAAAGTAGTTCATCACAGAAATCAGTTTCAATGATTGCTACACCAATTAGTGAGGAAGCTAATGATGATGATCATGAAACTTCAAATCAAGTTACTACAGAACCTCGTAGGTCTTCCAGAGTACGGTCCGCACCAGTGTGGTACGGTAATCCTATTCTGGAAGTCATGTTACTAGACCATGATAAACCTACGAACTATGAGGAAGCGATGATGAGCCCAGATTCCGCGAAATGGCTTGAGGCCATGCAATCTGAGATGGGATCCATGTATGAGAACAAAGTGTGGACTTTGGTGGAGTTGCCCGATGATCGGCAAGCCATATTTTATAAATGGATCTTCAAGAGGAAGACAGACGCTGATAGTAGTGTTACTATCTACAAAGCTCGACTTGTCAGAAAAGGTTTTTCGACAAGTTCAAGGTGTTGAATACGATGAGATTTTCTCACTTGTATCGATGCTTAAGTCTGTACGAATCATGTTAGCAATTGCCACATTTATGAAATCTGGCAAATGGATGTCAAAACTGCATTCCTTAATGGATTTATTAAGGAAGACTTGTATATGATACAACCGGAAGGTTTTGTCAATCCTAAAGGTGCTAACAAAGTGAGCAAGCTCCAACAATCCATCTATGGACTGGTGCAAGCATCTCGGAGTTGGAATATACGCTTTGATGAGTTGATCAAGGCATATAGTTTTATACAGACTTTCGGTGAAGCATGTATTTACAAGAAAGTGAGTGGGAGCACTACAGCATTTCTGATAAATATATATGAATGACATATTGTTGATCAAAAATAATGTAGAATTTTTCTGGAAAGCATAAAGGAGTATTTGAAAGGATTTTTTCAAAGAAAGACCTCGGTGAAGCTGCTTACACATTGAGCATCAAGATCTATAGAGATAGATCAAGACGCTTGATAAGATTTTTCAATGAGTAATACCTTGATAAGATTTTCAAGTAGTTCAAAATGGAACAGTCTAAGAAGGAGTTCTTGCCTGTGTTGCAAGGTGTGAAGTTGAGTAAGACTCAAAACCCGACCATGGCAGAAAATAGTAAGAGAATGAAAAGTCATTCCCTATGCCTCAGTCATAGGTTCTATAATGTCAGGACCCCGATCCTATGCCACATTGATCTAGCATGTAACACCTCATATCACTTTGCAGCCTCA
Organism: Triticum dicoccoides; assembly: GCF_002162155.2. Classification (NCBI taxonomy): domain Eukaryota; kingdom Viridiplantae; phylum Streptophyta; class Magnoliopsida; order Poales; family Poaceae; genus Triticum; species Triticum dicoccoides. Next base: position 635,641,934 of record NC_041381.1, read on the forward strand.
CGCACGGTATTCCCACGGGTGTCGCCTTACCAGGCCCGAGACCGTTTGCGCCTTTTGGCTCACGTATATGATAGTGCCGCTAGCATCCATATGACAAAGAACCCGGGCTGACATGGCTAGTCGTGAACCAAAAGTGGCACTAACTTACAGGGACATGCATACATGACCCAACAACGAACGTGTTGGTCATCAACGAGTGAATCCGGGCTGTAGCAACTGGGCTAGCAGGACTCCGGTAAACCGGGCTGTAGCAGGCTAACAGGACTCCGGTAGACAGCGCGTGACATTTCCCCGAAGGGACAGACACAGGAATGAAGAAGGACACATGCCGGCCAGCCTAAGTGTTCCGGAGCAGTAGCAAGCTACCAGGGCTCAGTGGAAGCACTAGGAGACATTTCCCGGTAAGAGAGGCTACCAAGGATAAACAACTAGATAGTCAGATCCCACACATACCAAGCATTACAATAACATACACACAATATGCTCGATATGTGCAAATACAACATGACATCACAACATGACTCTACAACTCAAGTATTTTATTCAATATGCTCCGAGGAGCAAGATATTACAAACATGGGTCTCATGACCCAGCATTCAGAGCACACAAGTCAAGCACAAGCGGAAGCTTAACATGTCTGAGTACAGACAACTATAAATGAAAAAGGCTGAGAAGCCTGACTGTCTATCAGATCCTGCCGAGGGCACAAGATCGTAGCTGAGGTAACAAGCTAAACGTCAAAGTCCACGCGGTACTACTAGCGAGACTGAAGTCTCTCTGCAAAAACATAAATTAAGCAACATGAGTACAAATGTACCCAGCAAGACTTACATCAGATCTAACTACATATGCATCATTATCAACAAGGGGATGGTGGGGTTTAACTGCAGCAAGCCATCTTTGACTCGATGGCTATCCTGAACTACGACTGCAAGTAACTCTTTTGAGGTGGCGCACACGAGTCCACATATTCACCATATCAATACACCACTATGGATCCGCTCCCGTCTCCCTACGAGAACGCCATCCATAGCACTCACGCTTATCTTGCGTATTTTAGAGTATCCACTTTCACTTGTCTATGAACTGTACATGCAACCCAGAAGTCCTTTACCGCGGACACGGCTATTCGAATAGATGATATTAACCCTGCAGGGGTGTACTTCTTCACACACGCTCTCACCACTTACCGCCATTTACACGACATGTACTCGGCAACCTTCAAGCAGAAGCCCAACGAGGGTGTCGGCCACGACCTGACTAACCACACAAGTCTCTCGTCCAGGTTTATCGCCTATTCGGGTTCCATACGCAAGGAGATCCAGCCGGGTTGTCGCTCACGGCCCCAAACGATGTGAGCAGGGTTCCCAAGCCCACCATTCGGGTGCCACTTGGTACACCGTGCCATTGTGCCTAGTCTGTCACTTGGTAGACTACTAACACTACCTACAAACACCAGAAACTAGTTGCAACTCCTGGACAAAGATCAAGTTGATTAATAAGTCAAGAGAGCTTGGAGCGCCCGGAGCCCAATGTGTGGTAGTAACTGTTCATGGATCACAAACACAGAACTCAGTTCCTGAGGACGGCTTCAATGAGACAACTGACCATGTACTCCTACATGGCCTCTCATTGCCACCTTTACCAAATCGTGTTCACACACTTAGGTCACACATAGTAGGACATGTTCACACACCTCCAATTCATCCCCGATGAATCAGACCTGACTCAACTCTAAGCAGTAGCAGGCATGACAAACAAGCATGAATGAGTAGGCACATCAGGGCTCAAACAACTCCTACTCATGCTAGTGGGTTTCATATATTTATTGTGGCAATGACAGGTCATGCAGAGGAAAGGCGGTTCAACTACCGCAGCATGTAACAGTTGAATCGTTGTTGTCCTAATGCAGTAAAAGAGAGCAGGAGCGAGAGAATGGGATTATATCGGAATGAACAAGGGGGTTTTGCTTGCCTCGCACTTCTGAAGATAATATAGCTCTTCATCGGTGTCATTGATCTCATCGTCGGAACCACATCTACTGAGAGGGAACAATTACCGGCAACAGAGAGGAAACACAATCAATGCAATGCAACATTATGATGCATGATCATGACATGGCAACATGCTGGTGTTTTGAGCTAATGCAGCTAGCAACAAAGTTAAATGAAGTTGGTTTGAACCCTAAGTTCAAATCCAAACTCCATATGTGAAATTCAAATGTCATTTATATGATTTGTCCTAAACATCAGCCATAAGTTGTTCTAACATGCATGAAAATGATACAGATGGATAGATTGGATTTTTCTGATAATTCTTCATATATAATTTGTTTCATTTGGAGTTACGGTTGATTTTATATGATTTTTAGAAGTTTTGGATATTTTCTGAAATTAAATAAATCAAATAGATTTATTTAAAATCCAGAAAAGCATTACTGCGTCAGCCTGACGCCAGAATGACGTCATCAGGTCAACAGCATCGGCCCAGGTCAAACCTGACGCCAGGACCCACTGGTCAGTGACTAGGCTAATTAAGTTAGAATAAACTAAACTAATTAATAGGGGGCTGGCCCCACCTGTCATTGACCGAGGGAGGTCAAACCCCTGGTCAACAGGGCCTAACTAGCCGGCGGCTCGTCGCCGGTGGCAACAGGCGCGGCGGAGGGCTCGGGCTCGCTCCTCCGGCGTCCAAATGGATGGAGGAGAGCGGCTACGGAGAGCTGGAGGTCACCCGCGCCCGTTGCAGCAAGCAGCAGCAGCTAGGGCGGCCGGAGACGATGGCCTCGAGCTTGGCAGCGGCGGCCGGAGCTCGGGCATGCTCGGGTTCGGCGCTATGAGGCACGACAGGGGGCGCGGAGGGGTGCTGCGAGCTCCTGGGAGTGCACTGAGTGCAGTGAGGCGCTCGGTTTGGACAGAGGCGAACCAAAACAACGACGGCGACAAGTCCGGCGCTGGTGAGGTCTCGGCCTTGACGGAAACAAGGGCTACGATGAGCTAATGAACATGGAAGCAGGGGGAATCGGTAGAGAGGCTCACGGCGAGGCGGACGATGGTCTCAGCGAGCTCGAGGAAGCACCCGAGAGAGCGGAGCGGCGAGGGGGATCTCCGGCGGTCCGAGGTTGAAGACGGTGATAGGGCGGTGTTGCAGTGTGTCCCGACTTGCTTGACTTGGCGGAGAGGTCGGGGACGATGTGGCGGAGCTCCTGGACGCGTCGAGGGGTCGAGGGGAAGGCGGTGGTTCCGGTGGTGGCGAGCGGCGTCGGCTGCAGCGCTCGGTTGCGGTTTGTTCTTGCGAGAGAGAGGGCCAGAGGAGGGGATGAGGACGGGAGGAGAGCAGAGAGTGAGGGGAAACTGAGAGGGGGGGCCTCGGGCGTCTCCAGACGTGGATTAGGACGAAGGAGAGGCCTCCAGCGCGAAGCAGGAGGTGGCCGGCGTCGACGCGCATGCGTCCAGCACGCAGTTGCTTCGAGGCGAGGGGGAGGAAGACGACTGGCAGCTGGGCTGCACAGTAACGGGCCGCAAAGGTGGGCTGGTATCCCTAGTGGGCCTCAAGGTAAGTCTATGTAACTCTCTCTCTCTCTTATTTCTGTTTTCTATTTCTGACATTTGTTTTAATTTGGTTTTTGAACCAAACTAATTTGTTGCTTCTGATAAATTTTGCAGGGACTAAAAAGGATTATTCCAAAGCCCCTCAACAAAAATCAGAATTATTGGAGCAATAATTATTTATAGTATTTATTTGCTCCAATTCAAAATACAATATGTGTTAATTCAACAATACAAAATGTCATGCAAAAATGTGCATCACCTCTAGTTGCTGTTTCCAGCATTTTCCAAAAATGATGAACGTTTTTGAAGGCCATTTGGGTTCACTGAAAAATATTTCAGTTGAACCTGGTGGATTCCTTTAATGCTAGGGTTTGGACAATCCCCATTTCAACTTCATTTTAAAAGTTAAACATGATGCACACATGAAGGGCTAGCCTACTGCATACCAGGACCAGGGATGTGACATATAAAGTATGCTATGTTGCGTACCAAACCTATTGTATACCTTGCTCTGAGTTTGGCAAGGGAGTAAAATTTTGATCTAGGAGTAGATCACTGGACAGCGGTCAAGAATATCCTTAGTGAGGACTAAGGAAATATTTCTCGATTATGGAGGTGATAAAAGAGCCCGTCCTAAAGAGTTACATCGGTGCAAGCTTTTACACCGATCTAGATGACTCTAAGTCTCAGTCTGGATACATATTGAAAGTGGGAGCAATTAGCTAGAGTAGCTCCGTGCAGAGCATTATAGACATAGAATATTTGCAAAATACATACGGCTCTGAATGTGACAGACCCGTTGACTAAACTTCTCTCATGAGCAAAACATGATCACACCTTAGTACTCTTTGGGTGTTAATCACATATCGATGTGAACTAGATTATTGAATCTACTAAACCTTTTGGGTGTTGGTCACATGACGATGTGAACTATGAGTGTTAATCACATGCAGATGTGGATATTAGTGTTAAATCACATGGTGATGTGAACTAGATTATTGACTCCAGTGCAAGTGGGAGACTGAAGGAAATATGCCCTAGAGGCAATAATAAAGTTATTATTTATTTCCTTATTTCATGATAAATGTTTATTATTCATGCTAGAATTGTATTAACCGGAAACTTAGTACATGTGTGAATACATAGACAAACATAATGTCACTAATATGCCTCTACTTGACTAGCTCGTTGAATCAAAGATGGTTGTGTTTCCTAACCATAGACATGAGTTGTCATTTGATTAACGGATCACATCATTAGAGAATGATGTGATTGACTTGACCCATTCCGTTAGCTTAGCACTTGATCGTTTAGTATGTTGCTATTGCTTTCTTCATGACTTATACATGTTCCTATGACTATGAGATTATGTAACTCCCGCTTATCGGAGGAACACTTTATGTGCTACCAAACGTCACAACATAACTGGGTGATTATAAAGGTGCTCTACAGGTGTCTCCGAAGGTACTTGTTGAGTTGACGTATTTCGAGATTAGGATTTGTCACTCCGATTGTCGGAGAGGTATCTCTAGGCCCTCTCTGTAATGCACATCACTATAAGCCTTGCAAGCAATGTGACTAATGAGTTAGTTGCGGGATGATGCATTACATAACGAGTAAAGAGACTTGCTGGTAACGAGATTGAACTAGGTATTGAGATACCGACGATTGAATCTGGGGCAAGTAACATACCAATGACAAAGGGAACAACGTATGTTGTTATGCGGTTCGACCGATAAAGATCTTCGTAGAATATGTAGGAGCAAATATGGGCATCTAGGTTCCGCTATTGGTTATTGACCAGAGAGATGTCTCGGTCATTGAGGGAGTCCTGGATTAAGGGGTCCTCGGACAGCCGGACTATATACTTTGGCCGGACTGTTGGACTATGAAGATACAAGATTGAAGACTTCGTCCCGTGTCCGGATGGGATTCTCCTTTGTGTGGAAGGCAAGCTTGGCAATTCGGATATGTAGATCTCCTTCTTTGTAACCGCCTCTATGTAGCCCTAGCCTCCTTCGGTGTTTATATAAACCGAAGGGTTTAGTCTGTAGGACGACAACAATCATTATCATAGGCTAGCTTCTAGGGTTTAGCCTCTATGATCTCGTGGTAGATCAACTCTTGTAATACTCATATCATCAAGATCAATCAAGCAGGAAGTAGGGTATTACCTCCATCGAGAGGGCCCGAACCTGGGTAAATATCGTGTCCCCCGCCTCCTGTTACCATTAGCCTTAGACGCACAGTTCGGGACCCCCTACCCGAGATTCGCCGGTTTGACATCGGCATTGGTGCTTTCATTGAGAGTTCCACTGTGCCGTCACGATAAGGCTTGATGGCTCGCCTTATTGTCAAGGACAACATCACCTCTGGGGGAGCCCTGGCTGTAGGCCAGACTCTCCGGTTGGGCGGCTTCGTCATGACCGCCCGTTCGGCCACTGCACCGACGATGACTTCTGAGGTCATCAAGAACAGCCTCCACGTCAGCTCAAAATTCACTGAGCAGATGGATCCAATGGAGCTCTCCTCCCTGAACGAGCTCTTGGATCGCATCGCCGCCCTGGGAGTCGCTATGGACTATGATCGGATCGGGCTTAAACCCGACCAAAGAGAGATTAACTCTCCGACGGTCACCCATCAGATAGCGGTGGTGGAGGAACAATGCAGCGATTCTTCCTATCTTTTGAGGACGAACTATGTCCGGATTCCTGAGCTCTCCGAGCCGAATACCCGTCTACGTGAGGACATGGCCCAGGCTCTGAACCTAGAATCGGGCAGCGGGCCAGAAACATTGGGCAACATCCCGGAGTCCGAGCTGCCAAGCTCGGGAGCTCCTCCGCCCCTGGGTCTTAGATCGGGTCCAGATTTGGATTTAAATCTACCCACCCACCCAGACACAAGTGATCTTTCCCACATTAGACAAGAGCCCCAAGAGACAGTACATCACTTCTGGGCCAGATTCCTCCTTGTAATGAGCAAGGTTAAGGACTGTCGCGAGGAAGACACAATCTTATTCTTTTGCAAAAATTGCACGGACAAGGGAATTCTCAACGCCATAAGTCGTCGTGACATAGCACGCTTCGCTGACTTGGCGGCCATAGTACAGAAATACTGTGCGATGGAAAGCGCATGGAAAACCCAAACAAAATTCTGGGATCCTCCGGCTCTCACTAAACCCCTCGTCCGAACAAAAAGGGTGCACTCTCGCAAGTCACCCGATCCAATCGCAAAGAAACCAAAGCCCACTACAGGGCGTGGAACCATATTGGAGGGATGGCTCAATGGGCCATGCAAAATTCACAGTACACCGGATACCATACCAACACACAGCCTGAGAGCATGTTGGATACTCTGGCAGGTGGCCAAGATCGGTGAGGATCTCCTCATCAATAATACCGCAGAGCACCATCCTGCAGAAAATAATAATACAGTATTGACAGCCTTCAAGACTTTCACCTCAAATAATAGGCATAAGCGAGCACTTCGCAGCCTCGCCAAAGTCTGTCACGTTGCAGCAATAAATCCATGGAACGACAAGGCCATAACCTTCAATGCCAGTGACGAACCTCAATTCCGAACAGTCCGAGCACCAGCCGCTTTGGTCCTTAGTCCAATTGTGGACGGCTTCCAGCTTACTAAAGTGCTCATGGACGGTGGCAGCAGATTAAATCTCATCTACGAGGAAACTCTTAACAAAATGGAAATAGACAAGAGCCGCATTGAGCAAAGCAGCATAACTGTCGGTGTCAAAACCGGCGGATCTCGGGTAGGGGGTCCCGAACTGTGCGTCTAGGCGGATGGTAACAGGAGACAAGGGACACGATGTTTTTACCCAGGTTCGGGCCCTCTCGGTGGAGGTAAAACCCTACTCCTGCTTGATTAATATTGATGATATGGGTAGTACAAGAGTTGATCTACCACGAGATCAGAGAGGCTAAACCCTAGAAGCTAGCCTATGGTATGATTGTTGTTCGTCCTATGGACTAAAACTCTCCGGTTTATATAGACACCGGAGAGGGTTAGGGTTACACAGAGTCGGTTACAATCGGAGGAAATCTTCATATCAAATCGCCAAGCTTGCCTTCCACGCCAAGGAAAGTCCTATCCGGACACGGGACGAAGTCTTCAATCTTGTATCTTCATAGTCCGGTAGTCCGGCCAAAGGTCATAGTCTGGCCATCCGGACACCCCCTAATCCAGGACTCCCTCAGTAGCCCCCAAACCAGGCTTCAATGACGACGAGTCCGGCGCGCAAGTTTGTCTTCGGCATGGCAAGGCGGGTTCTTCTCCAAATTCCATGTACCTGTCGGATAGTGTCCGGCTTCTGGTGCGTGTTGCTCTTCTCAGCTTCTATGCCCAATAATGACCATCTTCCATGTGTCAAACGAATGCAAAAAATCAGGGGTGTTTTTCATTTACCCCCCCAGTCGCGTAAATGAGCCGCCCATAAAAGAGACGGGGGTTTAGATCCAATTCACACCACCTTCCCTCCGCGAGTATTCATCAGAGCGCTTTCGACAGAGATCCATTCCACCATGGCCGGTCGAAGCAGCTCCTCCTCTCGCCTCTCTAGCCCTCGGCCCGGAGATTGGGAGCGGTGTTCCGTCCCGCATAGCAAGCTAGTAGTGCTTCAATCCAAGGGGCTCCTCCCCCCAGCATATATGGTCCCAGTTCGAGCCGGGATCGGCACCTAGAGCGGCGGAGAGCAGGCGGAGAGCGTCCCCAATCCCTCTCAAGGAGAGCGGGTATGCCTAGTCCCTTATTTAATAAGAGGACTCGGATTTCCAATTCATCAGTTTCTCCGAGGGCTACTGGAGTTCTACGGCCTCCAGCTACACAACCTCACACCTGCCTCCATTCTGCATGTTGCGGGCTTCGTGGCCCTCTGCGAGCTGTTTTTGGGCATCGAGGCCCATTTCGCATTGTGGAAGAGGTTGTTCTGCCTTGTGCCCCGCTCTCAGGAGGGGTCAATTTATCAAGTGGGCGGAGCTGAACTATGGCGCATCGCCGGGACCGGATATCTATCCGGTACCCCAAAGAAGGCATCCGAGGACTGGCCTTCGGAATGGTTTTATATGGATGACGTCCCCCTGCCGGACCCTGTACGGATCGGCCTCCCTGAGTTTAACAACGCTCCCTTGAAGAAACTCCTGAGCTGGCGCCCACGAAACCCTCAGAGGGAAACTGATAGGGATGTCCTTTACCTGATGAGCCGGATAAGATTGTTGGCTCATTCCGGATTGACCATGATCAAGGTCATGGCCACATGCATTACGCGGGGGGTGCAGCCGCTTCAGTACAGAGGCCACCCCATGTGGGATTTCAACAGAGAGGATGACGCCACCCGGTGCGGTCGCAAGGGGCCGGATTCGACCGCCACTCTAACGAAGATCTTATCCGCTTTGTACAAGGGAGAAGAAGAGGAATTCCTCCGTGTCAACCCACGGGGCGTATTCTCTATGTACAGTCCTCCAAGCTGGGTGAGCAAACACTTTCACTTGTCTACCCACTTTCAAAATTCCCATAATTGAGTACTTAGTCTAGCGATGTTAACGTAGGAGCTACGCCAGACTTGAAGGAGATAAACAACCCTCCTCCGCAACCCAAGGACCCAGAATGGTCCCTCGATCCGGACCCAAGAGGACCCAGACTTATGTGTGGAGTTAATTGATGGGGTGTTTCATCAATTGAGTAAGGACAACACCTTAGTGGCCATTACGGCCGACTATCCCGGACTACTTCCGGCCTCAAAGGTAACCAAGACCGAAGTCCCAGTACTTTCAAGAGGATTCATCCATGCTTTATTTTGATTGCCGTAAACCAATAGTGTTTCGCTTTGCAGGGGAAATCCTTGAGGCAGAGGGCCGAGCCCGCGGTGGGTAGCCAACAAGGGCCATTGAAGCCAGGCGGGCTAAAAAGAAGTGCGGAACGGATCGAGATTTCGTCGCAACGGTACGGCGTGTAATTTTAACGCCTAGGGTTTATGCCCTCAAGTCACACTAACGCCCATGCTCTCCTTAGGAGGAAGAGCGCCCGCCGGACTATATCCACCGGCCAGGCTTCAAGGCCGGGTCCGGAAGTGGAGGCGAACACGGGGGGCGCACCGGACGCTCCTCTGACAGAGGACGCGGATGGGCTATCTGCCACCAATTCAGAGGTGGAGAGTGTCGTGAACCACATGCGTCGCCGGGCTGTTCTTCATGACGCATCTTTTTCCCAAGAGGCGTTGGACGCCTTAATACGGGAGATGCGTATCTCCGTGCCGCTCAAAATGGTCTAGCCAGAGCCACAGAGCAGTATGTGAAAGACATACGGGTGAGTAAATCTGATGGTTATATATGTCAGTAGCCCCTGATACTTGAAACAGTTAAGATAACTGATTTAAGGATCATATGTTATGCAGGGTCTTACAAAGAAGAACACCCAACTGTCCCAGGAGCTGGAAGAGTGCAAGGCCTAACTCGAGGCCACACTGGCCGCTTCAGAGAATGCCAAGGGGACCCCCTCAGGTAATATATGCTTCGAAAGATAATTCTGCTGTGAAGTGCGACATATGTGCAATTCTGACAATAACAGTGCAGATGGGGCCGGAGTGAATCCGGACAAGCAGCAACTCCTGAGCCAGTTAAAGGCCGGCGAGAGTGTGCTGACGAGGGTGAGGCAAGAGAAGAACAAGCTTCAAGACTCCAATACCCAGCTGGGCGAGGAACTAAAGGATGTTCGTGCTCAGCTATCTGATTCTGTAAAGGAGAATCGGCGACTTCGACGCGGCATTTTTAGTAAGTGCTTAAACGAATCTTCGAAAAAAGAGTTCGGCGAGGAAGTCGATTGACAGAGCTATGTCTGTAGATGTGCTGACAGGTCGTCCTGCGGAGGAGATGCCCGGTTCAGCGGGGGACCTTCTTCCCGAGCTATTGCAACTGCACGAACGAGTTCGGCAGGCGATGCAAGGCTTCGTCCAGGCTATGTGTCCATCCCTCTCCGTGCTCGAAGGCCTTGGAGAGCTTGCAGAGAAGCCGGAGGGAGTGCGGCAGTGCTTCCGGTTGTGGAAGATATCGGCCTGCCATCAAGGTGCCAGGGAGGCCTGGGCCATGGTGAAGACTCGGTACACGAAGGCTGACCCGAACCACATGTGTCACGCCCAATATGCGACCCTATCCAAAAGGAACTCGAAGGTCCCACCAAGGATAGACCCGCATATTGAAACGCTTTTGCAAGGTGGATATCATTACATCAAGATTACATAATAGATGGGGATACATACAAGAGGCATACAATGCCACACGAATACAACATCACAATACATAACAGCATCATCCGACTATGGATGAAACACAAACAGAAACTCAAACAACATCCACCCTGCTAGCCCAGGCTGCCGACCTGGAACCTATCCCTGATTGAAGAAGCAGAAGAAGAACTCAACGCAAGCAAACATCACTCTCGCGTCATGATCATCGCATAAACCTGTACCTGCAATTGTTGTTGTAGTAATCTGTGAGCCACGAGGACTCAGCAATCCCATTACCATGGGTATCAAGACTAGCAAAGCTTAAAGGGAAAGGAAGGGGTAAAGTGGTGAGGCTGCAACAGCGACTAAGCATATATGGTGGCTAACATACGCAAATAAGAGCGAGAAGAGAGCAAGCGGAATGGTCGTGAGCTAGTAATGATCAAGAAGTGATCCTGAACTCCTACTTACGTCAAACATAACACAGAAACCGTGTTCACTTCCTGGACTCCACCGAAAAGAGACCATCACGGCTAAACACACGGTTGATGCGTTTTAATTCGGATCTGGTGTCAAGTTATCTACAACCGGACATTAACAAATTCCCATCTGCCAATAACCGCAGGCACGGCTTTCGAAAGATTATACCCTGCAGGGGTGTCCCAACTTAGCCCATGACAAGCTCTCGCGATCAACGAAGGAATAGACCTTCTCCCAGGAAGACCCGATCAGACTCGGAATCCTGGTTTACAAGACATTTCGACAATGGTAAAACTAGACTAGCAAGACCGCCCGATGCGCCGACAATCCCGATAGGAGCTGCACATATCTCGTTCTCAGGGCAACACCGGATGAACACTACGTACAACTAAAACCAGCCCTCGAGTTTCCCCGAGGTGGCGCTGCAAGTGGATCTGGTTCGGACCAACACTTAGACAAGCACTGGCCCGGGGGGGGGCTGTAATAAAGATGACCCTTGGGTTAATTACTCCCAAGGGAAATATAGGTGGTGGTGAGGCAAATGGTAAAAGTCAATGTTGGGCCTTGCTGGAGGAGTTTTATTCAAAGCGAACTGTCAAGGGGGTCCCATAAATCACCCGACCGCGTAAGGAACGCAAAATCCGGGAACATAACACCGGTATGACAGAAACTAGGGCGGCAAGAGTGGAACAAAACACCAGGCATAAGGCCGAGCCTTCCACCCTTTACCAAATATATAGATGCATTAATAATATAAGAGATATTGTGATATCCCAACCAAAATCCTGTCCACCATGGAGAAATCTTCGACTTCACCTGCAACTAGCAACGCTATAAGAGGGGCTGAGCAAAGCGGTAACATAGGCAAACAACGGTTTGCATAGGAAAGGTGTCAAAGGTTAGAGGTTCATGGCAACATGGGATGGCTCGACAAACAGATGATGGGTAGTGCAGCAAAGTGATAGAACGAAGCAACTAGCATAGCAATGATAGTAGTGAGATCCAGGGTAGTGGTCATCTTGCCTGAAATCCCGCAAGGAAGAAGAACGAGTCCATGACGAAGACGAACGGACGTGGTCGAACGAATCCTCACAACTCCGGAACAAAACCGAAGGCAACCCGGAAAGAAGCAAACAACATGGTAAATGCACAAGCATAAACATGGCATGATGCACAAACAAGTATGATGCATGTCCGGTTTAATGAGGCATGGCATGGCAAAGTGCACAAACAATACTACAAGTTAAGTGGAGCTCAATATGCAACGAGTTGCATATTGAAGAAACACCACATCGAGTTATTTAGTTGATCTTGTTTAAGCTACCAAACAATATTAAATGTTGTTAAACATGGCAAGAGGTGAAGCATAATGAAACTAACTATCTAGGCAAGTTTAAATGAGGCCGGAAGTAACAAACAACAATTCTGGAAAATCCCCATATGCATATTTTAGATTCGGTACTGTTCTGCCCTAAACACAATTTTAATATTGTTAAACAGCAAAATAAAGTGCACCATGTTAAACTAGGCATTTTTCCACCCCATTTACATATAAAGTTTAATTAATTTGGAGCTACGGTTATTTAGTTATGAAATAAATCATTTTAGCATGGCATTATGCAAAATAAACACAAACAACATGTTAAACATTTTTAACATAGATGAAAGTGGCATATTATTAATCTACACAATTTTCTGAGCATTTTACATATATAAAACATTTTAATATGATGCACGGTTCATGAGTTATTATATGCATGAAGTTTAGGGTCCAATCTGTAAAAATGCAGTTGTCTGGATAATAGGCAAAAATCGCAGAACGGAAAAAAATGCATTGGGGCCGAATCTGGTGGGCGCAAGCTAACATGTGGTGCACTGGGGCGAGGGATAGGCTGGAGGCTCACCCATGGGCTTCAGCCCAGTCGGAGGAGAGGCCAAGGCAGCAGGCCGGCTTGGTGGGCTGAGGGCGCGGGGCCCGTGGGGCCTGGAGGAGTCGGCGTGCTGGGCTGCAGCTGGGCCATGGCCCACGCGGAGGGGAGGCCGGTCTTCGCCTTGCTCGCGCACAGGCAGGGTGTAGGGACGGCGGCGGCGATCCTCAACGGGGACGGCAGGGGGGGGGGTGGTCCGGCGAGGCCCCCGAGGTCGGGAACGGGCAGATCCGGCCTCGGGGATCCCGGATCCGGCGGCGGACGAGGCCGAGGAGGGGCGAGGAGGTCGGCGACGAACTTGGCGACGGCGACGGCGATAGCAAGCGGCGGCTGCGGTTCTGCGAGGAGAAGAGAGAGCGTGAGGTAGGGAGAAAGAGAGGAAGGAGGGAGGAGCAGGGCGCGAGGGCGAGGTCCCCGA
>NC_041381.1:635656048-635663551 GCF_002162155.2 Triticum dicoccoides
TGACAAGGGGGGCTGCTATATATAGCAGTTTTGCTAGGGTTAGGGGGGTTTGAGGCCGTTTCGGAGTCGTTCGATCTCGATCGGACGGTCCAGAGCGGAGGGGGGTTAGGTAGGTGGGCTAGGCTAACTAGCGGGTTGTGATGAGAGGCCTCGAGCTGAGAGGAGAGAAGAGAAGAGAGGCCCGGCAATAGTTTCGGAGACCGAAACGTCCGACGAATAAACCGACTATATCGCTGTTACATATCTAACGGTTGGGCAGTCAAACAAAATCCAAACGCGACGAAACTTGGCAGGCGGCCTGTCTACACTATAATAAGACCACACGACAAGTTGCAACCCATTCCGAGAACATTTTTATGCCACTTATAAAATAATATTCGGAGGTGCCGCGGGCGCGTGCGAGTGTGGTCGGGCTCAGAACGGACAACGGAGAGAACCGTGGAAACCCGAACGGATGCAAGTTTTATGAAAACATATGGATGCGATGCACATGATGCTATGAGATGAGATGCATAACAAGAACAAAATGCAAAACAAACGACAAAAACCCAACCACGAAGGAAATATCATATAGCATCTCCAGAAAAGGCAAGAGTAGGAGTTATGAATATGGAAAGTTGTATCCGGGGCGTTACAACACTCCACCACTACGAGAGGATCTCATCCCGAGATCTAGGATGGCACCGGAGGGAAAAGGAAGAGGAATATAAGCGGTAAAACTAAGTTGCTTCTTCGACCAATGAGTGAAACCACGAACCTTGAGAGGTTGAACAATTAGAGATGAACGAGATTGCAAACAATCCGTTAGAAAAGAGGAACGAGGAACATTACGGGAACTTGAAGGTTGCAAAGACATGAATCAAGAGTTTAATGGACAAGATAGAATTCGAAACCACTCCGGTTAAAACAAGATGAGAGAGGAAGAATTTGGGCAGCACTCCGGTTGAACATGGAAGGAATAGAACATGAACTTGAGAAGATGGGAAGATACTTGATGAAATCAACAACACACTGCCTCCGGAACTATTGAAGGAATGGCACAAGGGGTAAGAAGGATTTCAGACAACACTCCGATTGAAATGATAGGCAAAACTTGATAAGATGAAAGAACATGAATGAGAACACAACACTCCGGTTAAATGGATAAGCACGAAAAGAACATGATCTTGACCAAACATGGGAATGGGTGAGGAGAGCAACATCACAATGACTCTGTAACAAAAGAATAGAAGTTAGACCATTGGGATAAAGGGATGGAGAAGAAAATGACAACTTGTGCCACAAATGAGCTTGGAAAGCATCCTTGCAAAGAAGGATTGAATGGAGTTGTTGGAAAACCAACAACAAAAAGAATAAGCTTGTAGTGGGCTTATGGAAAACATCCCAAAATTATGAGGTGACAACCGGCCACTAACGGAAACAATTGCTTGCTTGAGAACAATGAAGAGATGAAAAACCTCTTTCACCGAGAAGGATATGGAGAAAGCTTGGATCATTGATAAGCACCACAATAGCAACATTCCTTAGGGAAGGATGTAGGTGAAATCTATACCAAGATAACTCCAAAGAAGAAGTTGATTGGTCGAAAAGATCTCTTGAACAAAGAGAAACTGATGGATTTAAAATACCTCATTCTTGAGAACATGTGAATCAAGAAACACGAACTCAAAATTATCAAGAATGACATAACACCACCTCAAGTGATAAGGTAGAAAGAATTGCACTTTGAAATGCAAGAAGAAGAATACTTGAACTCCCCAAAACAAAACATGTGTTGAGCACCATGTTTATTTTTGAGTATAGCTTGGCGGATCTTAACTTCGAGAGAAATCTTGAAGAACAATTGAAGAATGAAAAGAATCCTTGATGAACTATCGTGTAGAGCCTCCATGAAGAACTCCGGTAATGAAAGGATGATAGAAAGAAAGAGAAGTTGAAAACACAAGGTGAAGCCTTGCAATGATTTAGATGGAGCTTTGCGATGATATAACTGAGAGAACTTGGAACTCCGGAAAGAAAAGATGAATACTAGAACCGAGAATTACTTCATCATGAACAATCTCCGGAAGAAGGAATTAATCACTTGGATGAAACAAGAATAAGAATTATGTCATGCCTATCCTTCACCAATTTAAATTGATGACAAACAACGGATATGGCATACTACTTATTCTCGTAGAAATGATTGAGAGAGATATAGCGTAAACTTGGGAAGGTCTTCAACGAACCACCGGTAGGATTGAAAAGAATGAATGGATTGATACAATAACAAAGGAAAAAGAATCTGAATGAACCACCGTAAGAATTGAAAATGAACGAAGAAAAGATAAAGAAACACCGGGAAGAATTTGAAAATGAACGAAGATACCTGAGTGGATTTAGATACATGAGGACGAAGAGATCATGAACTAATTAGAGGATATTTGAATGATCCACCAGTTAAATTTGGAGAACAAGAGTTGAAGGTTGAGAATGAGAAATATTCAGAAATGATGGCATTCAGATTATCAATAAAGGAAGCAACTCCTGAAATGCGTCGGATGGTTGAAAAGAATTCTCACAATGGAAAACAATTGTGAGAGGATGACATAAGCTAGAACTATGAATCTTCAAGAGAACGGACCAAGATTTAGAGGAAACACTTCTTCGGTCTTCAAATGTTGAGAATGATGATGAGAACCACCATGACAATTGTTGAGATACTCCGGGAGAATGAAAAGCGAAGGGGGTTGAGCCAACGATGAAAAGAATTTGAAAGATCTTGGAGAAAGACATATGACTGATGATAATTCATTCTTACATCAAACTTGGAAATGAATTTGAGAATGGCTCCGGGGGATTAGAAGAGTCAGGTAAGATTCTGGGAAAAGACCTGTGGGTTAGGGCCCACTGAAAAGGAACACCGTTGAAATAATTTTTAAAGAGAGGTTGCACGGTTTGAAATAAATGGCTTGAATGAGATAACAACCTCGAAATATCTTGAACGGATTGAGAATGGAAACATAAGTCTTCTGAGATATCTTGAGCACTCCGGATAAGAATAGAGAGAGGTGAACAATTAAGAGGTGCACCGACGTGGAAAAACATTTGAAACGAGGAAAGGGATATGATCAACACCGAAAGCTTGAATTAAATCCACCGGAAAAGAATACGAGAATGAAGATTGATGAACTTGAAGCTCGTGAGCATCTTCACGAGGGATCACTGGTTCAGAACATTGATTGAAAAGAGTGAATGAGACTTCACATGAATAAATGGATACTTGATTAAGAAATCTGGGTCCTTGAAGAAAAAAGGGGGGGAGGGAGGGAAAACAAAGGCAACTTGGGACAGATGAAACAAACACCGTTGGGAAACTGAGAGATGATCTTGCGAATGTTGAAATGATCGGATCCACTTGAAAAGAAGCACACAGATTGGAAAGAATTAACATGACAAACTCGATGATCAAAAGGATTAGTACTCCCATAGAAATATGAGAACACCGCTTAGGAAAGGTATGGAATCAACACTTGACTTTGAAGCAACTTGAATACCACAAATAAAACAAAACAAAGGATTGGCTTGCAGAATAAGCCGGAACAAACATATGATAGAGATTCCGTCCGAAGTTTTCGTGGTGGGGCCCACGCGGGCTCGAGTGTACATCACCATCATGTACAAGGCAGTGCACATGACATACAAAGTGTCCCCGAACCAGCATAGCCAAGGGTTCTTTAAGACACAACAAGACCACTGTAAAAACGACCGTGGAAAGGCGGACCACTAGACGTCGAACCCCAATCTCATATCATGCATCTGTCGAAAAGATATTCTAGGAGCTACTTGAATTCCCACCTATAAAACTCCCAAAACTTTCTGGTTATGCAATCTGGTGTTGGGGATACAGGGGAAGCAATATATCTCACCCAAACTAACAATACCTACATCCAGCTGTATCCATCGGTAAACACATAACCAAGAAACCTTCAGAAATCGTGTACCTCAACCTTCGAAAAGCATCCGTTATACGAGTTACGGCAATACTCCCGAGCTCGCCCCAGTACTGGGTTATCGGGGTTATCTCACCAACAACTGCATAAAAGAGATTTTCGATGTCGGCAAACTTAGGTATTCCAGAATTGCAACGATAAAATTGTGACGACAACACCTTAGAGCTCAACTCCCCGGGTCAAAGCCACATAAATAGACAGAGGCACCAAGAACAATGTTCTCGTCACAAAACCATTGGAACGATTCCAAGATACCCGCGTGATCCTAAATAAAAAAAATTACTGAAATTTGAGGAGAGGAAAGACAAAACATCTACGTCAGGAGACCTCACCAGAGCGACGAAGGGGGCTGAGGAGTAAAAAGAATCCTACTCTCCGATATATATAATCCTAAGACTCAAAATAGTTTTCTTCTAGACTCAACAACGACCAACAATCAAGGGGGCTCCTAGGGTCGGTCGAGGCTCTGATTACCAACTTGTCACGCCCAATATGCGACCCTATCCAAAAGGAACTCGAAGGTCCCACCAAGGATAGACCCGCATATTGAAACGCTTTTGCAAGGTGGATATCATTACATCAACATTACATAATAGATGGGGATACATACAAGAGGCATACAATGCCACACGAATACAACATCACAATACATAACAACATCATCCGACTACGGATGAAACACAAAAAAAAACTCAAACGACATCCACCCTGCTAGCCCAGGCTGCCGACCTGGAACCTATCCCTGATCGAAGAAGCAGAAGAAGAACTCAACGCAAGCAAACATCACTCTCGCGTCATGATCATCGCATAAACCTGTACCTGCAACTGTTGTTGTAGTAATCTGTGAGCCACGAGGACTCAGCAATCCCATTACCATGGGTATCAAGACTAGCAAAGCTTAAAGGGAAAGGAAGGGGTAAAGTGGTGATCCTGCAGCAGCGACTAAGCATATATGGTGGCTAACATACGCAAATAAGAGCAAGAAGAGAGCAAGCGGAACGGTCGTGAGCTAGTAATGATCAAGAAGTGATCCTGAACTCCTACTTACGTCAAACATAACACAGAAACCGTGTTCACTTCCCGGACTCCGCCGAAAAGAGACCATCACGGCTACACACACGGTTGATGCATTTTAATTCGGATCTGGTGTCAAGTTATCTACAACCGGACATTAACAAATTCCCATCTGCCAATAACCGCAGGCACGGCTTTCGAAAGATTATACCCTGCAGGGGTGTCCCAACTTAGCCCATGACAAGCTCTCGCGATCAACGAAGGAATAGACCTTCTCCCAGGAAGACCCGACCAGACTCGGAATCCTGGTTTACAAGACATTTCGACAATGGTAAAACCAGACCAGCAAGACCGCCCGATGCGCCGACAATCCCGATAGGAGCTGCACATATCTCGTTCTCAGGGCAACACCGGATGAACACTACGTACAACTAAAACCAGCCCTCGAGTTTCCCCGAGGTGGCGCTGCAAGTGGCTCTGGTTCGGACCAACACTTAGACAAGCACTGGCCCGGGGGGGGGGCTGTAATAAAGATGACCCTTGGGTTAATTACTCCCAAGGGAAATATAGGTGGTGGTGAGGCAAATGGTAAAAGTCAATGTTGGGCCTTGCTGGAGGAGTTTTATTCAAAGCGAACTGTCAAGGGGGTCCCATAAATCACCCGACCGCGTAAGGAACGCAAAATCCGGGAACATAACACCGGTATGACGGAAACTAGGGCGGCAAGAGTGGAACAAAACACCAGGCATAAGGACGAGCCTTCCACCCTTTACCAAATATATAGATGCATTAATAATATAAGAGATATTGTGATATCCCAACCAAAATCCTGTCCACCATGGAGAAATCTTCGACTTCACCTGCAACTAGCAACGCTATAAGAGGGGCTGAGCAAAGCGGTAACATAGGCAAACAACGGTTTGCATAGGAAAGGTGTCAAAGGTTAGAGGTTCATGGCAACATGGGATGGCTCGACAAACAGATGATGGGTAGCGCAGCAAAGCGATAGAATGAAGCAACTAGCATATCAATGATAGTAGTGAGATCCAGGGTAGCGGTCATCTTGCCTGAAATCCCGCAAGGAAGAAGAACGAGTCCATGGCGAAGACGAACGGACGTGGTCGAACGAATCCTCACAACTCCGGAACGAAACCGAAGGCAACCCGGAAAGAAGCAAACAACATGGTAAATGCACAAGCATAAACATGGCATGATGCACAAACAAGTATGATGCATGTCCGGTTTAATGAGGCATGGCATGGCAAAGTGCACAAACAATACTACAAGTTAAGTGGAGCTCAATATGCAAAGAGTTGCATATTGAAGAAACACCACATCGAGTTATTTAGTTGATCTCATTTAAGATACCAAACAATATTAAATGTTGTTAAACATGGCAAGAGGTGAAGCATAATGAAACTAACTATCTAGGCAAGTTTAAATGAGGCCGGAAGTAACAAACAACAATTCCGGAAAATCCCCATATGCATATTTTAGATTCGGTACTGTTCTGCCTAAACACAATTTTAATGTTGTTAAACAGCAAAATAAAGTGCACCATGTTAAACTAGGCATTTTTCCACCCCATTTACATATAAAGTTTAATTAATTTGGAGCTACGGTTATTTAGTTATGAAATAAATCATTTTAGCATGGCATTATGCAAAATAAATACAAACAGTATGTTAAACATTTTTAACATAGATGAAAGTGGCATATTATTAATCTACACAATTTTCTGAGCATTTTACATATATAAAACATTTTAATATGATGCACGGTTCATGAGTTATTATATGCATGAAGTTTAGGGTCCAATCTGTAAAAATGCAGTTGTCTGGATAATAGGCAAAAATCGCAGAACGGAAAAAAACGCATGCGGGCCGAATCTGGTGGGCGCAAGCTAACATGTGGTGTGCTGGGGCGAGGGAAAGGCTGGAGGCTCACCCATGGGCTTCAGCCCAGTTGGAGGAGAGGCCAAGGCAGCAGGCCAGCTTGGTGGGCTGAGGGCGCGGGGCCCGCGGGGCCTGGAGGAGTCGGCGCGCTGGGCTGCAGCTGGGCCATGGCCCACGCGGAGGGGAGGCCGGTCTTCGCCCTGCTCGCGCACGGGCAGGGTGCAGGGACGGCGGCGGCGATCCTCAACGGGGACGGCAGGGGGGGGGGTCCGGCGAGGCCCCCGAGGTCGAGAACGGGCAGATCCGGCCTCGGGGATCCCGGATCCGGCGGCGGACGAGGCCGAGGAGGAGCGAGGAGGTCGGCGACGAACTCGGCGACGGCGACGGCGACAGCAAGCGGCGGCTGCGGTTCTGCGAGGAGAAGAGAGAGCGTGAGGTAGGGAGAAAGAGAGGAAGGAGGGAGGAGCAGGGCGCGAGGGCGAGGTTCCGACCTGGAAGGTCGCTGGCGGCGGCTCCGGCCTGCGGCGCGGGAGCAGCGAGGCTTCGGCGAGCGGGGTTGGAGCGGGCGAGGAGGCGAGGCGCTGGGGCGCTCGGGGTCGGGC
>NC_041381.1:635663954-635701213 GCF_002162155.2 Triticum dicoccoides
GGAGGAGAGGTGGTGGGAGGCGGCTGGCTGATGATTGGGGGGCACGGATTTCGAGGAGGAGGGAGGAGAAGGCCCAAAAATGACAAGGGGGGCTGCTATATATAGCAGTTTTGCTAGGGTTAGGGGGGTTTGAGGCCGTTTCGGAGCCGTTCGATCTCGATCGGACGGTCCGGAGCGGAGGGGGGTTAGGTAGGTGGGCTAGGCTAACTAGTGGGCTGTGATGAGAGGCCTCGAGCTGAGAGGAGAGAAGAGAAGAGAGGCCCGGCAACAGTTTCGGAGACCGAAACGTCTGACGAATAAACCGACTATATCGCGGTTACATATCTAACGGTTGGGCAGTCAAACGAACTCCAAAGGCGACGAAACTTGGCAGGCGGCCTGTCTACACTATAATAAGACCGCACGACAAGTTGCAACCCATTCCGAGAACATTTTTATGCCACTTATAAAATAATATTCGGAGGTGCCGCGGGCGCGTGCGAGTGTGGTCAGGCTCAGAACGGACAACGGAGAGAACCGGGGAAACCCGAACGTATGCAAGTTTTATGAAAACATATGGATGCGATGCACATAATGCTATGAGATGAGATGCATAACAAGAACAAAATGCAAAACAAACGACAAAAACCCAACCACGAAGGAAATATCATATAGCATCTCCGGAGAAGGCAAGAGTCGGAGTTACGAATATGGAAAGTTGTATCCGGGGCGTTACAACATGGCCGAGGTCAACCCTGTGGGGCCTGACGGAAAGGAGATCCCTGTCAGTTTAGTGTATGGCCAGGTAGAGCTGGCTGCCAAGTATTCTCAACAGGACTGTAAATTAGACAGCCTATTGGATGGTATTGAAGAAGAATATACCGAGTCAAATTGACTATGTAATTTAAAATGACATGCAAAATGCCTTCTAGCCGGATTGTAGATCGTTTGTCATTGCGGACCTTTTCGCTTCGACCTATGGACCCGATAGTCCGGAGTGTGTCTGAATACCCTCTCGGTTATGTAAGAACCTGGGCATGCATGGAGACCAGGCGTAGGGGTCATAAGTGCTTTAGCAGACAAGTGCCCAACTAGTTATGTTATATTACATGGTTAGTAAGAAACATCTTCCAGGGAGAATAGTTCCGTTAGGGGTTCCTTTCCCTGGGAGGCAAGCCCTAAAGTGCATGTCCGGACTGTGAGAAAAAAGCAGAAAAGCATCTGGGGGCAGATAAATAAACAAGAAAAATCATCTTTTAGTTCACCGACCGAATATTCCCTTAAGAACGCTAGCTTTCGGCTTCACCCAGTCTGAGGTACACATCCGGCTGACCTGGCAGTAACAATCGCAGAGGTGCTCCCTTTACCACCCAGCCGAACAAACGGGAACGTAGGGGTAAGCACAGGAGCCAGGCAACCTAGCTTGGCCAAAACTTAAGTCATATCGATGCATATAATGGTGTATAAAAGGTTCATGCGGAAGTGTCACACATGTTTTGGGCATGATGCCCGTTTATATAAACTTCTGATAAAGAAACCCCCAGGTATAATGAGCGCGTGTGGCGCGTCAAGTATGTGCGAACAACGCGCAGGCTAGCCCCTAAAGGCTTGGGAGAAAAAGGGAGGGAGAAGGAGAAAAATACCAGGTAGCTAATTTGAAAGAAATAATAAAAAAGGGACAGAGGAAGGAGACGAACACGGAGTCTGGCGCTAGGCGTAGAATCTTCGTAGGCGTGCTGCGTTCCATGGGTTCGGCTCGAGTCAGTTGTCCAATGCATTTCGCAGACGGTATGCTCCACCAGTCAGGACTTGGTCGATTATGAAGGGACCCTCCCATTTGGGCTTTAGTTTGTCCTTTTTCTTGTCTGGGAGACGTAGAACTAGTTCGCCAATGTTATAAGTTTTGGCCCGTACTTCTCTGCTTTGATATCTTCGAGCCTGCTGTTGATAGAATGCGGAACGGGCTTTTGCCACGTCGTGCTCCTCCTCCAATGTGTCCAAGCTGTCCTGCCGATTGAGCTCGGCTTCTCTTTCTTCGTACATGCGCACGCGAGGCGAGTCATGAATTATGTCGCAGGGCAGGATTGCCTCTGCGCCGTATACCATAAAAAATGGTGTGAATCCGGTAGTGCGATTCGGCGTGGTCCGCAGCCCCCAGAGTACGGAGTCAAGCTCCTCTACCCAGTGCGTGTTAGATTCCTTGAGGGATCGCACTAGTCTGGGTTTGATGCCGCTCATGATGAGACAGTTGGCTCGCTCGACTTGACCGTTAGTTTGTGGGTGATAGACTGAAGCGTAGTCGAGCTTAATGCCCATGTTTTTGCACCAGAGTTTAACTTCGTCGGCAGTAAAGTTTGTGCCATTGTGAGTGATGATGCTGTGGGGGATGCTGTAACGGTGTACAACCCCGGATATGAAGTCTATCACCAGTCCGGATTCTGCGGTCTTTACAGGCTTGGCCTCTATCCATTTGGCCAGGTTATGGGTATGGTTTGTAGGGCGGTAGGCGGCATGTGGCTTTGATTAGCGAATAATTGGCAACCGATGCATCGATGGACTAAGTCCTGAGCGTCTGCCCGGGCCGTCGGCCAATAAAACCCGGTACGGAAGGCCTTGCTTACAAGGGCTCGGGTTGCGGCATGGTGCCCGCCATGTCCGGCGTGAATTTCTGCCACAAGGTTCCGCCCTTCCTCTTTGGAGATACACCTTTGAAGGACTCCGGTGGTGCTTTTCTTATAAAGCTCTCCTTTGTGGACTTTATAGGCTTTAGATCGCCGCACTATGCAGCGTGCCTCATTTTGGTCCTCGGGGAGTTCCTACCTAGTTAAGTAGGCTAAGAATGGTTCTGTCCACGGGGCAATTACTGCCATTATTTCGTGGGCTGAGGGTGTGACTTCATTGACGGAGTCTTCCGTTGTGTCATGGTGTTCTGGGTCAGGCGATGCGGCCTGGTCCGGTTTGTTAGTTCCGGATTCCCCTTCCCACTGTACGGATGGCTTGAATAACCTTTCCAGGAAAATGTTGGGGGGGACTGCATCACACTTTGCGCCGATGCGTGCCAGGACGTCTGCTGCCTGATTATTTTCCCGGGCTATATGTTGGAATTCCAGCCCTTCGAACCGAGCTGACATATTTAGGATGGTATTGCGGTAAGCTGCCATTTTCGGATCTTTGGCGTCAAAGTCTCCGTTTATTTGGGATATCGCGAGGTTCGAATCCCCACACACCTCTAGGCGTTGAATGCCCATGGAGACTGCCATCCGGAGGCCATGTAGAAGGGCCTCATATTCGGCTGCATTGTTGGAGCCCGTATACATTATCTGGAGTACATATTGGACTGTATCTCCTGTTGGGGACGTCAGGACGACGCCAGCCCCCAGACCTGCCAGCATTTTGGAGCCGTCAAAGTGCATGGTCCAGTTGGAATATGTGCCGTACTCTTTAGGGAGTTCGGCTTCAGTCCATTCCGCGACAAAGTCAGCCAAGGCTTGCGACTTGATGGCTCGCCGTGGCTTATATGTTATGTCGAATGGGAGGAGCTCAATGGCCCATTTGGCAATCCGGCCTGTTGCGTCGCGGTTGTTTATGATATCGTTAAGAGGTACTCCGAAGGCTACTGTTATCGAACACTCTTGAAAGTAGTGTCATAGCTTCCGGGATGCCATGAACACTGCGTATGCTATTTTTTGGTAATGCGGGTACCGGGACTTGCATGGAGTGAGGACAGTGGACACGTAGTACACTAGTTTTTGGACAGGGAATTTGTGTCCGTCCATTTCTCGTTCAACGACGAGGACTGCGCTCACAACTTGGTGAGTTGCCACGATGTATAACAACATTGGTTCGCCGATGTTTGGCACGGCCAAGACAGGGTTTGTTGCCAGTATGGCTTTTATTTCTTCGAGTCCGGCCGTGGCGGCATCCGTCCACTCGAAGTGTTCGCTGCGCCGGAGGAGGCGGTAAAGGGGTAATGCCTTTTCCCCCAAGCGGGAGATGAAGCGGCTTAGAGCCGCCACACATCCAGTCAATTTTTGTATTTGCTTGAGATCTTTTGGGATATCCAATTGTGACAGAGCTCGGATCTTGGCTGGGTTTGCTTCAATTCCCCTACCGGATACAATGAAGCCCAAGAGCTTTCCGTCTAGTACGCCGAAAATGCATTTTTCCGGGTTAAGCCTAATGTCATATGTTCGGAGGTTATCGAACGTGAGCCTCAAGTCGTCTATTAGAGTTTCAACATTTTTGGTTTTGACGACCACGTCATCCACGTATGCTTCAACCGTTTTGCCCATCTGGTTGGCCAGACATGTCTGAATCATGCGCTGATATGTTGCGCCGGCGTTTTTTAGCCCGAAGGGCATTGTGTTGAAGCAGAATGGGCCGTATGGGGTGATGAATGCCGTTGCGGCTTGGTCTGACTCTGCCATCTTGATTTGGTGGTAGCCAGAGTATGCGTCGAGGAAACACAATGAATTGTGTCCTGCAGTGGCGTCGATGATTTGATCAATGCGGGGGCGGGGAAAGGGATCCTTTGGGCAGGCCTTATTTATGTCTTTAAAATTGACGCATAGGCGCCAGGATTTGTCCTTCTTTGGTACCATCACCAGGTTTGCTAGCCAGTCCGGATGTTTTATATCTCTGATGAATCCGGCTTCCAGTAGTTTGGCTAGCTCCTCTCCCATGGCTTGTCTCTTGGGTTCGGAGAAACGCCGAAGAGTCTGCTTAACGGGCTTGAATCCTTTTAGGATGTTCAGGCTGTGCTCGGCCAGCCTACGTGGGATTCCTGGCATGTTTGAAGGGTGCCAGGCAAAAATGTCCCAATTTTCTCGTAGGAATTCTCTGAGTGCGACGTCTACATCTGGGTTTAGTTGTGCCCCGATGGAGGCCGTTTTTGTAGTGTCCGTTGGATGGACTTGGAACTTTACTATTTCGTCTGTGACTTGGATCTTTTGTTGAGTATTACATCATCCCTGTCCACTGTGGAGCGCAACACAATTAGTTCCTCGGCCGCTAGGGCTTCGGACAATGCCTCGAGGGCCAGTGCGGCTGTCTTGTTTTCTACGGGGAGCGCTGTGTCCGGATCACTAGCAAGAGTGATGATTCCGTTGGGTACGAGCATTTTGAGCTTCATGTACCCGTAATGGGGTATAGCTTGAAAAATTGTGAATGCTTCTCGCCCTAACAGAGCGTGGTATCCGCTGCTGAACGGGGCCACTTGAAATGTGACCTCCTCGGATCTGTAATTATCCGGCGTGCCGAACACCACATCCAGTGTGATTTTCCCTGAACAACACGCTTCCCGGCTGGGGATTATTCCTCTAAAGGTTGTGTTGCTTCGCTCAATGCGGCTCCAGTCTATTTCCATTTTTCGCAGGGTTTCCTCGTAGATGAGGTTCAGTCTGCTGCCGCCGTCCATGAGTACCTTTGTAAGCCGGAAGCCGTCCACTATCGGACTGAGGACCAGTGCGGCTGGTGCTCGGGCTGTCCGGAATTTAGGTTCGTCACTGGCATTAAAGGTAATAGCCGTGTCACTCCATGGGTTTATTGTTGCTACTTGGTAGACTTCGGTAAGGCTGCGGAGTGTTCGTTTCCTCGCATTGTTTGATGCGAAAGTCTCGAAGACTGTTGACACCGTACTGGCGTTTCTGGGGTGGTGCTCTGCGGATTCTGGAGTTAGAAGCTCCTCGCCACTTCTGGCCACCTGCCGGAGTATCCAACATGCTCTAAGGCTATGAGTTGGTGTGACTTCCCCTGAACTATGAATTTTACAGGGTCCATTGAGCCATCCCTCTAGTACGGTTCCATAACCTATAGAGGGTTTTTGTTTTTTGCTGTCTGGCCCAGGTGCCTGGCGATAATGCGCCCTTTTGTTTCAGACTGGGATTGTATTCAGGGTCGGATTGTCCCAGAATTTTGTTTCGGTTTTTTGAACGCTTTCTGTTGCACAGTACTTTCGTACTATGGATGTCAAGTCGGTGAAGCGTGTAATGTCGCGGCGACTTATGGCGTTAAGGATTCCGATGTCCGTGCAGTTGTTACAGAATAATGAAATTGCATCCCTCTCGCGGCAGTCCTTTATCCTGTTTCAAACCAGGAGGAATCTGGCCCAGTAATGGTGTACAGTTTCCCCGGGCTCTTGCCGAATTTGGGATAGATCCCTTGTATTTGGGCGGGCGGGTGGATTTAAATCCGGAACCTCGCCCGATCTAAGACTCAGGGGCCAACAAATTTCCGAATTCAGAATCTTGTTTTCTTGGACGTTATTCAATGAATCAGGCCCGCTGCCTAACTTTAGGTTCAGGGCTTGGGCGACGTCCTCCCCTCCGCGGATGTCTGGCTCGGAGGGATCAGGTATCCGGACACATCCGGTCCTTAGGATGGGCAAGATTCGCCGCATTGTTCTTCCACCACTTCAACATGGTGGGTGACCTAGGGAGAGTCAATCTCTCTCTGATCAGGTTTAAGCCCAACCTGGCCATAATCTGTAGCGACTCCCAGGGCGGCGATGCGATCCAAGAGCTCGTTTAGGGAAGAGAGCTCGATCGGATCTAACTGCTCGGCAAGTTCCGAGCTGATGTGGAGATTGCTTTTGATGGCCCGAGAGGTCATCGTCGGCGCGGCGGCCGAACAGGTGGTCATCAAAAAACTGCCTAGCCGGAGAGTTGGCCGACAGCCAAAGCTCCTTTAGCAACAGCGCCGTCTTTATAGACGGGGTGCGACATCCTTCCTGACGGTGACGACACAGAGGAACTCTCAATGGAAGCACCAATGTCTGTGTCAAAACCGGCGGATCTCGGGTAGGGGGTCCCGAACTGTGCGTCTAGGCGGATGGTAACAGGAGACAAGGGACATGATGTTTTTACCCAGGTTCGGGCCCTCTCGGTGGAGGTAAAACCCTACTCCTGCTTGATTAATATTGATGATATGGGTAGTACAAGAGTTGATCTACCACGAGATCAGAGAGGCTAAACCCTAGAAGCTAGCCTATGGTATGATTGTTGTTCGTCCTACGGACTAAAACTCTCCGATTTATATAGACACTGGAGAGGGTTAGGGTTACACAGAGTCGGTTACAATCGGAGGAAATCTTCATATCGAATCGGCAAGCTTGCCTTCCACGCCAAGGAAAGTCCTATCCGGACACGGGACGAAGTCTTCAATCTTGTATCTTCATAGTCCGGGAGTCCGGCCAAAGGTCATAGTCCGGCCATCCGGACACCCCCTAATCCAGGACTCCCTCAACGACCTTCAGAGGAATCATCCCTAGTCAGGAGGCACGATGCACGGGAAAAATCACACTAGATGTGGTATTCGGCACGCCGAAGAATTATAGGTCCGAAGAAATCACATTCCAAGTGGCCCCGTTCAGTAGCGGATACCACACCCTTTTAGGGCGGGACGCATTCACGAGCTTCCAAGCTATACTCCATTATGGGTACATGAAGCCCAAGATGCCCGGGCCCAATGGAATAATCACTCTAGCTAGTGATCCGGATGTAGCACTCCGCGCCGAAAATAAAACCGCCGCTCTAGCCCTTGAGGCATTATCCGAAGCCCTCGCGGCCGAAGAACTAACTGCGCTCCGCTCCATGGTGGACAGGGACGACGTGATACTTGACAAACGACCCAAGTCCACCTTTTTCAAACCAGCGGACAAAATAGTCAAATTCCAGGTCCACCCAACGGACCCTGCAAAAACAGCATCCATCGGGGCACAGCTGAACCCCACAATAGACGCCACACTGCAAGAGTTCTTACGCGAGAATTGGGACATCTTCTCCTCGCATCCTTCATACATGCCAGGTATCCCATGCAGGCTGGCCGAGCATAGCCTAAACATACTAAAGGGATACAAGCCGGTCAAGCAGACTCTTCGGCGCTTTTCAGAACCTAAGCGACAAGCCATGGGAGAAGAGCTAGCCAAGCTACTTGAGGCCGGATTTATCAGATAAATAAAACATCCGGACTGGCTAGCAAACATGGTGATGGTACCAAAGAAGGACAAATCTTGGCGCCTATGTGTCGATTTCAAGGACCTCAATAAAGCTTGCCCTAAGGATCCCTTCCCCCTCCCCCGCATCAATCAAATCATCGACGCTACCGCAGGACACGACTCATTATGTTTCCTCGACGCATACTCCGGATACCATCAAATCAAGATGGCGGAGTCCGATCAAGCCGCAACGGCATTCATCACTCCATACGGCCCCTTCTATTTCAACACCATGCCTTTCGGGCTCAAAAACGCCGGTGTAACCTATCAACGCATGATTCAGACATGCCTGGAAACACAAATCGGCAAAACAGTGGAGGCATACATAGACGATGTGGTCATCAAAACCAGACACGTCGAATCCTTAATAGACGACTTGAGGCTTACGTTCGACAATCTCCGAACATATGACATCAAGCTCAATCTGGAAAAATGCGTCTTCGGCGTACCTGTCGTAAAGCTCCTGGGCTTCATCGTTTCCAATCGCGGAATTGAAGCAAATCCAGCTAAAATCCAAGCTCTTTCACAGTTGGATACCCCAACAGACCTCAAGCAAATCCAGAAATTAACTGGATGCATGGCTGCCCTAAGCCGCTTTATCTCCCGATTAGGAGAAAAGGCACTACCTCTCTATCGCCTTCTTCGATGCACCGAACACTTCGAGTGGACGGATACGGCTACGGCCGGACTGGAAGAAATAAAGGCCCTCTTGGCTAGCAATCCAATCCTGGCCGTGCCAAATATCGGCGAACCCATGCTGTTATATATAGCTGCAACACACCAGGTTGTAAGCGCAATGCTCGTCGTCGAACGAGAGACGGACTGACATAAATTCCCGCTTAAAAAGCCGGTATTCTACGTATCCACCATCCTCACTCCATGCAAATCACGGTACCCACATTATCAAAAGATAGCATACGCGGTCTTCATGGCATCTCGAAAACTATGACACTACTTTCAAGAGTGTTTGATCACGGTGGCCTCTGAAGTACCACTCAACGATATAATAAATAACCGCGATGCCATGGGCCGGATTGCTAAATGGTCTATCGAGCTCCTCCCGTTCGACATAACATACAAACCACGGCGAGCCATTAAGTCGCAAGTATTGGCTGACTTCGTCACCGAATGGACAGAAGCCAAAATCCCTAAAGAGTACGACGCGTACTCCAATTGGATCATGCACTTTGACAGCTCTAAGATGCTGGCTGGTCTGGGGGCAGGTGTTGTCCTGACATCCCCCACCGGAGATACAGTCCAATACATACTCCAAATACTGTACACTGATTCCAACTATGCTGCCGAATATGAGGCTCTGTTGCATGGTCTTCGGATGGCAATCTCTATGGGCATTCAATGCTTAGAAGTGCGCGGGGATTCGAACCTCACAATATCTCAAATAAATGGAGACTTTGACGCCAAGGACCCAAAAATGGTGGCCTACCACAATGCCGTCCTCAAAATGTCAGCTCGGTTTGAGGGGCTCGAATTCCACCATGTGGTCCGAGAAAACAATCAAGCGACGGATGTCCTCGCCCGCATCGGTGCTAAGCGCGACCCCGCCCCACTTAATATCTTCTTGGAAAGGCTATTCAAGCCATCCGTGGTGTGGGAAGGGGAGACCGACAATACCAGTCCGGATCCGAACATAACCCCAGATCCCGAACACTCTGACGTAATCGGAGGCTCCGCCACCAAAATAACACCTTCGGCCCACGCGATTATGGCTGTCATCGCCCCGTGGACGGAACCCTTCTTAGCCTACCTAAATAGGCAAGAACTCCATGAGGACCAAAATGAGGCACATTGCATTGTGCAGCGTTCTAAAGCCTACAAGGTCCATGAGGGAGAGCTTTATAAGAAAAGCGCGACTGGAGTGCTCCAAAGGTGCATCTCCGAAGAGGAAGGACGGCAGCTTTTTGCAAAAATTCATGCTAGACTCGGTGGCCACCACGCCGCAGCTCGGGCCCTTGTAAGCAAGGCCTTCCGTACAGGTTTCTACTAGCCGATAGCCCGAGCAAACGCACAGGACCTCGTCCAACATTGCATCAGTTGCCAGCTTTTTGCAAATCAAAGCCATATGCCACCTACCGCTCTCCAAACAATCCCGATAACTTGGTCCTTTCCAGTCTGGGGGCTCGATATGGTTGGACCCCTTAAAGGAGGAAGCCATAAGAAAAAAAATACTTGTTGGTCATGGTAGATAAATTCACCAAATGGATAGAGGCCAAACCAGTTAAAACGGCCGAATCCGGACCAATGATAGACTTTATATTCGGGATCGTCCATCATTACGGTGTCCCCCACATCATCTCACTGATAATGGCTCCAACTTCACAATCGACGAGGTGAAAACTTGGTGCGGCAAAATGGGCATTAAGCTTGATTATGCCTCTGTCTATCACCCACAAACAAAGGTCAAGTCGAATGAGCAAATGGTCTTATTATGAGCGGCATTAAACCCAGACTAGTGCGATCCTTGAAGGAATTAGATACGCACTAGGTTGAGGAGCTTGACTCCGTACTATGGGGGTTGCGGACCACGCCAAATCGCACCACCGGATACACACCATTTTTTATGGTGTACGGCGCAGAGGCAGCACTACCCTGCGATATCATTCATGACTCACCTCGAGTGCACATGTACGAAGAGAGAGAAGCCGAGCTAGATTGGCAGGACAATTTAGATGCCCTGGAGGAGGAGCGTGACGTTGCAAAGGCCCGTTCCGCATTCTATCAGCAGCAGGCTCAAAGGTACCAAAGCAGATAAGTACGGGCCAAAACTTATAACGTTGGCGAACTCGTTCTACGCCTAGCGGAGAAGAAAAAGTACAAGCTCAAGCCCAAGTGGGAGGGTCCCTTCATCATTGATAAAGTTCTCACCGGAGGAGTGTACCATCTGCGTGATGCATCAGATAATCGACTCGAGCCGAACCCATGGAACACGGCCAGACTCCGAAGATTCTACGCCTAGCGCCGAACTCTGTGTTCGTCTCCTTACCTCTGCCTTTTTTAAGTTATATTCTCTCTCTCTCTCTCTCTTTCTTTTTTATAGCCTTAAAAGCTTCAAGTATGCTTCGACCGCACACTACTGCCGCGCTATGCGCGCTCAATATACCTGGGGGCTTCTTATACAGAAGCTTAATATAATTATCTTCTGGGCTTTATGCCCACCACATATGCATCATTCCTCCATATGTAACTTTTTTTCACCATTATATGCATCGATATGACTTAAGTTTTGGCCAAGCTGGGTTGCCTGGCTCTTGTGTTTATGCCCTACGTTCCCGTTAATTCATCTAGGGCATAAGGGGAGCACCTCTGCGATTGTTACTGCCGGGTCAGCCGGATGTGTACCTCAGGCTGGGTGAAGTAGAAAGCTAGCATTCTTAAGGGAATATTCGATCGGTGAACAAAAGATGTTTCTTACTTATTTCAATACATGCCCCCAGATGTTTATATCCTGCGTTGCTTTTCGCAGTTCGGACATGCACATTAATGCATGCGTACCCAGGGAAAGGAACCCTTAACAGAACTATTCTCCCTAGAAGATGTTTCTTACTATCCATGTAATATAACATAGCTAGTTGGGTACTTGTCTGTTCAAGCACTTATGACCCCTACGCCTGGTTTCCAGGCATACCCCGGTTTTTACATAACTGAGCGGGTATTCGGATACACTCCGGACTGTCGGGTCTGGAGGTTGAAGCGAAAAGGTCCGCCATGACAAATGATTTACAATCCGGCTAGAGACAAAATACGTCATTTGAAGTACCAAGTCACTTAGACCGACTAAATCTTCTTCTATACCATCCAATAGGCTGTCTAGCCTACAATCCTGTTGGGAATACTTTGCGGCTAATGCTACCTGGTCATATACCAGACTTACGGGGATCTCTTTACCATCTGATCCTACTGGTCCGACCTCAGCCATGTGATTTGGGTCAGCCTTGGTGTATCGCATCTTCACCATGCCCAGGCTTCCCTTGCACCTTGTCGGCAGGCCGATATCTTCCATAACCGGAAGCACCGCCGCGCTCCCTTGAGCATCTCCACAAGCTCTCCCATGCCTCCGGGCAGGGATGCGGACGGCCACAAGGCCTGGGCAATACCCTGCATCACCTGCCAAATTTGTCCGTGCAGTTGTGAGAGCTCTTGCAGCAGATCGCCTGCAGATCTGGGCATCTCCTCTTCGGGACGACCTATCAGCATACCTACAGACATAATTCTATTAGCCCGCTTCTTCGCCGAACTTTATAATGGTTCGTTCGAGCACTTACTAAAAATGCCGCGTCGAAGCCTCTTATTATCCTTCACGGAGTCAGCAAGCTGGGCCCGAACATCTTTTAATTCAACGTCCAGCCGGGTCTTCGCGTCCTGGAGGTCATTTTTCTCCCGTATAACCTTTGTAAGCACGCACTCGCCAGCCTTTAGCTATCATTGAGCATGTTGCTCATCCTCCGATACGATCTCCGGATTACCTCCAGGATTGTGTGCCGAATCTACTGTTAGATTTGCATGCATGCCGAATACTAAACTAGTACACGTCATTACATTCGTTCCGACCAAGACAAGTATTACCAGATGGGGCCTTCTTGGACTCCTCCATTCCGGCAACTGTGGCCCGCAGCTGGGCTTTGCACTCCTCCAGCTGTTTAGACAGATGGGTATTCTTCTCTGTAAGAACCTATGCACACAATGATCCTTAAATCAGTTGTGCTAACTGTTTCAAGTCTCAGGGGCTACTGATATACATACTTATCAATTTTTCTTACCCGTATATCCTTTACATACTGGTCCGTGGATCTAGTGAGGCCTTCTTGAGCAGCTCGGATGTACGCGTCCCCTGAGTTGAAGGCATTGAATGCCTCTTCAGAGAAATTAGGGTCGTGTAGTGTGGCCCGTCGGCGCCTATGATTCATGGTGCTCTCCACTTTGGATTTTGTAGCGGATAATCTATCTGCATCCTCTATAGGAGGATCGTCCGGCGTTGTCCCTGCGTTGACCTCCGCCCTTGAGTCCGGCCTCAGAGTTCGGCTGGTGGAGGCATGGCCGCCAGGCTCTCCGGATATAGTCCAGCGAGCGCTTTTTCTGCCAGGAAACCATGGACATTGTTATATTTTACAGAAGATAATTACGTAGTAGGATTTTAATCATACCTCTGCAATGGCATCTCGGTCCTGACCGCCTTCCTTTTAAGCCTACCCAGCTTCGGTGCCCCTTGTTGATGAGTCATCACGGGTTCGGCATGGCGCCCCGATGGCCTTCCCTGTAAAATGCAATAAATGTGCGGTGGGTAAGGTGCAAAGAGGGGATCCTTCTTGGAAGTTGGGACTCCGGTTCTACTTACCTGTGATGCAGGGAGTAGGCCAGGATAATCAGCTATGATGGCTACCAAGGCACCGTCACAGTTTAACTGATAAAATGTCCTGTCGACAAGTTCCACAAATATGTCTAGATCTTCTTCAAGTCCGGGGTCAAGGGCCCGGTCGGGGTCCTCTGGCTATGGAGACGGGCTGTGGACCTCCCTCATAGCTTTTCGCAGTTCCTGCTATGAATTGGCAAGGTAAATATTTGTGATGAGGAATGCGGGAAAGACTAGAATAAAAGATAGCAGCTCACCCAGCTTGGGGGTTGTACATGGAGAATCCATCCCGTGGCTTAGTACGGATGAACTCCTCTTCCTCTCCTTTGTACAAATCAGATAGTATTTTCGCCAGAGCGGCGGCGGAATCCGGACCTTTACGGTCGCAGCGGGTGGCGTCGTCTTCTCCATTGAAGTGCCACATGGGTTTCCCTCGATATTGAAGTGGCTGCACTCCCCGTATTATACATATTGACATAACCTCAATTATGGTCAGCCCTAATTTGGCCAGCGTCTTTATCCTGTCCATCAGGAAAGGGACCTCTCTGTTATCTTCCTCCTGGGGGCTCCGAGGGTGCCAGCTTTGGCATTTCTTCAACGGGTTATTTACAAACTCAGGAAGGCCCATCCGAATAGGGTCCGGAAGGGGGACGTCCTCCATATAAAACCACCCCGAAGGCCAGTCCTCGGATGTCTTCTTTGGAGTACCGGACATGTATCCGGTCTCGGCGATGCGCCATATTTTGGCTCTGCCCACTTGATATATCGATCCCTCCTGAGTGCGGGGTACGAGGCAGAATAGCCTCTTCCATAGCTCAAAATGAGCTTCGCAGCCCAGAAATATCTCGCAGAAGGCAACGTAGCCTGCGATGTGTAAAATGGAGGCGGGAGTGAAGTTATGCAGCTGGAGGCCATAGAACTCCAGGAGCCCGCAGAGGAACGGATGGATTGGAAATCCAAGTCCCCTCAGCAAGTAAGGGACAAGGCATACCCGCTCCCCCTTGGACGGGTTGGGCAAACTCTCCGCTTGCGCCCGCCATTATAAGTGGCTAGTCCGGCTCGGACGGGACCATGTATGCAGGCGAGAGAATCCCCTGGGTCTGCAACTCTACCAATCGGCTATGGGGAACGGAACACTTCTCCCAATCGCCTGGCTTAGTGCTACGGGAGCGAGAGGAGGAGCCGCGACGGTCGGCCATGATGGGATGGATTTTTTTCCGGGCGCACTCTGATGGATGCTCACTGGGAGGAGATGGTGTGATTTGGATCTGAGGATCCCCGTCTCTTTGAATAGATGATTTACTTACATGGTCAGGGTGGAAAATGTAAAAATTCCCTGACTTCTCGCATTCGCTCGACATGTGGAGATAGCCATTATTAAAGCACAGAAGCCGAGGCGTGCAACATTAATGGGAAGCCGGACACTGCTTGTTACAACAGGTACTCTGGAGAATTTGGAGAAGAACCCGCCTTGCAATGCCGAAGACAATCTGCACGCTGGACTCATCGTCATTGAAGCCTGGTTCAGGGGCTACTGAGGGAGTCCTGGATTAAGGGGTCCTCAGACAGGCGGGCTATATACTTTGGCCGGACTGTTGGACTATGAAGATACAAGATTGAAGACTTCGTCCCGTGTCCGGATGGGACTCTCCTTTGCATGGAAGGCAAGCTTGGCAATTCGGATATGTAGATCTCCTTCTTTGTAACCGCCTCTGTGTAACCCTAGCCCCCTCCGGTGTCTATATAAACCGGGGGGTCTAGTCCGTAGGACGACAACAATCATAATCATAGGCTAGCTTCTAGGGTTTAGCCTCTACGATCTCGTGGTAGATCAACTCTTGTAATAATCATATCATCAAGATCAATCAAGCAGGAAGTAGGGTGTTACCTCCATCGAGAGGGCCCGAACCTGGGTAAACATCGTGTCCCTGCCTCCTGTTACCATTAGCCTTAGACGCACAGTTCGGGACCCCCTACCTGAGATCCACCGGTTTTGACACCGACAGTCATGTCTACATAGTTCTCGAACCCGTAGGGTCCGCACGCTTAATGTTTGTTGATGATATAGTATTATATGAGTTATGTATGTTGGTGACCGAATGTTGTTCAGAGTCTCGGATATGATCACGGACATGACAAGGAACTCTGGAATGGTCTGGAGATAAAGTTTGATATATGGGATAATAGTGTTTGGTCTCCGGAAGGGTTCCGGAATTCACCGGAAGGGGTTCCAGATGTTTCCTGAAATGTTTGGGTACGAGAACACGTTATTTGGGCCAAAGGGGAAAGCCCATGAGGCTTTTAGAAAGTGCAAGGAAGTTTTGCGGAGACCAGAGGCTAGACGCCAGGAACCCTGGCGTCTAGGGGGTAGACGCCGGGAACCCTGGCGTCTAGCCCTGGAGTCCGTGTAGGACTCTTGCCTTTCGGGCAAAACCGACTTTGAGGAGGCTTTTACTCCAAGTTTAGACCCCAGGGCTCAACATATAAATAGAGGGGCAGGGCTAGCACCAAAGACACATCAATAAACACCAAGCCGTGTGCCGGCAACCCCGCCCCCTCTAGTTTATCCTCCGTCATAGTTTCCGTAGTGCTTAGGCGAAGCCCTGCGGAGATTGTTCTTCACCAACACCATCACCACACCGTTGTGCTGCGGAACTCATCTACTACTTTGCACGTCTTGCTGGATCAAGAAGGCGAGGACGTCATCGAGCTGAATGTGTGCTGAACCCGGAGGTGCCGTACGTTCAGTACTTGATCGGGGCGGATCGTGAAGGTGTACGACTACATCAACCGCGTTGATAAATGCTTCCGCTTAGCGATCTTCAAGGGTATGAAGATACACTCTCCCCTCTCGTTGCTATGCATCACCATGATCTTGCGTGTGCGTAGGAATTTTTTTGAAATTACTACGTTCCCAACAGTTATATTTCCCTGTTTACCGATAACATCATGCACGGGGGTGCGAATGGGAGGATCACGCTAAGTGGCACTACTGGAAACAGCTTCTTTGCCGTCCTCCATGGCAGACAGCAAAGGCATAGATCCCAGACGGCAAACATCTTTGCCGTCCGCCAGCAGACGGCAAACTGTCCGTCTGAACAGGTGCCAGCAAAGGCCTTCTTTGCTGTCTGATACGTCTCCGTCGTATCTATAATTTTTGATTGTTCCATGCCAATATTATTCAACTTTCATATACTTTTGGCAACTTTTTATATTATTTTTGGGACTAACATATTGATCCAGTGCCCAGTGCCAGTTCCTGTCTGTTGCATGTTCTATGTTTCGCAGAAACCCCATATCAAACAGAGTCCAAACGGGATAAAAACAGACGGAGAATTATTTTGGAATATTTGTGATTTTTGGGAAGTAAAATCTACGCGAGACGGTGCCCGAGGTGGCCATGAGATAGGGGCCCACGCCCACTCCAGGTGGGCGCATCCCCCACCCTCCTGGGCCCCTCGTAAGGCGGTTGATGCCCTCCTTCGGCCGCAAGAAAGCTAATTTTTGGAAAAAGATCTGGGCAAAGGTTTCAATCCAATCGGAGTTACGAATCTCCGGATATAAAAGAAATGGTGCCAGTGCAGAATCCCAGAATGCAGAAACAGAGAGAGACAGATCCAATCTCGGAGGGGCTCTCGCCCCTCCCACGCCATGGGAGCCAAGGACCAGAGGGTAAACCCTTCTCCCATCTATGGAGGACGTCAAGGAAGAAGAAGAAGAAGGGGGGGCTCTCTCCCCCTTGCTTCCGGAGGCGCCGGAGCGCTGCCGGGGGCCATCATCATCACCGCGATCTTCACCAACACTTCCGCCATCTTCACCAACATCTCCATCACCTTCCCCCCATCTATATTCAGCGGTCCACTCTCCCTCAACCTGTTGTACCCTCTACTTGAACATGGTGCTTTATGCTTCATATTATTATTCAATGATGTGTTGCCATCCTATGATGTCTGAGTAGATTTTCGTTGTCCTATCAGTGATTGATGAATTGCTATGATTGGTTTGAGTTGCATGTTTTATTATTGGTGCAGTCGTATGGTGCTCTTCGTGTCGCGCAAGCGTGAGGGATTCCCGCTGTTGGGTTTGCAATATGTTCATGATTTGCTTATGGTGGGTGGCGTGAGTGACAGAAGCACAGACCTAGGTAAGTAGGTTGTTTGTGTATGGGATAAAGGGGACTTGATGCTTTAATGCTATGGTTGGGTTTTACCTTAATGATCTTTAGTAGTTGCGGATGCTTGCTAGAGTTCCAATCAGAAGTGCATGTGATCCAAGAAGAGAAAGTATGTTAGCTTATGCCTCTCCGTCAAATAGAATTGCAATAGTGATTACCGGTCTAGTAACGTAGTCAATTGCTTAGGGACAATTCCAAAACTCCTACCACCACTTTTCCACAGTCGCTATATTTACTTTATTGCTTCTTTATCTAAACAGCCCCTATTTTATATTTACGTGCTCTTTATTATCTTGTAAACCTATCCAACAACACCTACAAAGTACTTCTAGTTTCATACTTGTTCTAGGTAAAGCGAACATTAAGCGTGCGTAGAGTTGTATCGGTGGTCGATAGAACTTGAGGGAATATTTGTTCTACCTTTAGCTCCTCGTTGGGTTCGACACTCTTACTTATCGAAAGAGACTACAATTGATCCCGTATATTTGCGGGTTATCAAGACCTTTTTATGGCGCCGTTGCCGGGGAGTCATAGCGTGGGGTGAATATTCTCATGTTTGCTTGTTTGCTTTATCACTAAGTAATTTTTATTTGCTGTTCTAAGTTGTTCTCTATCTTTAGTTATGGATATGGAACACGAAATACCAAAAAAATTAGGTGTACTTGCTACTCATGGAGATGGGGGACCTCCTAAAACCCTCGATGCTCGGTATGTGACAGAAATTATGTACTACTTTGATAATCCTGAGAAAATGCCATTCAACTTTGTTATGGGAGACATGTTGGATCAACGTGAATACTTTAGGGATTATCGCTTGACACAAAAAGGGAAACTATTATGGGATCAAATTTCTATGTTGCGTTGGTATGCTCGTCAACTATGCTTGATACATGATTATACTTGTTGCTCTAGGATGAAGGCTCCACACCTTCCCTTTTCATGCAAATTCAATGATAATAAAACCTTAGCTTCTTATGCTAATGGTGTATATGATTACTATAATGTGGAACAAATAGAAGAATTTGTTGCTTTTATGGGTGCTTATGAGATTGAATCTATGTTTAAAGAGTTTGATGATTTTTATGATTCAGTGTATATACCTAATTTTTTTGTTATACTTAGATATTGCTATAAAAATTATGAATACAATTACAATATTGATGCATTTATTGAGAAAGTCTCCGCTGTCCAAAAAGAGACTAATATTTTGCAGGAAGTTACGGAAGAAGAAATTGATGAAACTATGAGCTCATTGGATGAAAAAGATGACGAGGAGAGCGAAGAACAAAAGGAGGAAGAGCGGATTAGCTACCCGTGCCCACCTTCTAATGAGAGTAACTCTTCAACTCATACATTGTTTAATTCCACTTCGTGCTTACCGAAGGATGATTGCTATGATGATTGTTATGATCCCGTTGATTCTATTGAAATATCCCTTTTTGATGATGCTTGCTATGCTTGTGGCCAAGATGCCAATATGAATGATGCTTATGGAGATGAACTTGCTATAGTTCCTTATGTTAAACATGAAATTGTTGCTATTGCACCCACGCATGATAGTCCTATTATCTTTTTGAATTCTCCAAACTACAATATATCGGAGAAGTTTAAGCTTATTAAGGATTATGTTGATGGGCCGCATTCTACCGTTGCACATGATGATTTTGATAGATGTAATATGCATGTGCTTGCTGCTCCTACTTGTAATTATTATGAGAGAGGAACTATATTTCCACCTCTCTATGATTCCAACACGATAGAATTGCAAGAAATTGCTTATACTATGTATTGGCCTTTACTATGTGTGCATGAATTGTTCTTTTATGACATGCCGATGCATAGGAAGAGAGTTAGACTTCGTTATTGCTTGATATAAGTTACTTTGTGCTCACTACTAAATTACAAATCATTATTAATTAAAATTGGCTTTGATATACCTTGGGATCCGGGTGGATCCATTACTTGAGCACTATATGCCTAGCTTAATGGCTTTAAAGAAAGCGCTGCCAAGGAGACAACCCAGAAGTTTTAGAGAATCATTTATTTCTTTTGAGTTCTTTTATATAGTTTAAAAACACAAAAATAAAGGGGGGAACCCAAAACTTTTCAAAAAGGAAAGTGAAAGTGAGAGAGACAAGCATTGTTGAAGTGGGAGCTAGCCTTGAACTTTGTTCATGCTCACGGAATCTTTGTGAATATTAATTACAGAAATTTTTCATCAAAAATAATTATCCCCTTGTACAATTCCATTGTATTATAAAAATAATGTTCTAAGGTTTGCCTTTAGGATGTTTACAATGCTTGTTGGTTTGTACGGTGCAGGATAGAAACTTTGTCTGTAGTGCGCGATTTTACATTTTTTTACTGGAACATCAAACGGTTCTGATTATTTTTGCACTGTCTTTCTGTAAAAATTGTATATTTTTCCTAATTTTGGTAGAATTTTTGGGGTGCCAGAATTATGGTGAATGTTCAGATTTCTACAGACTTTTCTGTTTTTGACAGATTCTGTTTTTGATGCATAGTTTGCTTGTTTTGATGAATCTATCAATTTATATCAGTGGATTAAGCCATGTAAAAGTTATATTACAGTAGACACAATGCAAAAACAAAATATGAATTGGTTTGCTACAGTACTTAGAGTAGTGATTTGCTTTATTATACTAATGGATCTTACCGAGTTTTCTAATGAAGTTTTGTGTGAATGAAGTGTTTGATCGAGAAGGTCTCGATATAAGGAAAAGGAGGAGAGGTAAGAGCTCAAGCTTGGGGATGCACAAGGCACCCCAAGTAAAT
Source organism: Triticum dicoccoides (assembly GCF_002162155.2). Taxonomy (NCBI): domain Eukaryota; kingdom Viridiplantae; phylum Streptophyta; class Magnoliopsida; order Poales; family Poaceae; genus Triticum; species Triticum dicoccoides. The sequence goes on from NC_041381.1 coordinate 635,684,262, forward strand.
ATTCAAGGATACTCAAGCATCTAAGCTTGGGGATGCCCCGGAAGGCATCCTCTCTTTCTTCAACAAGTATCGGTATGTTTTCGTATTCGTTTCGTTCATGCGATATGTGCAAGTCTTGGAGCGTCTTCTGCATTTAGTTTTCACTTTTATTTTATGCACCATGCTGGTATGAGATAGTCCTTGGTTGATTTATAGAATTCTCATTGCACCTCACTTAAATCTTTTGAGTATGGCTTTATAGAATGCTTCATATGCTTCACTTATATCATATGAAGTTTGGATTGCCTGTTTCTCTTGACATAGAAAACTGCCATTTGTAGAATGCTCTTTTGCTTCACTTATATTGGTTAGAGTGTGGGCATATCTTTTGTAGAAAGAATTATACTCTCTTGCTTCACTTATATCTATTTAGAGAGATGACAGGAATTGGTCATTCACATGGTTAGTCATAAAATCCTACATAAACTTGTAGATCGCTGAATATGATATGTTTGATTCCTTGCAATAGTTTTGTGATATAAAGATGGTGATATTAGAGTCATGATAGTAGGTGGTTTTTGATTGTAGAGACACTTGTGTTGAGGTTTGCAAGTCCCGTAGCATGCGTATGGTAACCGTTGTGTGACAAATTTGAAGCATGGGGTGTTTCTTTGATTGTCTTCCTTATGAGTGGCGGTCGGGGACGAGCGATGGTCTTTTCCTACCAATCTATACCCCTAGGGGCATGCATAGTAGTACTTTGCTTCGAGGGCTAATAAAATTTTGCAATAAGTACATGAGTTCTTTATGACTAATATGAGTCCATGGATTATACACACTTTTACCTTTCCATCATTGCTAGCCTCTTTGGTAGCGCGCATTGCCCTTTCTCACCTCGAGAGTTGGTGCAAACTTCGTCGGTGCATCCAAACCCCGTGATATGATATGCTCTATCACACATAAACCTCCTTATATCTTCCTCAAAACAACCACCATACCTACCTATTATGGCATTTTCATAGCCATTCCGAGATATATTGCCATGCAACTTCCATCATCATCATATACATGACTTGAGCATTCATTGTCATATTGCCTTGCATGATCGTAAGATAGCTAGCATGATGTTTTCATGGCTTGTCTGTTTTTTGATGTCATTGCTACGCTAGATCATTGCACATCCCGGTACACCACCGGAGGCATTCATATAGAGTCATATCTTTGTTCCAGTATCGAGTTGTAATATTGAGTTGTAAGTAAATAAAAGTGTGATGATCATCATTATAGAGCATTGCCCCGTAAAAAATAAAAATAAAATAAAATAAAATAAAAGAGAGGCCAAAGAAGCCTAAATAAAAAAGGGGGCCAAAGAAGCCCGCCCAAAAAAAAGAAAAGGGGCAATGTTACTATCCTTTTACCACACTTGTGCTTCAGAGTAGCACCATGTTCTTCATATAGAGAGTCTCCTATGTTATCACTTTCATATACTAGTGGGAATTTTCATTATATAACTTGGCTTGTATATTCCAACGATGGGCTTCCTCAAATGCCCTAGGTCTTCATGAGCAAGCAAGTTGGATGCACACCCACTTAGTTTCTTTTGTTGAGCTTTCATACACTTATAGCTCTTAGTGCATCCGTTGCATGGCAATACCTACTCCTCGCATTGACATCAGTTGATGGGCATCTCCATAGCCCATTGATTAGCCGCGTCGATGTGAGACTTTCTACCTTTTTTGTCTTCTCCATATAAACCTCCACCATCATATTCTATTCCACCTATAGTGCTATATCCATGGCTTGCGCTCATGTATTGCGTGAGGGTTGAAAAAGCTGAAGCGCGTTAAAAAGTATGAACCAATTGCTCGGCTTGTCATCAGGGTTGTGCATGATGGGAGCATTTTGTGTGACGAAAATGAAGCATGGCCAAACTATATGATTTTGTACGGATAAGCTTGCTTTGGCCTTGTTGTTCTGAAAAGACATGATTGCTTTATTAGTACGCTCGAAGTATTATTATTTTTATGTCAAAAGATAGACTATTGCTTTGAATCACTCGTGTCTTAATATTCATGCCATGATTAGATATATGATCAAGATTATGCTAGGTAGGATTCCACATAAAAAATTATCCTTTTTATCATTTACCTACTCGAGGACGAGCAGGAATTAAGCTTGGGGATGCTGATACGTCTCCGTCGTATCTGTAATTTTTGATTGTTCCATGCCAATATTATTCAACTTTCATATAATTTTGGCAACTTTTTATATTATTTTTGGGACTAACATATTGATCCAGTGCCTAGTGCCAGTTCATGTCTGTTGCATGTTTTATGTTTCACAAAAACCCGATATCAAACAGAGTTCAAACGGAATAAAAACGGATGGAGAATTATTGTGGAATATTTGTGATTTTTGGGAAATAAAATCAACGCGAGACGGTGCCCGAGGTGGCCACGAGACAGGGGCCCACACCCACTCCAGGTGGGCGCCCCCACCCTCCTGGCCCCCTCGTAAGGCGGTTGATGCCGTTCTTTGTCCGCAAGAAAGCTAATTTTTGGAAAAAGATCTGGGCGAAGGTTCCAATCCAATCGGAGTTACGGATCTCCGGATATAAAAGAAACGATGCCAGGGATGAATCCCAGAACGCAGAAACAGAGAGAGGCAGAGAGACAGATCCAATCTCAGAGGGGCTCTCGCCCCTCCCATGCCATGGGAGCCAAGGACCAGAGGGGAAACCCTTCTCCCATCTAGGGAGGAGGTCAAGGAAGAAGAAGAAGAAGGGGGACTCTCTCCCCTTGCTTCCGGTGGCGCCGGAGCGCTGCCGGGGACCATCATCATCACCGCGATCTTCACCAACATCTCCATCACCTTCCCCCATCTATATTCAGCGGTTCACTCTCCCGCAACCCGCTGTACCCTCTACTTGAACATGGTGCTTTATGATTCATATTATTATTCAATGATGTGTTGCCATCCTATGATGTCAGAGTAGATTTTCGTTGTCGTATCGGTGATGGATGAATTGCTATGATTGGTTTGAGTTGCATGTTTTATTATTGGTGCTGTCCTATGGTGCTCTCAGTGTCGCGCAAGCGTGAGGGATTCCCGCTGTAGGGTTTGCAATATGTTCATGATTTGCTTATGGTGGGTGGCGTGAGTGACAGAAGCACAGACCCGGGTAAGTAGGTTGTTTGCGTATGGGATAAAGGGGACTTGATGGTTTAATGCTATGATTGAGTTTTACCTTAATGATCTTTAGTAGTTGCGGAAGCTTGCTAGAGTTCCAATCATAAGTGCATATGATCCAAGAAGATAAAGTATGTTAGCTTATGCCTCTCCGTCAAATAGAATTGCAATAGTGATTACCGTTCTAGTAACGTAGTCAATTGCTTAGGGACAATTCCACAACTCCTACCACCACTTTTCCACACTCTCTATATTTACTTTATTGCTTCTTTATCTAAACAGCCCCTAGTTTATATTTACATGCTCTTTATTATCTTCCAAACCTATCTTCCAAACCTATCCAACAACACCTACAAAGTACTTCTAGTTTAATACTTGTTCTAGGTAAAGCGAACGTTAAGCGTGCGTAGAGTTGTATTGGTGGTCGATAGAACTTGAGGGAATATTTGTTCTACCTTTAGCTGCTCGTTGGGTTCGACACTCGTACTTATCGAAAGAGGCTACGATTGATCCCGTATACTTGCGGGTTATCACTGTCCGCTTCCACGAAACGGACGTCAAACGATTGTGCCATCCGCCGTCTGAGGCCAGCATACGACAAAGACAACGGACGGCAGTGGTGTAGCGTCAGAGCCGTTAGGGTGTTAACGGCGCTCTTTGCCGTCCGCCAGTGGACGACAAAGATTCAAAGGTCTTTGCCGCCCGCCAGCGGGCGACAAAGAGCTCAGTTAGGCCAGCACTATGAAGCTGCCACGTGGCCAACTATGCCGTCCGCGAGCAAACGACAAAGATTCAAATGTATTTGCCATCCGCTAGCGGACAACATAGCTGATCAAATAGGCAGCCAGTACTCCCAGTGTCTACATGAAGCTGCCACATGTACTCTTTGCCGTCTGCTAGCAGACGGCAAAGAGGCTATATATCCCCTGTTTTCATTTATATCCATTTAATTTCACTGGAATTCACACACAGATATACATATGTTTTTTTCACAGGCACAACAGACATATGATCTATGCAACACATAGCTCCATCCATGAAAACATATATACATACATAAGAAACACAGTTTCATCCATACACCTTACACTACTATCATAATGTTCATCCAACACTACTCATCCAACACATGCATCCATATAACAAGTTCCACATTATTCTTCGATAAAAACAAAAAGAAGATCAGAGAAACAAGCACTCCATCCATGCAAGATTCCATATAGTGAATTAAATCTGCAAAATGGGAAACAAGAAAGTTAGAAGAAGAAGAGGAAGAAAACTCGAAGAAGAAGAAGAAGAAGAAGAAGGAGAAGAAGACTAGAAGAAGGAGAATAAGACTAGAAGAAGAAGAAGTAGAACTTCTTCTTCTTCTTCTTTTCTTCCTATTCCTTCTTTTCTTCCTATTCCTTGATTTTCTTCATCTTATTATGTCATTTGTGGACTAAATAGGCTAAATTATGTCATAAATGGACTAAATAGGCTAAATAAGAAGAAAAGTGCCATTTTTGAGCTAACGTGGCAAATTATGCCATTTTTGACCTAACTAAGCTTATTGTGTCATTTTGGAGGACAACAAGCTAAGTATATGACATTTATGAGGTTAGCAAGGTTATGATGCCATTGACGAATAAAAATAAGTAAGAGGAGGAAAAGAAGAAGAAGAAGAACTTCTTCTTCTTCTTCTTCTTCTTTTCTTCTTCTTCTTCTTCTTCTTCTTCTTCTTCTTTTCCTCCTCTTACTTGTTTTTATTCATAAATGGCATCATAACCTTGCTAACTTCTTCTTCTTCTTCTTCTTCTTCTTCTTCTTCTTCTTTTCTTCCTATTCCTTCTTTCCTTCCTCTTCCTTGATTTTTTTCATCTTATTATGTCATTTGTGGACTAAATAGGCTAAATTATGTCATATATGGACTAAACAGGCTAAATAAGAAGAAAAATACCGTTATCACAGAGGTGTAGGAATGGTCGGGGCTGCGCCTTTGGCAGATGGAGGTGAAGGACCTGTCGGGGTTCTGGCATTGGCAGACGCGGAAGGATTGGTCGATGCTTGTCGGGAGCCATGCTGAACCAAAGATCATTTCCAATAATGTCTTGTTAGCATGATGCAAACTGAAATGTGAATAGTAGTAACTAAGGACCATTCAAATCAAACTCACCGTGCCCGCCGGAGCAATCTGGGGCATCGGCGGAGGGGCCTGACCATTTTTCTCGCACATGGTCTGCACATTTGGTTCTCTCGAGTCAGTCATATTAGTTAGTAATGCGAACATTACGTGCATGATTGGGCTAATATGCACAAGAAACATACCACGATGAGCTCGTATAGGGCCCCGTGAGACGCCTCGTTCCGGTTCCTCTCCTCCTCCAACAGCTTAGCCGTCTTCTCCTCCCTCTCCCTCTCCCTCTCCGCCGCCTCCCTTTTTGCCTCCTCCAAAAGCTCCTGGGTCTTCAATCTCTCTTTCTGAACTGCTGCCTGCAACACAAGACTCCTCGTTAGCATTGTAATCATCGACGGACGCACACAAGGTCAGAGAGTCCGTATAACTAACCGCCACAGTGAGCTCCGCGGGCCGTGCACGAGGCGTTATCTCAGGATCAGAGCTACTCTGGCGCTTCTTGATCTGCGGGAGAGTCTTAGGACAACGTATCAGTCCATCACCAATGGCTTGAGATCCATGGGACCTCCCGCCACCAGATATCATCACCAGCTCTGTATTAAAAGGATCCTGGCTCGGGTTAAAGTCCTCCCCTTTCCTCGTCTTCCCCTCGTCTCTGTACTTCACAAGCTTGTGGTGGGAGGAGATGTTGGTGAAGTTCTCTGGATGATCTAGGTCAGACTCCGTGAATGCCTTGGCCTTCTTGTACGGGGCCATATGGGCCATGCCATAGAGGTCAAACAGAGTAAGCACATGCTTCTTGTGGTAGTGCGCCTGAGAGAGAGGAACAAAATATTAGTTAATTAGGGCTCAAGCTAGCATTAAGAATGATATTACTATGTAAATAGGTCATTTTGGAGCTAAGAAAGGTTATTATTTCATTTTCGAGGAAAATAAGCGAAGTTTAGGTCATTTTGGAGCTAAGAAAGGTTATTATGCCATTTTTGACCAAAGCATGCTAACTATGTCATTATTGAGCTATACAAGGTAGTTATGCTATTTTTAGCTAACTAAAGCATATTAAGTCATTATTGAGCTATCGAAGGTAGTTATGCCATTTTAACTAACTAAAGCATATTAAGTCATTTTATAGAGCTATCTAAAGGTTATTATGTCATTTTAGAGCTAAATATGTCATAAATGAACTATCCAAGGTAGTTATTATGTCATTTTAACTAACTAAGCATATTAAGTCATTTTGGAAAGGATAAATGCTACCATGAAGAATGAAATTGCATGAATCATGTGGCAAACCACATACCCAGTTATCCCCGTACTCAAACAGGTTGGAGCTCCCTTGATGGTGTGGCACACCTTCCATTTGGTCGCGCTTATCCTTGGCCCTTTGGTGTTCGAGCCGCCATTTGGGAGAGCACCAAGCATCCACCAACGCCTCCCAAAGTCCATCTTATCGACACACCATCTCGGGGCACCTAAGTGAGTCAAGAGAAATTTCAGCGCTACGAATCAAATCAAGAAAACTAAGTTCAAGGCCTTAAGAATAGGTATAATTACCGACAAGTACTTCTCCCTACTCAGAAACTTGCTGCGACACTTCTTCTTGGCCCTCCTAATACCCTGCGAGGCGTAGTAGTCTCAAACGGCCTGCACCCGAGCCTCGTGCCATAAGTTCTGAACTAGGCGCTTGCACTCGGCTTCGACAACCATAGTCATGGCCTCCTATTCTCCCTCTAAAACCCTGTAGAAGGTCTACAATGAAAGAAGACAACAATGATTAGTACAATCACTTGGTAGGTAGTGTTCATTTTTAATTCTCTAAAGGAGAAATTACCCAAAACTGACGGAACACAATGTCGGCCACCGTCTCGCGCGCGACATCGGCGACCATCTCCCCTGGAGGGGCCGGGGCAACAGAGTACAACTCCCAGCTCAGTGCTAGCTGTGGAACCTGACCCTCACCGGGCATCATGACCCACCCAGGGAAGTGCTGCCGGCAAAGCATGCCAAGGACCTGGTTGGGCCTATGGACACCACGATCACGGGGGTATTCCCAGCCCCTACAGTATGACAAGGCCAACGCATTAGATATTAATTTGAAGGAACATGAAGGCAAAACATTAAAAAATAGTAAATGCACTTACTTCAACCCTTTAGGCGCAATCAACCACCTCTGGTCGGGGATCGTCGGCACGGGCGGGAGCTTTGTATCGCCACGCTTGTAGACCTTCTTGCCCTTCTCAACCATCTCATCCTCGCTATAGCTATCATCTGAATAGGTGTCCTCGCTACCATCCTCCGGGCTACTAGCCTCTGGAGTCTCGTGGGAAGAAGAGGTGGGACCGGAGTCTCGTGGGAAGAAGATGGTGGGACTGTTGGGGAACGTAGCAGAAATTCAAAATTTTCCTACGAGTCACCAAGATCTATCTATGGAGAGACTAGCAACGAGGGAAGAAGAGTGCATCTACATACCCTTGTAGATCGCTAAGCGGAAGCATTCAAGAGAACGGGGTTGAAGGAGTCGTACTCGTCGTGATCCAAATCACCGGAGATCCTAGTGCCGAACGGACGGCACCTCTGCGTTCAACACATGTACAGCCCGGTGACGTCTCCCATGCCTTGATCTAGCAAGGAGAGAGGGAGAGGTTGAGGAAGACTCCATCCAGAAGCAGCACAACGGCGTGGTTGTGATGGAGGAGCGTGGCAAGGGCTTCGCCAAGCACCGCGGGAGAGGAGGAGGGAGAGAGGTAGGGCCGCGCCAGGGAGAGGTCAAAACTCATGTGTTGGCAGCCCCAAAGTCCTCACGTATATATAGGGGAGAGGGAGGGGGCTGCACTCCTCTAGGGTTCCCTCCCTAGGGGTGGCGGCAGCCCACAACCCATCTAGGGTGCGGCCAAGGGGGGGGGGAGAGGGGAAACTTGCCCCCCAAGTTAGGTGGGTGCACCCCTCTCCCCAAACCCTAGGTGCCTTGGGCCCTTGTGGGGGGGGGGCACACCAGCCCACCTGGGGCTGGTCCACTCCCAAACTTGGCCCATGCACCCCGCCGGGGATGGTGGCCCCACTTGGTGGACCCCCGGGACCCTCCCGGTGGTCTCGGTACGTTACCGATAAAACCCAAAACTTTTCCGGTGACCAAAACAGGACGTCCCATATATAAATCTTTACCTCCGGTCCATTCCGGAACTCCTCGTGACGTCCAAGATCTCATCCGGGACTCCGAACAAGATTCGGTAACCACATACAAACTTCCTTTATAACCCTAGCATCATCGAACCTTAAGTGTGTAGACCCTACGGGTTCAGGAATCATGCAAACATGACCGAGACGTTCTCCGGTCAATAACCAACAGCGGGATCTGGATACCCATGTTGGCTCCCACATGTTCCACGATGATCTCATCGGATGAACCACGATGTCAAGGACTCAATTGATCCCGTATACAATTCCCTTTGTCTATCTGTATTGTACTTGCCCGAGATTCAATCGTCGGTATGCCGATACCTTGTTCAATCTCGTTACTGGCAAGTCCCTTTACTCGTTCCGTAACACATCATCCCGTGATCAACCCCTTGGTCACATTGTGCACATTATGATGATGTCCTACCGAGTGGGCCCAGAGATACCTCTCCGTTTAGACGGAGTGACAAATCCCAGTCTTGATTCGTGCTAACCCAACAGACACTTTCGGAGACACCCGTAGTGCACCTTTATAGCCACCCAGTTACGTTGTGACGTTTGGTGCACCCAAAGCATTCCTACGGTATCCGGGAGTTGCACAATCTCATGGTCTAAGGAAATGATACTTGACATTATAAAAGCTTTAGCATACGAACTACACGATCTTTGTGCTAGGCTTAGGATTGGGTCTTGTCCATCACATCATTCTCCTAATGATGTGATCCCGTTGTCAACGACATCCAATGTCCATGGTCAGGAAACCGTAACCATCTATTGATCAACGAGCTAGTCAATTAGAGGCTTACTAGGGACATGGTGTTGTCTATGTACCCACACATGTATCTGAGTTTCCTATCAATACAATTATAGCATGGATAATAAACGATTATCATGAACAAGGAAATATAATAATAACCAATTTATTATTGCCTCTAGGGCATATTTCCAACAGTCTCCCACTTGCACTAGAGTCAATAATCTAGTTCACATCGCCATGTGATTAACACTGACAGGTCACATCGCCATGTGACCAACATTCAAAGAGTTTACTAGTGTCACTAAACTAGTTCACATCAGCATGTGATTAAGACTCAATGAGTTCTGGGGTTTTATCATGTTTTGCTTGTGAGAGAGGTTTTAGTCAACGGGTCTGCTATATTCAGATCCGTATGTACTTCGCAATTCTCTATGTCATATTGTAAATGCTGCTTCCACGCTCCACTTGGAGCTATTCCAAATGGTTGCTCCACTGTACGTATTCGGTTTGCTACTCAGAGTCATTCGGATAGGTGTTAAAGCTTGCATCGACGTAATCCTTTACGCCGAACTCTTTATCACCTCCATAATCGAGAACATGTCCTTTATTTACTCCAAGGACAATGGTTTTTGACCGCTGTCCAATGATCCATTCCTGGATCATTCTTGTACCCCTTGACTGACTCATGGCAAGGCACACTTCCGGCGCGGTACATAGCATAGCATACTATAGAGCCTATGTTTGAAGCATAGGGTACGACCTTCGTCCTTTCTCTCTCTTCTGCCGTGGTCTAGCTTTAACTCTTAACTTCATACCTTACAACTCAGGCAAGAACTCCTTCTTTGACTGATCCATCTTGAACACCTTCAAGATCATGTCAAGGTATGTGCTCATTTGAAAGTACCATTGAGCGGTTTTTGATCTATCCTCATAGATCTTGATGCTCAATGTTCAAGCAGCTTAATCCAGGTTTTCTATTGAAAAACACTTTTCAAATAACCCTATATGCTTTCCAGAAATTCTACATCATTTCTGATCAACAATATGTCAACAACATATACTCATCAGAAATTCTATAGTGCTCCCACTCACTTCTTTGGAAATAAAAGTTTCTCATAAACTTTGTATAAACCCAAAATATTTGATCATCTCATCAAAGCGTACATTCCAACTCCGAGATGCTTACTCCAGTCCTTAGAAGGATTGCTGGAGCTTTGCATATTTGTTAGCGTTCTTCAGGATTGACAAAACCTTCTGGTTGTATCACATACAACCTTTCCTCAAGGATATTGTCGAGGAAACAATGTTTTGACATCTTATCTGCAAGATTTCATAAATCCTGCAGTAATTGCTAATATAATTCCAACATACTCTTAGCATCGCTACGAGTGAGAAAGTCTTATCATAGTCAACTCCTTGAACTTGTCGGAAAACATCTTAATGACAAGTCAAGCTTTCTTAATGGCGATACTTACCATCATTGTCTGTCTTCCTTTTAAAATCCATCTGTACCCAACGGCCTTACGACCATCAAGTATTTCTTCCAAAGTCATGGATCCTCTCTCGGATTGGCCTCGAGCCATTCATCGGAATTCGGGCCCACCATCGCTTCTCCATAGCTCATACGTTCATTGTTGTCTAGCAAAATGACCTCTAAGACAGGATTGCGTACCACTCTGAAGTAGTACGCGTCCTTGTCGACCTATGAGGTCCGGTAGTGACTTGATCCGAAGCATCATGATCACTCTCATCAGCTTCCACTTCAATTGGTGTAGGTGCCACATGAACAACTTCATGTGCCCTGCTACTCACTGGTTGAAGTGATGGTTCAATAAACTCATCAAGTCTCCACCATCCTCCCACTCAATTCTTTCGAGAGAAACTTTTCCTCGAGAAAGGACCCGTTTCTAGAAACAATTACTTTTGCTTCCGGATCTGAGATAGGAGGTATACCCAACTGTTTTGGGTGTCCTATGAAGATGCATTTTTATCCGCTTTGGGTTCGAGCTCATCAACCTAAAACTTTTTCACATAAGCGTCGCAGCCCCAAACTTTTAGGAAACGACAACTTAGGTTTCTCCAAACCATAGCTCAAACGGTGTCATCTCAACGGAATTACGTGGTGTCCTATTAAAGTGAGTGCGGTTTTCTCTAATGCCTAACCCATGAACGATAGTGGTAATTCGATAAGATACATCATGGTACGCACTATATCCAATAGGGTGCAAATATGATGTTCGGACACACCATCACATTATGGTGTTCCAGGCGGTATTAATTGTGAAACAATTTCCACAATGTCTTAATTGCGTGCCAAAGCTCGTAACTCAAGCACTCATCTCTATGATCATATCATAGACATTTTATCCTCTTGTCACAATGATCTTCAACTTCACTCTGAAATTACTTGAACCATTCAATAATTCAGACTTGTGTTTCATCAAGTAAATATACTCAGTGTCTACTTAAATCATCTGTGAAGTAAGAACACAACGATATTCACTGCATGCCTCAACACTCATTGGACTGCACACATCAAAATGTGTTACTTCCAACAAGTTGCTATCTTGTTCCATTTTACTGAAAACTAGGCTTTTCAGTCATCTTGCCCATGTGGTATGGTTTGCATTTCTCAAGCGATTCAAAATCAAGTGAGTCCAAACGATCCATCTGCATGGAGTTTCTTCATGCGTATACACCAATAGACATGGCTCGCATGTCTCAAACTTTTCAAAACGAGTGAGTCAAAAGATCCATCAACATGGAGCTTCTTCATGCATTTTTATACCAATATGACTTACATGGCAGTGCCACAAGTAAGTGGTCCTATCATTACTATCTTATATCTTTTGGCATGAAAATGTGTATCACTACGATCGAGATTCAATGAACCATTCATTTTAGGTGCAAGACCATTGAAGGTATTATTCAAATAAACAGAGTAACCATTATTCTCCTTAAATGAATAACCGTATTGCGATAGACATAATCCAATCATGTCTATGCTCAACGCAAACACCAAATAACAATTATTTAGGTTTAACACCAATCTCGATGGTAGAGGGAGCGTGCGATGCTTGATCATATCAACCTTGGAAACAATTCCAACACATATCGTCAGCTCACCTTTAGCTAGTCTCCTTTTATTCCGTAGCTTTTATTTCGAGTTACTAACACTTAGCAACCGAACCGGTATCTAATACCCTGGTGCTACTAGGAGTACTAGTAAAGTACACATTAACATAATGTATATCCAATATACTTCCGTCGACCTCGCCTGCCTTCTTATCTACTAAGTATCTAGGGTGGTTCTGCTTTAGTGTCCGTTCCTCTCATTACAGAAGCACTTAGTCTTGGGTTTGGATTCAACCTTGGGTTTTCACTAGAGCAACAACTGTTCTGTCGTTTCATGAAGTATCCCTTCTTGCCCTTGCCCTTCTTGAAACTAGTGGTTTTACTAACCATCAACAATTGATGCTCCTACTTGACTTCTACTTTCGCGGCGTCAAACATCGCGGATACTTCAAGGATCATCATATCTATCCCTGATATGTTATAGTTCATCAGGAAGCTCTAGCAGCTTGGTGGCAATGACTTTGGAGAAACATCACTATCTCATCTGGAAGATCAACTCCCACTCGATTCAAGTGATTGTTGTACTCAGACAATCTGAGCACAAGCTCAACGATTGAGCTTTTCTCCCTTAGTTTGCAGGCTAAGAAAATCGTCGGAGGTCTTATACCTCTTGACGTGGGCACGAGCCTGAAATCCCAATTTCAGCCCTCGAAACATCTCACATGTTCCGCGACGTTTCAAAATCGTCTTCGGTGCCTCAACTCTAAACTGTTTAACTGAACTATCACATAGTTATCAAAACGTGTATGTCAAATGTTCACAACATCCACAGACGACGTTCGAGGTTCAGCACACCGAGCGGTGCATTAAGGACATAAGCCTTCTACGCAGCAATGAGGACAATCCTCAGTCTACGGACCCAGTCCGCATAATTGCTACTATCAACTTTCAACTATATTTTCTCTAGGAACATATCTAAACAGTAGAACTAAAGCGTATGCAATGACATAATTTGTGAAAACCTTTTTGACTATGTTCAGGATAATTAAGTTCATCTTATGAACTCCCACTCAGATAGACATCCCTCTAGTCATCTAAGTGATTACATGATCCGAGTCAACTAGGCTGTGTCCGATCATCATGTGAGATGGACTAGTCATCATCGGTGAACATCTTCATGTTGATCGTATCTACCATACGACTCATGCTCGACCTTTCGGTCTCTTGTGTTTCGAGGCCATGTCTATACATGCTAGGCTCGTCAAGTCAACCTAAGTGTATTGCGTGTGTAAATCTGGCTTACACCCGTTGTATGTGAACGTTAGAATCTATCACACCCGATCATCACGTGGTGCTTCGAAACAACGAACTTTCGCAACGGTGCACAGTTAGGGGGAACACTTTCTTGAAATTTTAATGAGCGATCATCTTATTTACTAACGTCATTCTAAGCAAATAAGATGCATAAATATGATAAACATCACATGCAATCAAAAAGTGACATGATATGGCCAATATCATTTTGCTCCTTTTGATCTCCATCTTCGGGGCTCCATGATCATCATCGTCACCGGCATGACACCATGATCTCCATCATCATGATCTCCATCATCGTGTTTGCATGAAGTTGTCTCGGCAGCTATTACTTCTACTACTATGGCTAACGGTTTAGCGATAAAGTAAAGTAATTACATGGTGTTGTTCAATGACACGCAAGTCATACAATAAATTAAGATAACTCCTATGGCTCCTGCCGGTTGTCATACTCATCGACATGCAAGTCGTGATTCCTATTACAAGAACATGATCAATCTCATACATCACATTCTTTTGGCCATATCACATCACATAGCATACCCTGCAAAAACAAGTTAGACGTCCTCTAATTGTTGTTTGCATGTTTTACGTGGCTGCTATGGGTTTCTAGCAAGAACGCTTCTTACCTACGCAAAAACCACAACGTGATACGCCAATTGCTATTTACCCTTCATAAGGACCCTTTTCATCGAATCCGATCCGACTAAAGTGGGAGAGACTAGCACCCGCTAGCCACCTTATGCAACAAGTGCATGTCAGTCGGTGGAACCTGTCTCACGTAAGTGTACTGTAAGGTCGGTCCGGGCCGCTTCATCCCACAATATCGTCAAAACAAGATTGGACTAGTAACGGTAAGCATATTGAACAAAATCAATGCCCACAACTACTTTGTGTTCTTCTCGTGCAAAGAATCTATGCAATAGACCTAGCTCATGATGCCACTGTTGGGGAACGTAGCAGAAATTCAAAATTTTCCTACGAGTCACCAAGATCTATCTATGGAGAGACTAGCAACGAGAGGAAGGAGAGTGCATCTACATACCCTTGTAGATCGCTAAGCGGAAGCGTTCAAGAGAACGGGGTTGAAGGAGTCGTACTCGTCGTGATCCAAATCACCGGAGATCCTAGTGCCGAACGAACGGCACCTCCACGTTCAACACATGTACAGCCCGGTGACGTCTCCCATGCCTTGATCCAGCAAGGAGAGAGGGAGAGGTTGAGGAAGACTCCTTCCAGCAGCAGCACAACAGCGTGGTGGTGATGGAGGAGCATGGCAATCCTGCAGGGCTTCGCCAAGCACCACGGGAGAGGAGGAGGAAGAGAGGTAGGGCTGGGCCAGGGAGAGGTCAAAACTCATGTGTTGGTAGCCCCAAAGTCCTCAAGTATATATAGGGGAGAGGGAGGGGGCTGCGCCCCCTCTAGGGTTCCCTCCCTAGGGGTGGCGGCAGCCCACAACCCATCTAGGGTGCGGCCAAGGGGGGGGGGAGAGGGGAAACTTGCCCCCCAAGTTAGGTGGGTGCACCCCTCTCCCCAAACCCTAGGCGCCTTGGGCCCTTGTGGGGGGGCGCACCAGCCCACCTGGGGCTGGTCCCCTCCCACACTTGGCCATGCACCCCTCCGGGGATGGTGGCCCCACTTGGTGGACCCCCGGGACCCTTCCGGTGGTCCCGGTACGTTACTGATAAAACCCGAAACTTTTTCGGTGACCAAAACAAGACTTCCCATATATAAATCTTTACCTACGGTCCATTTCGGAACTCCTTGTGACGTCCTTGATCTCCTCTGGGACTTCGAACAACATTCGGTAACCACATACAAACTTCCTTTATAACCCTAGCGTCATCGAACCTTAAGTGTGTAGACCCTACGGGTTCGGGAATCATGCAGACATGACCGAGACGTTCTCTGGTCAATAACCAACAGCGGGATCTGGATACCCATGTTGGCTCCCACATGTTCCACGATGATCTCATCGGATGAACCACGATGTCAAGGACTCAATCGGTCCCGTATACAATTCCCTTTGTCTATCGGTATTGTACTTGCCTGAGATTCGATTGTCGGTATGCCGATACCTTGTTCAATCTCGCTACCGGCAAGTCTCTTTACTCATTCCGTAACACATCATCTTGTGATCAACCCCTTGGTCACATTGTGCACATTATGATGATGTCCTATCGAGTGGGCCCAGAGATACCTCTCCGTTTACACGGAGTGACAAATCCCAGTCTCGATTCGTGCCAAACCCAACAGACACTTTCGGAGACACTCGTAGTGCACCTTTATAGCCACCCAGTTACGTTGTGACATTTGGTGCACCCAAAGAATTCCTACGGTATCCGGGAGTTGCACAATCTCATGGTCTAAGGAAATGATACTTGACATTATAAAAGCTTTAGCATACAAACTACATGATCTTTGTGCTAGGCTTAGGATTGGGTCTTGTCCATCACATCATTCTCCTAATGATGTGATCCCGTTGTCAACGACATCCAATGTCCATGGTCAGGAAACCATAACCATCTATTGATCAACGAGCTAGTCAATTAAAGGCTTACTAGGGACATGGTGTTGTCTATGTACCCACACATGTATCTGAGTCTCCTATCAATACAATTATAGCATGGATAATAAATGATTATCATGAACAAGGAAATATAATAATAACCAATTTATTATTGCCTCTAGGGCATATTTCCAATAGGGACCGGAGTCTTCTGGGACGAAGACCCCGTGACCGAAGTCTTTTGGGACGAAGACTCTAGGACCGAACTCACGTGGGCCAAAGGATCGGCGACCCGAGTCTGGTGGGGTGAAGGATCAGCGACCGGAGGCTCATGGACCGGAGTCCGAGACGGGTCCACGTCAGACAGAGCAGTCATGTGGTCGGGTGAATCAGCTGAGGGTGGCGGCGAGGAAGGCGTAGCAGCCTTCCTACCTCTCCCGGGGCCACGTCCACCTCTACCAGCCTTCTTCGTCCTCCCCCGATCTCTCCCAGCCGAAGTAGAAGCGCCCGTCGCAGTTGTCCTCATAATATCTAGCAGCGTTCTCTGGAGGGGATGGGGTGCAATAATGGAACCACCCCTCACAGTAGCGCTCACAGGAGGCTCGGGGCGCTCTGGACCCTTGCCCACCATCTTGTCAACACCTGCAATGACAAAAAGTAAACGAAATTAATACAACATAAAAAAATTGGATACCTGCCATGAACATAATAATATGTATATAATTTAGGTGTATCATCATCATGAACATAATAAAAATACACCTGATCAACACAAATATATATGATGTTTTTGTATCATCATCATGTCCGGGGTCGATCGGGGTGTCAGGGTGTCGAGG